>NC_090444.1:402173485-402496720 GCF_031143425.1 Pleurodeles waltl | reverse complement strand
CAATCGGGTCATCTGGTTGCACCTCGACCGGGGCAAAGTCAAAGTTTTAGGCCGACCGCGATGGAGCCCTGCTCGGCTACAAGTCGCGGGAGGCCTCGGTTAAAAAGTTACCTTCTGACTTAGTCTTTATTTTGAAGTTTTTCTTCACCGGGACGAACCTGCCAGTTGAATCCGACCTCCTGGAGCCCTTGTCCGGATACGCGATGTGGGTTTCCTCGGTGGAGACTTTTACCTTCGGACTTAGTCGTTTTTTCGAGATGAAAATCCTTCGACCGGGGTAAACCTGGATCTTGATCCGACGTCCGTGGAGCCCTTCTCGGATACGATGGCTGGGAGGTCCCCGTCAAATTTTTACCTTCAGACTTAGGGGGTGATTCTAATTCTGGCGGGCGGCGGAGGCCGCCCGCCAGAATTCCGCCCCCATAATACCGCTCCGCGGTCAGAAGACCGCGGAGGGTATTATGAGTTTTTCCCTGGGCTGGCGGGCGGTCTCCAAAAGACCGCCCGCCAGCCCAGGGAAAAACTCCCTTCCCACGAGGATGCCGGCTCGTAATCGAGCCGGCGGAGTGGGAAGGTGCGACGGGTGCAGTAGCACCCGTCGCGTATTTCAGTGTCTGCAAGGCAGACACTGAAATACCTTGCGGGGCCCTCTTACGGGGGCCCCTGCCGTGCCCATGCCATTGGCATGGGCACGGCAGGGGCCCCCAGGGGCCCCGCGACCCCCCCTACCGCCATCCTGTTCATGGCGGCTTTCCCGCCATGAACAGGATGGCGGTAGGGGGGGTCAGAATCCCCCATGGCGGCGCAGCAAGCTGCGCCGCCATGGGGGATTCTGAGGGCAGCGGTAAACCGGCGGGAGACCGCCGGTTTACCCTTTCTGACCGCGGCCAAAGCGCCGCGGTCAGAATGCCCTGCGGGGCACCGCCGGCCTGTCGGCGGTGCTCCCGCCGACCCTCGCCCCGGCGGTCGAAGACCGCCGGGGTTAGAATCAGCCCCTTAGTCTCTTTTTCGGAGGTTTTCTTTACCGGGACGAACCACGAAGTCAGGCCGGGTCGCGGTTGAGGCAAGCCGGCTAGAATTTCCGCGGCGGGTCGGTCCCTCTCAGGAGCTTTTTTTCAAAAATTCTCAAATCTTCTCCAAACTTCTGGGGCTTCACCCAGATGTTCTTTTAAGGTTCTTTTGGGGTCCACAGCTCACCCCAAGGGTCCATAAGTTCTGTGATGGTCCTTGGGGGGTGCGGACTTCAACTCCCAGAATGCACCTGGTGCAAACTCCTTTTTGGCCACTGGACAGTGGTCAGCTGGTCACTTTTCAGGAGTTGGTGCAGGGGGTCTCTGGATAGCAATTTTTCACCTGTAGCAAACAGGGAGTCCCTCCTTGAACCAGTTGAAGCCAGGCAAAGTCCTTCTTGTGGTGAAGCCCAAGTGTGCAGCTGGTGCAGTCCTTCTGAGTGCAGGTTCCAGGTGCAGGCCAGGGGTCCAGCAGGGCAGTCCTTCTTCTCCTTTAGTTCTTTTCTTCTTGAAATCTGGCAGGGATCTGAGGTGTGGGGGCAGGTCTGCCAGTTTTATCCTTGCTCCTGGGTGAAAAGCAGGGGGTCTGGTCCTCCAATCAGGTACAGGGTCGTCCCCCTGTGATGACCACTTCCTGGGAAGTGTGGCAAAAATCCATCCCAAAAGGCAACAGTCTCTAAAAATCCAACATGGCTGAATCTGATTTTTGGAGGTTACATCTGGCTAAGCCCACCCACTGGTGTGGCTAAAAATCATAAACACACCCCTCTCCTGCCCTCTCCTAATCTAATCAAGGGGGCACCTAGTTGTCTGGGGTTGCAGGATGTGGGGGTGTTGCTTGGTGCTCCAGATGTCCTTCTCTGCCTTTGAAGACCAGTTTGGCAGCCCTCCCCCTTCCTGCCTCACCATCTGCTGAGGGGAGATTCTCTCCCCCAAGCACATTCCTTTGTGTGAAGCAAGGCCACTTCACACCTCATCAAGGCAGCTTGGCAAAAGCTGCTGCAGGCTGGCCAATCAGAGCACAGCAGCAAAAACAATGCAGAGCTGAAATTGGCAACTTTTTAGGTAAAGTCTAAACTTTTTACCTGAACAAGTTATATTAAATCCAACAACTGGAAGTTGTTGGATTTATTACAACAAGTAATTTGATACCAAATTCTTGGTATGCAACATTTAAGGAGACTTTAAAATTTAAAATAAAGTCTCCCCATTCTAGCCTATGAAGGCCATTTACTTCAATGAGGGAAAAACAAATTTGGCTGTTTTTACCTCACCAGGGCTTATAAATCTATTTTTATAAATTCCCTGCTTATAGTTACATGGCACCCAGCCCTAGGGGCACATAGGGCACACCTTAGGGGTGACTTATATGTAAAAATAAGGTAGTTTAAGACTTTGGAAGTACTTTTAATTCCAAAGTCGAATTTGCATATAACTTTAATTTAAAAGCAGCCAGCACGGCAGGCTTGCTTTTAAAATGACACTGGGCACTTCAGCAGTGCACCTAGGTGTGCACCACCTATGCTGTGGTCCCTTAACCTACATGCCCTACCATATACTAGGGACTTATAGGTAGGTTAACTTAGCCAATTATAATTAGCCTAATTTGCATATCCATTTTACACAGAGCACTGGCCCTGGGACTGGTAAGCAGTACCCAGGGCACAGCCAAGAGTCAGTAACCACCAGTACCTATCCAAAAAGTGTGGGGGTGATCAGGCAAAAAAAGGAGGACTTTCCTACACTGCCCCCTCCCAGATGAAAGGTGATGGGTACTAACCTACACCCTGGTAGTCCTCATCAGCTAAGTGGAAAAACCTGGAAAGGCCATCTGCATTGGCATGAGCAGCCCCAGGTCTGTGCTCCACTGTGAAGTCCATCCCCTGTAGGGAAATGGACCACCTTAACAGTTTTGGGTTCTCCCCCCTCATCTGCATCAACCACCTGAGAGGTCTGTGGTCAGTTTGTACACGAGTGAGTGCCAAACAAGTAAGGCCTCAACTTCTTCAGGGACCAGACCACAGCAAAGGCCTCCCTCTCAATGGCACTCCATTTTTTCTCTCTGGGGAGTAGTCGCCTGCTGATGAAGGCAACTGGGTGATCATGGCCCTCTTCATTAACTTGTGCTAACACTGTCCCAATCCCTTCCTCTGAAGCATCTGTTTGCACTACAAACTCTTGCTATAGTCAGGGGCCAGTAACACTGGTGCTGAACACATAGCCTGTTTTAGGGTGTCAAAAGCTTTCTGACACTCTGGGGTCCAAATGACCTTCTTGGGCTGTTTCTTGGAGGTAAGCTCAGTCAGAGGGGCCACTATGGTCCCAAAATTCTGAACAAACCTCCTGTAGTACCCGGTCAGGCCAAGAAAGGCCCTGACCTGAGTCTGGGTTTTTGGAGCCTCCCAATCCAGAATAGTCTGGATCTTGGGCTGGAGAGGTTGTACATGGCCTCCACCAACAAGGTGGCCCAGGTACACAACAGAGCTTTGCCCTATCTGGCACTTGCTTGCCTTGATAGTCAGGCCTGCTTGAAGCAGGGCCTGAAGCACTTCCTTCAGGTGGACCAGGTGGTCCCTCCAGGTGGAACTAAATACAGCTATATCATCCAGATAAGATGCCATTTGTGACCCAGGACATGCAAAAACATCTGATACGCCTGAGCTGCTACAGCCTTTTTGATGACCGCAGAATACACTCTTATTTCAGAAGGTTAAGGTACAGAGGCTGGTCCTCACCTGATTTTTTGCATTCATTAGAATTGACTTCACTAGCTACTGAGTTTAACCACTAGGTTTAGAGCAGAATTTGAAATCTGAAATGGAAATTTGACTCTCTGTTACTGTGGATCCCAAGCAAATAAATTCCTGCAACTGAACTACGGGGATGGGAGATGTAGAATACACACAGCAATTTCCAACAAATACTTTTGAAAGTAGAGGAAACAACTAGACATCTCTGAAATGGCCAGTACTTAGGTCATGAGCCAGGACCCCAAATTTAGGCCATCTGTACCACTCGGGGGTGGGTTCTAACATGATTTTTGCAAGGTATGGATGCCTAGCGATGGAAAAATGTGAAAGCAATTTATCACTCTTTGCCTTTTGTCTGATAATGTCGCGCCGCTGCGTGTGGCACGAGGCGAACATTCGGCTCGGGCCGCGGCACGCGGTCACAAGACGCGCCACGTCCCTAGGCTGCTCTGCACTCTCCGAGGCCCCAAATTGGGCATGGGGCCTCGTTCTACTTTAGCGCACCGCACTCACAGGCAGGTGTGACCCCCCACTCACCTGTTCTTTTCTTTTTCTGGATATCTGGTTGTGCCTTCCTTTAGGTTTTTTTCTCTCTTTCCCATATTACCCTTCTCTTCCCAGCATTCCTTGTTCCCTACTCTCTATGGCTCCTAGTCCATTCTGTTCTATGTGTTTTTTCCTTATCTAAGATGGTGTCCTTGTACTTCCTGTTTGTCGCTTCCTGTTTGTTGGTATTTAAGGGCTGTGATTCTTTCTCTCCTTGCGCTGCAACACTTTCTGTTTGGATGGTGTCTTTGCTCCTATTTCCTTGCCTTCCTGTGCTGGTTCTCGCCAGTTCCAGTATATTTTCCTGTATTTTTGCCTCTGTTGATACCTGTTCCTTTTGTTCCTGTTGCAGGAACCTATCTTTTTGGAGGTTTTTTCTCCTTTTCAGGTTTTTTTTCCCTCTGGGGCTACTTCTGAGGGACACGGCTGCTCTTGGCGTTCCCATTGCCTGCAGCACCGTGGCTACCAGAAAGAGTCGCCCCTACCTGGGCCAAAGCCGAACATTCAAGAACAAGATCCACGCCACTCGTTCTGCGGACTCCAGGTTAAAGCAGCACGTAAGTCGTTACAGAAATTGTTCGATTAGCAATCATAGCCGAAGAAAAAAAATAGTTATCATATTTTTGATAAATAGCATACCAATTCATCATAATATGTGGACAAATAAATCGAGTTCAAGTTAGATATAATTAAAAAATAATTATGATTATTACTTGTAATAATAACAATACAGTCCTTAAAATAATAACAGTAAAACCTCATGTATTCCTCATCTATTGATATAGATTATATGCATAATTTTCACTTGGAATTTCCAATAATAATAGTTGTCACATCTTACAGAGGCAAAGTATGTCATAAGTGAATTTAAACATAATTATATCATTCACCTTCTTCATCATTTTCTTCTTCTTCTTCTGAATAGGTGTTACCATTCTCTGCATCTGTTTGATTTTCACAGGCAGGACATCTACACGTGTCAGTGCACTTTAGGTCATTTAGACAGCAGACAAATGTTGGCAGTTTGCAGTTCCTAATGCAGTTGTAAGCTAGTAGATCTAATACACACTGAGGTGCTGGCTGCCCCTCCATCCATTCCACTACCAGTTGCTCTGCTCCCTTGTGTTTTTCCAACTTCCACCCTCTCCCATCTGAACTAGGTGTCTGTGGATCATTCAGAAAACATCTCTTGCTTAGAGTTGCTTGATAATTTGCACTTTTGGCATGTTTCTTCAGACAGTCCCTGCAAGGTGGAAGTTGATGACTGTCTATCTCACCCTTCTTTGTGCACAATAGGTGATATCTCAAGACATTCATGTCATGAACCAAAGATTTTGGAGCATACAGGAAGCAGAAGAATTTCTCCAATTTTTCTATTAGTTCTTCAGAGAGATCCCATTCGTCTTTGAGCTGTGAAAATTTTCATGTGTATGTCTGTTGGCAAACAGGAATTTGAATGTACTTACTTTTCCTTTTCCTGCAAATGCACTTACTGTGTCACATCCGGTAAACATATGGAGACCTATTATAGCTCGACAAACATTTTCACCAAGAGTTGAAGCTATTTTCCCAATGTCAAGAACTCACATGCGTATTTTAGTTCCACTTTTGAGAAGCAATTTAGCCATGATTCTTTCATGGAATCCCAAACAGATCACAAACACATTGGTGTCATCTGAGCTTATAATTACTGCCTCATAACCCTCATTAACAGTGTGGTCAGCATGCAGCAACAAATGACCATCTGATTTTGTGAGATAGAGCACTTGGTGGCTCCCTTCAGATGTGATTTTGTAGCATTTATCTTCACAGTTAGCAAACAGTGTTTTATTCTCAAGTTTTACAAAATACTATGGATTCCTCCATTCATTAACAAGAAATGCAGTGGTTAGCTTAGGAATTTCCTCCACTGTCTGACAATCTGGGAAGGTGAGATGCTCTGTAACTGGCCCCTGAGTACCTCCTTTCTGATTGTCCTTTTGCTGTTCTTAATAGGTGTCTCATGGTACATATCAAACACAACATCCATTCTTTGACTCCTAGGGCCATATGTACGAAAGCTTTTTCCCATAGACACAGAATGGGTAAAATCCTTTGATACATCTGGCCTCTATTTCCTTCCCGCAAAGCCATGGACAAAACAGACATATCCACCTCACAAAAGTTTGATTCCTCTCTTTTTACTCTCTGAACAAGCACCATACCATCAATCACTGTGGCTGAATTTTCAGGTATTTGCTCAGCACAGGTAATGTTTTTCTGCAACTATGTTGCTAAAGCAGCTTTGTTCATTTTTGCAACAGACCTTCTGGAGTTACCAATGCCCATGGCAATGGTCCTTATGCAATGGTCCTAAGAGATGAGAGAGTACATTTGCCACTTGAGGATACCGATTCTGTGCTATCACAATGATTCAACCAAAAAGTGCTTCGTCTGCTTTCATGATGATTGTCCTGCCATTGCTGTTCTCTGCCTTCTTCTTGGACATGTTAGTGAAGGTTTTTAGTTTGTTCATTTTCATTGGGTCATGAAACTTCTTAATAGGTGGATTATTTTCAAGTCACGTAAGTTTGAAGTCTGTATAGCACCTATTTCATGCGCCTTCATTATGTCGGATAATATAGGCCTGATTACGAATCTGTCACTATGTTGCCAGACTCATGGATGGCAGTTGGACTGCTACCAATATGGTGTTCCGAGCGCCACATTACTACCCTGGCGGTCGGGCCGCAAGGGAACCTCCAGCTCAGACAGGATTGGAGATCCCTGTAGTCTAGAGGTGATGGCTGTTCAAATTCACCAGGGCAGCACTGGCCTGAGGATTACGACTCTCTTCTCTGCCAGAGGTTTCACAGCGGTACCACCGCCATGAAAAGGCTGTCAGAGAAACAGGTGCAGGGGGCCCCAGGAAGGCCCCTGCATAGCCCATGCACTTGGCATGGGCATTTCGAGGATGATGGTGTACCCTGCTCGCTGCAAAATTGCCTCCGGCTCGATTAGAAGCCTGACACAATGCTGTAGGCTCTTTCCCGCTCAGCCAATGGGGGGGAACTCAGGCATCAGCCCGCTGACCCAGCGGGAAACTCTTAATGGGTCCTGAGGGAAGGTAGCTAGTGTGGCAGCAACCTCCCCATCGGAAGTTTGGCAGATGGTGAAAAACATCTGCCAAACTCCTAATCAGGCCCTATGTCTTGAGGTGCCTTTTTGTGCTGTGGAGAGACTATTGATAACATGTGGCACACCAAATGGGTTTATCCAGCAAAGAACCAGGATAACAGCTCTCGTAACAGTATCTTCATCTTTTTCAATTTGTGACTTATGTAGGTCTGCTTGAGTAAGACCTGATCTGTTGTTATGAACCATTTTCCTTATTTGACTCAAAAAGTTGCTTCTGCATTCAGCCGTCATATAATCTTTTAACAGCACCCCCTTGAGATTGAACCTTGTTGTATCACCCAGAGTCTGTGTGTCTTTGTTGACGGTTACCTCTATCACTTGATCGGCCTGAATTCATCCAAACGGTTCAACTGAAAAGCATCCATTGATGAAATTGTGGCATATCTCCAGATGTTTCATTGCAAGTAATGTAATTTTAGCTTAGTATGCAGCAAGACATCTAGCATAATTCATCCTGTCATACGCAAAACACCATGCTATCATAGACCCTATGGCAGTAAGATGTAAATGCCAATTTCTTTCTCAAGAATCATGTAGAGGAGCTAGCAAGATATTTTCAACAGTATCCACATACGGCATCCAAAATGCAGAGGGATCTCCATTGTCATGATAGAGATGTTCCAGGAATACATCCTAAAGCTGTTTTACTTCAGCAAAGGCAGCATTCTGCAATAAATTGTCTAATCTCTGTTGGCATAGGTCTTTTGCAAAGTCATTAACATTCTCATTGAAGGAGAAGACTACCTGAATGTTCTCTTAATAATTCATCTCCACCCAGGGATTAAATTCCAACCAAGGCAGTCTCAACATATCTTCATTCACACACTTGTGTACTCGAACTGCACTATTGTCCATATGACCTTCTAGTGCTGATGAATATTGATCCTTCTGCTATCATGTCTGCTTCAATACAAAGGTTGAGAATGCCAGTATCTTCAAAGCGCTTTCCAAGGGTGGACATGACATTGCAAATTGTGTGAAAGATGGCCATTTGATGAATGATTCTGTCGTACATTGCTTTATGCTTCCTCACGATCTCATTATCAGCCCTGACTGTTTCAAAATGTCAGAAATAGTTGTCAACTCAATTGCAGGGGCAATAATGGTGGGCAAGTAGCCAATGGAATCCTGTGATACCCTGACTTTGTCTCTAGTACAGATGTTAAATCCTGCCCAACCTGATATCAGCTGTGCGAGGTTCACTTCTTGTCTTGTAACAAACCAGGTTATGTTCTTATTTTGTACAAGCTTCAATTGGGCGACAGGTTCCGGCATTACTTCGGAACTTGTCATCAATGGCTGAGGCCCAACTCGTTCAACAGAAACATACATGAACAAGTCTTCAGTATTTGTGGTGGTCAATGTTCTTTGCTTTTGTTTCTCAAAGCTTGGGAGAGGAGCTTAAAAAGGTTGTGGTCCAAACAACTTGGGCTGCACAACTATACTGTTGACTCAGTGAGCTATCCCTTTACCACTAAGATGCCCTTCCAGCCTATCAATGCTATCCCATGCTATGTTAGTGAAGACATGAGGCTGAATGTCGGCTGGAAGAACAATTTTCTTGTTTAAGGTAGCAGCAAGTTTCTGAAGACACAAGGCAGTATCATTTTCTTCCAGTTGTGAGTATGAAATCCCATGCCCAAGTCTGTTTAGAGTGCAAAATATTTCAACAGTGCCTGTCAGAGTTTTTATAGCGTATGGGAGCAACAAATGCTTGGGGGGTGGGGGTTTCTGCTGGCCATTTGTGACTGCATATTTAATGTCCTGACTGAATGATTGCATAAGCAAGGCGACCCCTTTCGATGGCTTTGTCTTTTATGGATCTCCAGTCAAAAGTCCTAATAGGAATGATTTAAGGTAAACAGGCACTGTAAATGAATCTTTATTAATGTCTGATGGATGATGTGGCCATGGTGTTGATGTCAAGTTTGTTTTAATATTTGTTCTTATGGGCAATGTGCAACTCTTCTCCTGCAGGTTCTTTAGATAAGTTCATCTGCTGTGCCAGAGGTGACCCATGGGGGAGACACCTCCGAGTTGTGTGAGGAGACTGATGCTTGTTCCTATTATGGGTCTAGTGGATCATCTTCACTTACACCCGATGGGGGAGTTGACACTGTCCTGCCTATGGCAGGCACTTCCTCCACCACCCTCTGGCACACCTGCAGGGCCTGGGAGGGGGATAGGATTGCATTCTTGATGGTTTTGACTCTTTCTGTGTGATCTCTGAGTGCTTTGTTGGCTACCACTAGCCGAGCTGTCTTCTTGAGGCAACTGCTCTATCCAGTCCCATAGCTGGGGATGTAAAGAACTGCACAGAGCTGTCATGCATCACGTGGAGCCAGGCAGAGAACAGCCTCACATTTGTGATGCCAAGTTCTCTGAGTCTCTTTTTTGCATCTATGAATGAGGCCCCTTGCCGCTGCACTTCTCTGGTAAAGTAAAGTAAAAACACGACTTTCTGAGTTTTGCACAAAGATATCACCTTTCACTCGTGCCTGAGTCAAGATGTGACTTGGTCCTTGAAGTGCAGTACTCTGGCCACAACTGACCTGGGACCTGCACCAGGCAGCAGAGGTCGCCAGGGCACCTAGTGGGCATGCTCAAGAGCAAAGAATGGGGAGAGGCCCTCAGGGGACACCTCGGTGCAGAGTGACCCCTCCAAAACGACAGTCATATCAGCTCCACGTCCTTTGATACGCTCTGGCAGGCCAATTATGCAGAGGTTTTTGTGTCATGCTCTGTCCTCTGCATCTTCCACCCTTAGTTTCAGAGTCTTTACCCCGGTGTCCATTTTTAACATTTTTTCCTGCACAGTATGTACATCGAGGGTGAGATCATCCAATGCTCATTCAGTAGTGGTGACCCTTTCTGTGAGCCGTCTATGGTTGCCTCGAAGCAGTCTCAAGGCAGTGGCCAATGGTTTGATCTTAAGTTCAAGTGCGTTTCGGGATGCATCGATCGCCTGAGGGATGGTAGCCAGCATTGCTCTGCTGTGCTCCCCTTGTGGAGTTACCCCTGCCCTATTCACCACTGCCCGGGTGGCAAGGGGGGTGATGTGGTAGCTGGGAGACATTGCTAGTATCTCTTTTTTTATTGTATTTACCCATTGTGTTACGTGCACGCAGGATGTGTGTTTGCCAGGTCTCTTCAGCGAGGTGCAAGTTTTTTGGTGGTGGCCCGACCTCTAGGCACGAGTACAGGGAAGGCTCAAGCACCCTGCTAGAGCTGTGGCCCCCCAGTTACTTTGCAGCCAGCTCCCTAACAGGCATTGCTTCGCAAGGGCTCTCTGTGTCCCTGAAAAACAGGCCTCTCTCTTCTGCTGGTCTGCCCCCTCTTTAATTCTGCAGTCATTCAGGAAGGGGCCAGTTATGGCTATGTGGGGATGTAATGGCATTGAACTTGCTTCTTCAGGCAGTCCCCCTCAGCAGATTCATATATGGACTAATTTTCCAAGGGATGGGTTAAAGGCAGTGGTGTTATTCTTCCCCGTGCCAATGCAGAGTCTGGTTTTCAAGCACTGAATGGTGTCACTAGGTACTGGCAGCCCTTTGGGCAGTTGGGCCTGCCGGAAAAGCAGAAGCTGGGTGGGCCGTCCCAGGCAATGTCTCCAGGTCGGGGCAAAGGAACAGCCAGCAGCAGGCAGCTGCACTAACCACCTCTGTTAGGTTACTTTGCCCACACATAGCTCAGTCTAAACTCCGTTCAGGCCCCTACTGGCGCCCACTCCACTGCGACAATGGGTCCCTCAGGGCTCTGAAAGGAGAGGTGACCGGCCCCTCAACCACACTGGCAGCATGGCAATCCTCGCCCCTTGCTTCCAGAAGAGAACACAGCTGCAACATAAGTAGCCCCTACACCTGGGAAAGGAGCACAACTGCAGCACAACTCTAGAGCCTATAGACTCAATTACAGGTGATCAAGCTGGGTTACGGTATCTCACATGCCGGCATTTTGGATGCAGAAGCGTTGCGTTGCTCTGGGGTGTTTTTTCTTTTCTCTCCCCTGCTGGTGCCGAAATCTCTGTTTTACTGGTCCGCCAGCATGCAGGGCACATCACAGCATACCCCGCTATAATATTAGAAATGAGATCAGTGTATACCACTTGGGATGGGCCTGGATGGTGGAGCTTAGCCGAGAGGTCTGTGTCTCTGCGTCCTAATCCATTAGTAGTTAAGTTCACCCCTCTAGCAAAATCCTCTTGACCTTTTTCTTGAAACTGTTTGTCAATGAGTCAGATCAAACATCTGGCGAGAGAGAGTTCCATTTTCTCAAAATGACTCTAGAGAAAGTATGGGCATAGGCCTTCTTTTTTTGTGAGTCTGTGGTTCCAACAACAGGGAGTAGGCACTTTGCAGGAATCAGCTACCCTCTTATAATTTGAGCTTGTCTTTGACATACTTTGGTGTATCATAATGTAGGTCATTATGTGTCAACCATGCTGTCTTCATCTGGAACCTTGCTTATGCTGGTAACCAGTTGAAAGACTTTGGAGAAGGCCTGATGTGGTTGAAGCACCTAGTTCCTGTTGATAGTCTTGCCACTGCATTCAGGGTTGCCTTGAGGGGTGCTTTGTTTGATTTCAGTAAACCTGTTAAGGTTACACATTCGTAATCCGGTCTTTATATGACTAGAAATTGGATTGCAATCTTGAAGTCTGGTGGTGGGATGAAGTGTTTCACCTTCTTGAGTATGTTAAGTTATAGAAAGACTGGATTTGAGTTTGAAAATTTAAGACACAGATTGGATCAATCTTGTATATTTCGATGGTATTGTTTTATTCCATTAAACATAGGCTATTGGACATATTTAAATGGCGTATGTTAAATCCTACTCTCCCTTCCCTTAACCATTTTTGTGTTCAAAAGAAAGGTGGGTATATTTGGTTCTACAATAAGACATATTTTTGTCCTCTACCTATTACTATAGCTTCGGGATATATCTTAGCATTGTGTGTCAAGGTGAACAGTTGGAATGTGGCAATGTTTTGTAAATCTATTTATTAAGCCATCAATGTACATATTAAACCATTAATGACCAGCTCCAGGGCTCACATTTTTAAAGGAGTCAACACCCTTCTTGATTCATTCAATATCCATAGACAATCTAAAGAAATGATTTATATTATTGCTGGAAACTTCAGTGCAAAACAATTATTAGAAGAATATCTTCACCAAGAAGAAGACTCCAGCCAGGCCAACCCGCCACATCCCCGCCTGTACTGCCAGGGCACTTGGACCCTCCGGGACAGAGATTAGCATCTCAGACCCAGCGGTCCAATGAAGTCTGCTGGCGGTATTAAAAGTTGGCTTTCCACCAGCGGTAGCACCTCCACGAAAACTCTGGTGGAAAGTCTACTGGTGACAGGAAATTTCTTTCCTGTCACCAGAAGATGACTCCCTCAACAGCCCCTGCAAGCTCAATACCCCTCCACCCCCCTCCATACCAGAACTCCTACCCCCTACCTAGAACAGCACCCCCACCCCCCTTCTGGTACAGCACCCCCCCACCTCTGCATACACGCACACGGATACAGACATGCACCCCACATACACTCATTCACGCAACCTGCATAGACTCATTCACGCACCCCGCATACACTCATTCACCAACACTGACATAGATGTATTCACTCACAAGCATCCATACACGCATTCACTTCAACATTCATACATGTACTCACTTCAACATTCATACATGCATTCAACCACGCATACACACACTCATACACACACACAACATCCACCACCCTCCCACCCCCCTCCCTTGTCAGTCAACCGACTTACCTTGTCCAGCGAGGAGGTCTTCTGGTAGGGAACGGGCGCTTCCACTCCCTGCAGTGCCCTGCCATCAGGACACTGCCAGGCCATATTACAGGTCGTAATACAGCTGGTGGAGTCCTTTTGGTGGGGCAGGACCGGTGGTGGAACCACCCATGAACTTCCAACCGTCAGCAAGACTACTGGAGGATTTCGGCCCAAAATGTGGCAGAAATCCTGCAGTACTCGTAATAGATGGTTGGGAGACTGCCAGCACTGGCAGTCTTCTGGTGCCCATGGCTTTGGCGGTCTTATAAAAAGACCCCCAAAGTCGTAATGAGGGCCTAAATCTAGACATCCATGAAAGAAATTTCCCCAACATCCATATTGATGAGAAGGCCTTCTTCTATTTTAACTGTTGTTCATGGTCTGACTCGTCAGCAGAGGTAGGATTCAATAAAGTCCTTGTTATTTCATGTCTTCAAAGGGCAGTTGGTGATAAGATGTAGGTGTATGTATTATTTTAAGATTGGCATTATATAAAATATTGTTTTGTGAGAGTCCTACTTCTTAATATCTAGACTTAATGGGTGTTTACTCAGAATATACAAAATTATTGCCTGACAGCCATAGATTGATTTTGACTCATTTTGTATCTGCATTTTTTGACAAACATAATAAAGCAGATGGGAGATTAAAATACAACTTAACCCTCATTGTGACACTAACTTTGAGTGAAAATGTTTTCTTCATTAAAGTAAACTGTACTCTGCTCCCAGCACCAGCTAAGAAAAGATTGTAGTGGGGCCTAAACTTGAATGCTAGACACCGCCTATTTACAATCAAAACAACAATTATTGGGCAGGACCAGTGGTCGGTGTATTCCCTTTGCAATCAGAAGATCACATTTACATTTGAATTTGTAAAGCATCAACATGCCTCACATATTGGAAGAACACTGTCATGGTCAAGGAGGTCACTATATGAACTGAAATTGGGACAATTCCAACTCCTGGAGAGGTAGCTGTACTGACAGAGATACACATCTCGTATTAATGACAAGAGTTTTTTATCATTTTTATCATCATCCAGAAGTACATGCCTAGTTAGCTCTGGACAACGTGCTGAACTGTGTAATACTTGAAAAGGTTGTCCGCTCGAACCTACCTGTCTCAAGGGCAGATGACACAGAGCAAGGTGAATCACCCTCAAAAGGAGTTCACACTAACCTAAATTTACATCAGTCTTTAAAGTAGCCCAGCAACAGCTAAGGTTCTTCTCCCAAACTCTGCTTACACTTAGATCTATTACTCGATGTAGTTGTTATTAGTAATTATGTCAAGATGACAGGGATGCTGTGCTGCTTTGCCATGTATTAACAAACAAGAGTTGGAAGGTGTGTATGTGGACCCATTTTTAGGCAGTGCCTGGAATTAAGGGGTCTCCTGAAAATGTATTTAGAGCTGTGCTCTTATCACAGACATTCCACAATACCTGGTTCTTGGCAATCACAGTTCTTATTCTTAAGAATGAAGGCAAGGAAAGCCCAAGTTATTACAATCCTATTTCCATGACTGAAACAAGAGTAAAATTCCTTAGTATATCAAAGCGGAAATAACTTAAGACTTGGTAGAGACAAACAATAAACCCTCGGAAATGCTGCCTTGATTGCGTGAATGAATGGGCACAACGGAGAAGGCATTAATCTTGTTAATGGTAATGGAACAGAATATTTTCATGCAGCCTTCATTGTCCTAGATTTTATATTTCACTGAGTAAATAGACATATTATGAACCACATCGAAAGTTCTAGGACTAGATGATTATCTTCTTAGCATGCAAATTCATCCATAAGTTGGCCTTAGTGGGACCTTACAATGTGGCGATAGGGCTGAAGTTATGGAGTTCTTTGTCTCTATTTCACAGTAAAACGAGCTGTGCTTTTGCGGTCATCAACTATCTGTATTCAATGGGTTTGAGTCAGTGTTGCTATCTCCAGCCAAATCTGTTTCTTTTGCTCTCCGTCAAAAACATACTGCTCTTGGCAAACGCTATCAGAATCCTGTAAGCATCAATTGGGGTCTTACTTCCCTTTATTACTTCTAAGTGTAGAGTTCGTCCATTGCAGGCCTAGCCAGAACTCACAGAGTTTAACTCAGTGGAATTCTGCAGAGTTACAGAAAAGTAGGGAATTATTTGCTTCTGAAAGGTTTATGTATTGTGAAATGGGTCATTTTATTATTTGCAAAATTTATATTTTTCTATTTTTAATGAAGAGGAAATGTATGATTTTATTAAAAACCAGGAGGAAAGTATAATGTGCAAATTCCCTTTATTGTTGTCATCCAAGCAAAAGTAAAGACGAAAATGACACATCACTGCAGATTGTATATAGGACAGTAGCGCCTAAAAAGAGAGTCTGGCGGTACGGAGCAAATGAGCATTAGATGAGGAATGTGCACAAAACAAGTGTAGCCAACAACTGTAACTAAAAAAAAAAAACTCATTGAGCTCAGAATATTTTCGCAAGAATATAGGCGATATAGGGCTCAGAGGGACAAAAGGTCTAAAAAAGTGTTGGAAAATGGGTTATTGGTAAGGGCAGGTAGGTACCTACACCTAGCAACAAGCCACTAACCTCCACCTAGGTACAGTTAGGTCTCAGTAAATTAATCCCAGCTCAACCCTTGGTAGCTTGGCAACGAGCGTCAAGGCTTAACTTAGGAGACAGTGTGTAAAGCATTCAAATATCACAAAACAGTAATTAAATAAAACACAGGAAACAGTTTAAAAATCCAAAACCAATTCATAAAAATAGTTTATATTTTTATCTTTAAAATGACACAAAAACGAATAAAATCGGATAAAGGGAACCGGAGATATGAATTTTTAAAGAATTATTATTTTTCTAGCGCTTAGAAACAAAAAGCGCCAATCGGGTCATCTGGTTGCACCTCGACCGGGGCAAAGTCAAAGTTTTAGGCCGACCGCGATGGAGCCCTGCTCGGCTACAAGTCGCGGGAGGCCTCGGTTAAAAAGTTACCTTCTGACTTAGTCTTTATTTTGAAGTTTTTCTTCACCGGGACGAACCTGCCAGTTGAATCCGACCTCCTGGAGCCCTTGTCCGGATACGCGATGTGGGTTTCCTCGGTGGAGACTTTTACCTTCGGACTTAGTCGTTTTTTCGAGATGAAAATCCTTCGACCGGGGTAAACCTGGATCTTGATCCGACGTCCGTGGAGCCCTTCTCGGATACGATGGCTGGGAGGTCCCCGTCAAATTTTTACCTTCAGACTTAGGGGGTGATTCTAATTCTGGCGGGCGGCGGAGGCCGCCCGCCAGAATTCCGCCCCCATAATACCGCTCCGCGGTCAGAAGACCGCGGAGGGTATTATGAGTTTTTCCCTGGGCTGGCGGGCGGTCTCCAAAAGACCGCCCGCCAGCCCAGGGAAAAACTCCCTTCCCACGAGGATGCCGGCTCGTAATCGAGCCGGCGGAGTGGGAAGGTGCGACGGGTGCAGTAGCACCCGTCGCGTATTTCAGTGTCTGCAAGGCAGACACTGAAATACCTTGCGGGGCCCTCTTATGGGGGCCCCTGCCGTGCCCATGCCATTGGCATGGGCACGGCAGGGGCCCCCAGGGGCCCCGCGACCCCCCCTACCGCCATCCTGTTCATGGCGGCTTTCCCGCCATGAACAGGATGGCGGTGGGGGGGTCAGAATCCCCCATGGCGGCGCAGCAAGCTGCGCCGCCATGGGGGATTCTGAGGGCAGCGGTAAACCGGCGGGAGACCGCCGGTTTACCCTTTCTGACCGCGGCCAAAGCGCCGCGGTCAGAATGCCCTGCGGGGCACCGCCGGCCTGTCGGCGGTGCTGCCGCCGACCCTCGCCCCGGCGGTCGAAGACCGCCGGGGTTAGAATCAGCCCCTTAGTCTCTTTTTCGGAGGTTTTTCTTTACCGGGACGAACCACGAAGTCAGGCCGGGTCGCGGTTGAGGCAAGCCGGCTAGAATTTCCGCGGCGGGTCGGTCCCTCTCAGGAGCTTTTTTTCAAAAATTCTCAAATCTTCTCCAAACTTCTGGGGCTTCACCCAGATGTTCTTTTAAGGTTCTTTTGGGGTCCACAGCTCACCCCAAGGGTCCATAAGTTCTGTGATGGTCCTTGGGGGGTGCGGACTTCAACTCCCAGAATGCACCTGGTGCAAACTCCTTTTTGGCCACTGGACAGTGGTCAGCTGGTCACTTTTCAGGAGTTGGTGCAGGGGGTCTCTGGATAGCAATTTTTCACCTGTAGCAAACAGGGAGTCCCTCCTTGAACCAGTTGAAGCCAGGCAAAGTCCTTCTTGTGGTGAAGCCCAAGTGTGCAGCTGGTGCAGTCCTTCTGAGTGCAGGTTCCAGGTGCAGGCCAGGGGTCCAGCAGGGCAGTCCTTCTTCTCCTTTAGTTCTTTTCTTCTTGAAATCTGGCAGGGATCTGAGGTGTGGGGGCAGGTCTGCCAGTTTTATCCTTGCTCCTGGGTGAAAAGCAGGGGGGTCCTGGTCCTCCAATCAGGTACAGGGTCGTCCCCCTGTGATGACCACTTCCTGGGAAGTGTGGCAAAAATCCATCCCAAAAGGCAACAGTCTCTAAAAATCCAACATGGCTGAATCTGATTTTTGGAGGTTACATCTGGCTAAGCCCACCCACTGGTGTGGCTAAAAATCATAAACACACCCCTCTCCTGCCCTCTCCTAATCTAATCAAGGGGGCACCTAGTTGTCTGGGGTTGCAGGATGTGGGGGTGTTGCTTGGTGCTCCAGATGTCCTTCTCTGCCTTTGAAGACCAGTTTGGCAGCCCTCCCCCTTCCTGCCTCACCATCTGCTGAGGGGAGATTCTCTCCCCCAAGCACATTCCTTTGTGTGAAGCAAGGCCACTTCACACCTCATCAAGGCAGCTTGGCAAAAGCTGCTGCAGGCTGGCCAATCAGAGCACAGCAGCAAAAACAATGCAGAGCTGAAATTGGCAACTTTTTAGGTAAAGTCTAAACTTTTTACCTGAACAAGTTATATTAAATCCAACAACTGGAAGTTGTTGGATTTATTACAACAAGTAATTTGATACCAAATTCTTGGTATGCAACATTTAAGGAGACTTTAAAATTTAAAATAAAGTCTCCCCATTCTAGCCTATGAAGGCCATTTACTTCAATGAGGGAAAAACAAATTTGGCTGTTTTTACCTCACCAGGGCTTATAAATCTATTTTTATAAATTCCCTGCTTATAGTTACATGGCACCCAGCCCTAGGGGCACATAGGGCACACCTTAGGGGTGACTTATATGTAAAAATAAGGTAGTTTAAGACTTTGGAAGTACTTTTAATTCCAAAGTCGAATTTGCATATAACTTTAATTTAAAAGCAGCCAGCACGGCAGGCTTGCTTTTAAAATGACACTGGGCACTTCAGCAGTGCACCTAGGTGTGCACCACCTATGCTGTGGTCCCTTAACCTACATGCCCTACCATATACTAGGGACTTATAGGTAGGTTAACTTAGCCAATTATAATTAGCCTAATTTGCATATCCATTTTACACAGAGCACTGGCCCTGGGACTGGTAAGCAGTACCCAGGGCACAGCCAAGAGTCAGTAACCACCAGTACCTATCCAAAAAGTGTGGGGGTGATCAGGCAAAAAAAGGAGGACTTTCCTACACTGCCCCCTCCCAGATGAAAGGTGATGGGTACTAACCTACACCCTGGTAGTCCTCATCAGCTAAGTGGAAAAACCTGGAAAGGCCATCTGCATTGGCATGAGCAGCCCCAGGTCTGTGCTCCACTGTGAAGTCCATCCCCTGTAGGGAAATGGACCACCTTAACAGTTTTGGGTTCTCCCCCCTCATCTGCATCAACCACCTGAGAGGTCTGTGGTCAGTTTGTACACGAGTGAGTGCCAAACAAGTAAGGCCTCAACTTCTTCAGGGACCAGACCACAGCAAAGGCCTCCCTCTCAATGGCACTCCATTTTTTCTCTCTGGGGAGTAGTCGCCTGCTGATGAAGGCAACTGGGTGATCATGGCCCTCTTCATTAACTTGTGCTAACACTGTCCCAATCCCTTCCTCTGAAGCATCTGTTTGCACTACAAACTCCTTGCTATAGTCAGGGGCCAGTAACACTGGTGCTGAACACATAGCCTGTTTTAGGGTGTCAAAAGCTTTCTGACACTCTGGGGTCCAAATGACCTTCTTGGGCTGTTTCTTGGAGGTAAGCTCAGTCAGAGGGGCCACTATGGTCCCAAAATTCTGAACAAACCTCCTGTAGTACCCGGTCAGGCCAAGAAAGGCCCTGACCTGAGTCTGGGTTTTTGGAGCCTCCCAATCCAGAATAGTCTGGATCTTGGGCTGGAGAGGTTGTACATGGCCTCCACCAACAAGGTGGCCCAGGTACACAACAGAGCTTTGCCCTATCTGGCACTTGCTTGCCTTGATAGTCAGGCCTGCTTGAAGCAGGGCCTGAAGCACTTCCTTCAGGTGGACCAGGTGGTCCCTCCAGGTGGAACTAAATACAGCTATATCATCCAGATAAGATGCCATTTGTGACCCAGGACATGCAAAAACATCTGATACGCCTGAGCTGCTACAGCCTTTTTGATGACCGCAGAATACACTCTTATTTCAGAAGGTTAAGGTACAGAGGCTGGTCCTCACCTGATTTTTTGCATTCATTAGAATTGACTTCACTAGCTACTGAGTTTAACCACTAGGTTTAGAGCAGAATTTGAAATCTGAAATGGAAATTTGACTCTCTGTTACTGTGGATCCCAAGCAAATAAATTCCTGCAACTGAACTACGGGGATGGGAGATGTAGAATACACACAGCAATTTCCAACAAATACTTTTGAAAGTAGAGGAAACAACTAGACATCTCTGAAATGGCCAGTACTTAGGTCATGAGCCAGGACCCCAAATTTAGGCCATCTGTACCACTCGGGGGTGGGTTCTAACATGATTTTTGCAAGGTATGGATGCCTAGCGATGGAAAAATGTGAAAGCAATTTATCACTCTTTGCCTTTTGTCTGATAATGTCGCGCCGCTGCGTGTGGCACGAGGCGAACATTCGGCTCGGGCCGCGGCACGCGGTCACAAGACGCGCCACGTCCCTAGGCTGCTCTGCACTCTCCGAGGCCCCAAATTGGGCATGGGGCCTCGTTCTACTTTAGCGCACCGCACTCACAGGCAGGTGTGACCCCCCACTCACCTGTTCTTTTCTTTTTCTGGATATCTGGTTGTGCCTTCCTTTAGGTTTTTTTCTCTCTTTCCCATATTACCCTTCTCTTCCCAGCATTCCTTGTTCCCTACTCTCTATGGCTCCTAGTCCATTCTGTTCTATGTGTTTTTTCCTTATCTAAGATGGTGTCCTTGTACTTCCTGTTTGTCGCTTCCTGTTTGTTGGTATTTAAGGGCTGTGATTCTTTCTCTCCTTGCGCTGCAACACTTTCTGTTTGGATGGTGTCTTTGCTCCTATTTCCTTGCCTTCCTGTGCTGGTTCTCGCCAGTTCCAGTATATTTTCCTGTATTTTTGCCTCTGTTGATACCTGTTCCTTTTGTTCCTGTTGCAGGAACCTATCTTTTTGGAGGTTTTTTCTCCTTTTGAGGTTTTGTTTCCCTCTGGGGCTACTTCTGAGGGACACGGCTGCTCTTGGCGTTCCCATTGCCTGCAGCACCGTGGCTACCAGAAAGAGTCGCCCCTACCTGGGCCAAAGCCGAACATTCAAGAACAAGATCCACGCCACTCGTTCTGCGGACTCCAGGTTAAAGCAGCACGTAAGTCGTTACAGAAATTGTTCGATTAGCAATCATAGCCGAAGAAAAAAAATAGTTATCATATTTTTGATAAATAGCATACCAATTCATCATAATATGTGGAAAAATAAATCGAGTTCAAGTTAGATATAATTAAAAAATAATTATGATTATTACTTGTAATAATAACAATACAGTCCTTAAAATAATAACAGTAAAACCTCATGTATTCCTCATCTATTGATATAGATTATATGCATAATTTTCACTTGGAATTTCCAATAATAATAGTTGTCACATCTTACAGAGGCAAAGTATGTCATAAGTGAATTTAAACATAATTATATCATTCACCTTCTTCATCATTTTCTTCTTCTTCTTCTGAATAGGTGTTACCATTCTCTGCATCTGTTTGATTTTCACAGGCAGGACATCTACACGTGTCAGTGCACTTTAGGTCATTTAGACAGCAGACAAATGTTGGCAGTTTGCAGTTCCTAATGCAGTTGTAAGCTAGTAGATCTAATACACACTGAGGTGCTGGCTGCCCCTCCATCCATTCCACTACCAGTTGCTCTGCTCCCTTGTGTTTTTCCAACTTCCACCCTCTCCCATCTGAACTAGGTGTCTGTGGATCATTCAGAAAACATCTCTTGCTTAGAGTTGCTTGATAATTTGCACTTTTGGCATGTTTCTTCAGACAGTCCCTGCAAGGTGGAAGTTGATGACTGTCTATCTCACCCTTCTTTGTGCACAATAGGTGATATCTCAAGACATTCATGTCATGAACCAAAGATTTTGGAGCATACAGGAAGCAGAAGAATTTCTCCAATTTTTCTATTAGTTCTTCAGAGAGATCCCATTCGTCTTTGAGCTGTGAAAATTTTCATGTGTATGTCTGTTGGCAAACAGGAATTTGAATGTACTTACTTTTCCTTTTCCTGCAAATGCACTTACTGTGTCACATCCGGTAAACATATGGAGACCTATTATAGCTCGACAAACATTTTCACCAAGAGTTGAAGCTATTTTCCCAATGTCAAGAACTCACATGCGTATTTTAGTTCCACTTTTGAGAAGCAATTTAGCCATGATTCTTTCATGGAATCCCAAACAGATCACAAACACATTGGTGTCATCTGAGCTTATAATTACTGCCTCATAACCCTCATTAACAGTGTGGTCAGCATGCAGCAACAAATGACCATCTGATTTTGTGAGATAGAGCACTTGGTGGCTCCCTTCAGATGTGATTTTGTAGCATTTATCTTCACAGTTAGCAAACAGTGTTTTATTCTCAAGTTTTACAAAATACTATGGATTCCTCCATTCATTAACAAGAAATGCAGTGGTTAGCTTAGGAATTTCCTCCACTGTCTGACAATCTGGGAAGGTGAGATGCTCTGTAACTGGCCCCTGAGTACCTCCTTTCTGATTGTCCTTTTGCTGTTCTTAATAGGTGTCTCATGGTACATATCAAACACAACATCCATTCTTTGACTCCTAGGGCCATATGTACGAAAGCTTTTTCCCATAGACACAGAATGGGTAAAATCCTTTGATAAATCTGGCCTCTATTTCCTTCCCGCAAAGCCATGGACAAAACAGACATATCCACCTCACAAAAGTTTGATTCCTCTCTTTTTACTCTCTGAACAAGCACCATACCATCAATCACTGTGGCTGAATTTTCAGGTATTTGCTCAGCACAGGTAATGTTTTTCTGCAACTATGTTGCTAAAGCAGCTTTGTTCATTTTTGCAACAGACCTTCTGGAGTTACCAATGCCCATGGCAATGGTCCTTATGCAATGGTCCTAAGAGATGAGAGAGTACATTTGCCACTTGAGGATACCGATTCTGTGCTATCACAATGATTCAACCAAAAAGTGCTTCGTCTGCTTTCATGATGATTGTCCTGCCATTGCTGTTCTCTGCCTTCTTCTTGGACATGTTAGTGAAGGTTTTTAGTTTGTTCATTTTCATTGGGTCATGAAACTTCTTAATAGGTGGATTATTTTCAAGTCACGTAAGTTTGAAGTCTGTATAGCACCTATTTCATGCGCCTTCATTATGTCGGATAATATAGGCCTGATTACGAATCTGTCACTATGTTGCCAGACTCATGGATGGCAGTTGGACTGCTACCAATATGGTGTTCCGAGCGCCACATTACTACCCTGGCGGTCGGGCCGCAAGGGAACCTCCAGCTCAGACAGGATTGGAGATCCCTGTAGTCTAGAGGTGATGGCTGTTCAAATTCACCAGGGCAGCACTGGCCTGAGGATTACGACTCTCTTCTCTGCCAGAGGTTTCACAGCGGTACCACCGCCATGAAAAGGCTGTCAGAGAAACAGGTGCAGGGGGCCCCAGGAAGGCCCCTGCATAGCCCATGCACTTGGCATGGGCATTTCGAGGATGATGGTGTACCCTGCTCGCTGCAAAATTGCCTCCGGCTCGATTAGAAGCCTGACACAATGCTGTAGGCTCTTTCCCGCTCAGCCAATGGGGGGGAACTCAGGCATCAGCCCGCTGACCCAGCGGGAAACTCTTAATGGGTCCTGAGGGAAGGTAGCTAGTGTGGCAGCAACCTCCCCATCGGAAGTTTGGCAGATGGTGAAAAACATCTGCCAAACTCCTAATCAGGCCCTATGTCTTGAGGTGCCTTTTTGTGCTGTGGAGAGACTATTGATAACATGTGGCACACCAAATGGGTTTATCCAGCAAAGAACCAGGATAACAGCTCTCGTAACAGCATCTTCATCTTTTTCAATTTGTGACTTATGTAGGTCTGCTTGAGTAAGACCTGATCTGTTGTTATGAACCATTTTCCTTATTTGACTCAAAAAGTTGCTTCTGCATTCAGCCGTCATATAATCTTTTAACAGCACCCCCTTGAGATTGAACCTTGTTGTATCACCCAGAGTCTGTGTGTCTTTGTTGACGGTTACCTCTATCACTTGATCGGCCTGAATTCATCCAAACGGTTCAACTGAAAAGCATCCATTGATGAAATTGTGGCATATCTCCAGATGTTTCATTGCAAGTAATGTAATTTTAGCTTAGTATGCAGCAAGACATCTAGCATAATTCATCCTGTCATACGCAAAACACCATGCTATCATAGACCCTATGGCAGTAAGATGTAAATGCCAATTTCTTTCTCAAGAATCATGTAGAGGAGCTAGCAAGATATTTTCAACAGTATCCACATACGGCATCCAAAATGCAGAGGGTTCTCCATTGTCATGATAGAGATGTTCCAGGAATACATCCTAAAGCTGTTTTACTTCAGCAAAGGCAGCATTCTGCAATAAATTGTCTAATCTCTGTTGGCATAGGTCTTTTGCAAAGTCATTAACATTCTCATTGAAGGAGAAGACTACCTGAATGTTCTCTTAATAATTCATCTCCACCCAGGGATTAAATTCCAACCAAGGCAGTCTCAACATATCTTCATTCACACACTTGTGTACTCGAACTGCACTATTGTCCATATGACCTTCTAGTGCTGATGAATATTGATCCTTCTGCTATCATGTCTGCTTCAATACAAAGGTTGAGAATGCCAGTATCTTCAAAGCGCTTTCCAAGGGTGGACATGACATTGCAAATTGTGTGAAAGATGGCCATTTGATGAATGATTCTGTCGTACATTGCTTTATGCTTCCTCACGATCTCATTATCAGCCCTGACTGTTTCAAAATGTCAGAAATAGTTGTCAACTCAATTGCAGGGGCAATAATGGTGGGCAAGTAGCCAATGGAATCCTGTGATACCCTGACTTTGTCTCTAGTACAGATGTTAAATCCTGCCCAACCTGATATCAGCTGTGCGAGGTTCACTTCTTGTCTTGTAACAAACCAGGTTATGTTCTTATTTTGTACAAGCTTCAATTGGGCGACAGGTTCCGGCATTACTTCGGAACTTGTCATCAATGGCTGAGGCCCAACTCGTTCAACAGAAACATACATGAACAAGTCTTCAGTATTTGTGGTGGTCAATGTTCTTTGCTTTTGTTTCTCAAAGCTTGGGAGAGGAGCTTAAAAAGGTTGTGGTCCAAACAACTTGGGCTGCACAACTATACTGTTGACTCAGTGAGCTATCCCTTTACCACTAAGATGCCCTTCCAGCCTATCAATGCTATCCCATGCTATGTTAGTGAAGACATGAGGCTGAATGTCGGCTGGAAGAACAATTTTCTTGTTTAAGGTAGCAGCAAGTTTCTGAAGACACAAGGCAGTATCATTTTCTTCCAGTTGTGAGTATGAAATCCCATGCCCAAGTCTGTTTAGAGTGCAAAATATTTCAACAGTGCCTGTCAGAGTTTTTATAGCGTATGGGAGCAACAAATGCTTGGGGGGTGGGGGTTTCTGCTGGCCATTTGTGACTGCATATTTAATGTCCTGACTGAATAATTGCATAAGCAAGGCGACCCCTTTCGATGGCTTTGTCTTTTATGGATCTCCAGTCAAAAGTCCTAATAGGAATGATTTAAGGTAAACAGGCACTGTAAATGAATCTTTATTAATGTCTGATGGATGATGTGGCCATGGTGTTGATGTCAAGTTTGTTTTAATATTTGTTCTTATGGGCAATGTGCAACTCTTCTCCTGCAGGTTCTTTAGATAAGTTCATCTGCTGTGCCAGAGGTGACCCATGGGGGAGACACCTCCGAGTTGTGTGAGGAGACTGATGCTTGTTCCTATTATGGGTCTAGTGGATCATCTTCACTTACACCCGATGGGGGAGTTGACACTGTCCTGCCTATGGCAGGCACTTCCTCCACCACCCTCTGGCACACCTGCAGGGCCTGGGAGGGGGATAGGATTGCATTCTTGATGGTTTTGACTCTTTCTGTGTGATCTCTGAGTGCTTTGTTGGCTACCACTAGCCGAGCTGTCTTCTTGAGGCAACTGCTCTATCCAGTCCCATAGCTGGGGATGTAAAGAACTGCACAGAGCTGTCATGCATCACGTGGAGCCAGGCAGAGAACAGCCTCACATTTGTGATGCCAAGTTCTCTGAGTCTCTTTTTTGCATCTATGAATGAGGCCCCTTGCCGCTGCACTTCTCTGGTAAAGTAAAGTAAAAACACGACTTTCTGAGTTTTGCACAAAGATATCACCTTTCACTCGTGCCTGAGTCAAGATGTGACTTGGTCCTTGAAGTGCAGTACTCTGGCCACAACTGACCTGGGACCTGCACCAGGCAGCAGAGGTCGCCAGGGCACCTAGTGGGCATGCTCAAGAGCAAAGAATGGGGAGAGGCCCTCAGGGGACACCTCGGTGCAGAGTGACCCCTCCAAAACGACAGTCATATCAGCTCCACGTCCTTTGATACGCTCTGGCAGGCCAATTATGCAGAGGTTTTTGTGTCATGCTCTGTCCTCTGCATCTTCCACCCTTAGTTTCAGAGTCTTTACCCCGGTGTCCATTTTTAACATTTTTTCCTGCACAGTATGTACATCGAGGGTGAGATCATCCAATGCTCATTCAGTAGTGGTGACCCTTTCTGTGAGCCGTCTATGGTTGCCTCGAAGCAGTCTCAAGGCAGTGGCCAATGGTTTGATCTTAAGTTCAAGTGCGTTTCGGGATGCATCGATCGCCTGAGGGATGGTAGCCAGCATTGCTCTGCTGTGCTCCCCTTGTGGAGTTACCCCTGCCCTATTCACCACTGCCCGGGTGGCAAGGGGGGTGATGTGGTAGCTGGGAGACATTGCTAGTATCTCTTTTTTTATTGTATTTACCCATTGTGTTACGTGCACGCAGGATGTGTGTTTGCCAGGTCTCTTCAGCGAGGTGCAAGTTTTTTGGTGGTGGCCCGACCTCTAGGCACGAGTACAGGGAAGGCTCAAGCACCCTGCTAGAGCTGTGGCCCCCCAGTTACTTTGCAGCCAGCTCCCTAACAGGCATTGCTTCGCAAGGGCTCTCTGTGTCCCTGAAAAACAGGCCTCTCTCTTCTGCTGGTCTGCCCCCTCTTTAATTCTGCAGTCATTCAGGAAGGGGCCAGTTATGGCTATGTGGGGATGTAATGGCATTGAACTTGCTTCTTCAGGCAGTCCCCCTCAGCAGATTCATATATGGACTAATTTTCCAAGGGATGGGTTAAAGGCAGTGGTGTTATTCTTCCCCGTGCCAATGCAGAGTCTGGTTTTCAAGCACTGAATGGTGTCACTAGGTACTGGCAGCCCTTTGGGCAGTTGGGCCTGCCGGAAAAGCAGAAGCTGGGTGGGCCGTCCCAGGCAATGTCTCCAGGTCGGGGCAAAGGAACAGCCAGCAGCAGGCAGCTGCACTAACCACCTCTGTTAGGTTACTTTGCCCACACATAGCTCAGTCTAAACTCCGTTCAGGCCCCTACTGGCGCCCACTCCACTGCGACAATGGGTCCCTCAGGGCTCTGAAAGGAGAGGTGACCGGCCCCTCAACCACACTGGCAGCATGGCAATCCTCGCCCCTTGCTTCCAGAAGAGAACACAGCTGCAACATAAGTAGCCCCTACACCTGGGAAAGGAGCACAACTGCAGCACAACTCTGGAGCCTATAGACTCAATTACAGGTGATCAAGCTGGGTTACGGTATCTCACATGCCGGCATTTTGGATGCAGAAGCGTTGCGTTGCTCTGGGGTGTTTTTTCTTTTCTCTCCCCTGCTGGTGCCGAAATCTCTGTTTTACTGGTCCGCCAGCATGCAGGGCACATCACAGCATACCCCGCTATAATATTAGAAATGAGATCAGTGTATACCACTTGGGATGGGCCTGGATGGTGGAGCTTAGCCGAGAGGTCTGTGTCTCTGCGTCCTAATCCATTAGTAGTTAAGTTCACCCCTCTAGCAAAATCCTCTTGACCTTTTTCTTGAAACTGTTTGTCAATGAGTCAGATCAAACATCTGGCGAGAGAGAGTTCCATTTTCTCAAAATGACTCTAGAGAAAGTATGGGCATAGGCCTTCTTTTTTTGTGAGTCTGTGGTTCCAACAACAGGGAGTAGGCACTTTGCAGGAATCAGCTACCCTCTTATAATTTGAGCTTGTCTTTGACATACTTTGGTGTATCATAATGTAGGTCATTATGTGTCAACCATGCTGTCTTCATCTGGAACCTTGCTTATGCTGGTAACCAGTTGAAAGACTTTGGAGAAGGCCTGATGTGGTTGAAGCACCTAGTTCCTGTTGATAGTCTTGCCACTGCATTCAGGGTTGCCTTGAGGGGTGCTTTGTTTGATTTCAGTAAACCTGTTAAGGTTACACATTCGTAATCCGGTCTTTATATGACTAGAAATTGGATTGCAATCTTGAAGTCTGGTGGTGGGATGAAGTGTTTCACCTTCTTGAGTATGTTAAGTTATAGAAAGACTGGATTTGAGTTTGAAAATTTAAGACACAGATTGGATCAATCTTGTATATTTCGATGGTATTGTTTTATTCCATTAAACATAGGCTATTGGACATATTTAAATGGCGTATGTTAAATCCTACTCTCCCTTCCCTTAACCATTTTTGTGTTCAAAAGAAAGGTGGGTATATTTGGTTCTACAATAAGACATATTTTTGTCCTCTACCTATTACTATAGCTTCGGGATATATCTTAGCATTGTGTGTCAAGGTGAACAGTTGGAATGTGGCAATGTTTTGTAAATCTAATTATTAAGCCATCAATGTACATATTAAACCATTAATGACCAGCTCCAGGGCTCACATTTTTAAAGGAGTCAACACCCTTCTTGATTCATTCAATATCCATAGACAATCTAAAGAAATGATTTATATTATTGCTGGAAACTTCAGTGCAAAACAATTATTAGAAGAATATCTTCACCAAGAAGAAGACTCCAGCCAGGCCAACCCGCCACATCCCCGCCTGTACTGCCAGGGCACTTGGACCCTCCGGGACAGAGATTAGCATCTCAGACCCAGCGGTCCAATGAAGTCTGCTGGCGGTATTAAAAGTTGGCTTTCCACCAGCGGTAGCACCTCCACGAAAACTCTGGTGGAAAGTCTACTGGTGACAGGAAATTTCTTTCCTGTCACCAGAAGATGACTCCCTCAACAGCCCCTGCAAGCTCAATACCCCTCCACCCCCCTCCATACCAGAACTCCTACCCCCTACCTAGAACAGCACCCCCACCCCCCTTCTGGTACAGCACCCCCCCACCTCTGCATACACGCACACGGATACAGACATGCACCCCACATACACTCATTCACGCAACCTGCATAGACTCATTCACGCACCCCGCATACACTCATTCACCAACACTGACATAGATGTATTCACTCACAAGCATCCATACACGCATTCACTTCAACATTCATACATGTACTCACTTCAACATTCATACATGCATTCAACCACGCATACACACACTCATACACACACACAACATCCACCACCCTCCCACCCCCCTCCCTTGTCAGTCAACCGACTTACCTTGTCCAGCGAGGAGGTCTTCTGGTAGGGAACGGGCGCTTCCACTCCCTGCAGTGCCCTGCCATCAGGACACTGCCAGGCCATATTACAGGTCGTAATACAGCTGGTGGAGTCCTTTTGGTGGGGCAGGACCGGTGGTGGAACCACCCATGAACTTCCAACCGTCAGCAAGACTACTGGAGGATTTCGGCCCAAAATGTGGCAGAAATCCTGCAGTACTCGTAATAGATGGTTGGGAGACTGCCAGCACTGGCAGTCTTCTGGTGCCCATGGCTTTGGCGGTCTTATAAAAAGACCCCCAAAGTCGTAATGAGGGCCTAAATCTAGACATCCATGAAAGAAATTTCCCCAACATCCATATTGATGAGAAGGCCTTCTTCTATTTTAACTGTTGTTCATGGTCTGACTCGTCAGCAGAGGTAGGATTCAATAAAGTCCTTGTTATTTCATGTCTTCAAAGGGCAGTTGGTGATAAGATGTAGGTGTATGTATTATTTTAAGATTGGCATTATATAAAATATTGTTTTGTGAGAGTCCTACTTCTTAATATCTAGACTTAATGGGTGTTTACTCAGAATATACAAAATTATTGCCTGACAGCCATAGATTGATTTTGACTCATTTTGTATCTGCATTTTTTGACAAACATAATAAAGCAGATGGGAGATTAAAATACAACTTAACCCTCATTGTGACACTAACTTTGAGTGAAAATGTTTTCTTCATTAAAGTAAACTGTACTCTGCTCCCAGCACCAGCTAAGAAAAGATTGTAGTGGGGCCTAAACTTGAATGCTAGACACCGCCTATTTACAATCAAAACAACAATTATTGGGCAGGACCAGTGGTCGGTGTATTCCCTTTGCAATCAGAAGATCACATTTACATTTGAATTTGTAAAGCATCAACATGCCTCACATATTGGAAGAACACTGTCATGGTCAAGGAGGTCACTATATGAACTGAAATTGGGACAATTCCAACTCCTGGAGAGGTAGCTGTACTGACAGAGATACACATCTCGTATTAATGACAAGAGTTTTTTATCATTTTTATCATCATCCAGAAGTACATGCCTAGTTAGCTCTGGACAACGTGCTGAACTGTGTAATACTTGAAAAGGTTGTCCGCTCGAACCTACCTGTCTCAAGGGCAGATGACACAGAGCAAGGTGAATCACCCTCAAAAGGAGTTCACACTAACCTAAATTTACATCAGTCTTTAAAGTAGCCCAGCAACAGCTAAGGTTCTTCTCCCAAACTCTGCTTACACTTAGATCTATTACTCGATGTAGTTGTTATTAGTAATTATGTCAAGATGACAGGGATGCTGTGCTGCTTTGCCATGTATTAACAAACAAGAGTTGGAAGGTGTGTATGTGGACCCATTTTTAGGCAGTGCCTGGAATTAAGGGGTCTCCTGAAAATGTATTTAGAGCTGTGCTCTTATCACAGACATTCCACAATACCTGGTTCTTGGCAATCACAGTTCTTATTCTTAAGAATGAAGGCAAGGAAAGCCCAAGTTATTACAATCCTATTTCCATGACTGAAACAAGAGTAAAATTCCTTAGTATATCAAAGCGGAAATAACTTAAGACTTGGTAGAGACAAACAATAAACCCTCGGAAATGCTGCCTTGATTGCGTGAATGAATGGGCACAACGGAGAAGGCATTAATCTTGTTAATGGTAATGGAACAGAATATTTTCATGCAGCCTTCATTGTCCTAGATTTTATATTTCACTGAGTAAATAGACATATTATGAACCACATCGAAAGTTCTAGGACTAGATGATTATCTTCTTAGCATGCAAATTCATCCATAAGTTGGCCTTAGTGGGACCTTACAATGTGGCGATAGGGCTGAAGTTATGGAGTTCTTTGTCTCTATTTCACAGTAAAACGAGCTGTGCTTTTGCGGTCATCAACTATCTGTATTCAATGGGTTTGAGTCAGTGTTGCTATCTCCAGCCAAATCTGTTTCTTTTGCTCTCCGTCAAAAACATACTGCTCTTGGCAAACGCTATCAGAATCCTGTAAGCATCAATTGGGGTCTTACTTCCCTTTATTACTTCTAAGTGTAGAGTTCGTCCATTGCAGGCCTAGCCAGAACTCACAGAGTTTAACTCAGTGGAATTCTGCAGAGTTACAGAAAAGTAGGGAATTATTTGCTTCTGAAAGGTTTATGTATTGTGAAATGGGTCATTTTATTATTTGCAAAATTTATATTTTTCTATTTTTAATGAAGAGGAAATGTATGATTTTATTAAAAACCAGGAGGAAAGTATAATGTGCAAATTCCCTTTATTGTTGTCATCCAAGCAAAAGTAAAGACGAAAATGACACATCACTGCAGATTGTATATAGGACAGTAGCGCCTAAAAAGAGAGTCTGGCGGTACGGAGCAAATGAGCATTAGATGAGGAATGTGCACAAAACAAGTGTAGCCAACAACTGTAACTAAAAAAAAAAAACTCATTGAGCTCAGAATATTTTCGCAAGAATATAGGCGATATAGGGCTCAGAGGGACAAAAGGTCTAAAAAAGTGTTGGAAAATGGGTTATTGGTAAGGGCAGGTAGGTACCTACACCTAGCAACAAGCCACTAACTTCCACCTAGGTACAGTTAGGTCTCAGTAAATTAATCCCAGCTCAACCCTTGGTAGCTTGGCAATGAGCGTCAAGGCTTAACTTTGGAGACAGTGTGTAAAGCATTCAAATATCACAAAACAGAAAACAGTAATTAAATAAAACACAGGAAACAGTTTAAAAATCCAAAACCAATTCATAAAAATAGTTTATATTTTTATCTTTAAAATGGCACAAAAACGAATAAAATCGGATAAAGGGAACCGGAGATATGAATTTTTAAAGAATTATTATTTTTCTAGCGCTTAGAAACAAAAAGCGCCAATCGGGTCATCTGGTTGCACCTCGACCGGGGCAAAGTCAAAGTTTTAGGCCGACCGCGATGGAGCCCTGCTCGGCTACAAGTCGCGGGAGGCCTCGGTTAAAAAGTTACCTTCTGACTTAGTCTTTATTTTGAAGTTTTTCTTCACCGGGACGAACCTGCCAGTTGAATCCGACCTCCTGGAGCCCTTGTCCGGATACGCGATGTGGGTTTCCTCGGTGGAGACTTTTACCTTCGGACTTAGTCGTTTTTTCGAGATGAAAATCCTTCGACCGGGGTAAACCTGGATCTTGATCCGACGTCCGTGGAGCCCTTCTCGGATACGATGGCTGGGAGGTCCCCGTCAAATTTTTACCTTCAGACTTAGGGGGTGATTCTAATTCTGGCGGGCGGCGGAGGCCGCCCGCCAGAATTCCGCCCCCATAATACCGCTCCGCGGTCAGAAGACCGCGGAGGGTATTATGAGTTTTTCCCTGGGCTGGCGGGCGGTCTCCAAAAGACCGCCCGCCAGCCCAGGGAAAAACTCCCTCCCCACGAGGATGCCGGCTCGTAATCGAGCCGGCGGAGTGGGAAGGTGCGACGGGTGCAGTAGCACCCGTCGCGTATTTCAGTGTCTGCAAGGCAGACACTGAAATACCTTGCGGGGCCCTCTTACGGGGGCCCCTGCCGTGCCCATGCCATTGGCATGGGCACGGCAGGGGCCCCCAGGGGCCCCGCGACCCCCCCTACCGCCATCCTGTTCATGGCGGCTTTCCCGCCATGAACAGGATGGCGGTAGGGGGGGTCAGAATCCCCCATGGCGGCGCAGCAAGCTGCGCCGCCATGGGGGATTCTGAGGGCAGCGGTAAACCGGCGGGAGACCGCTGGTTTACCCTTTCTGACCGCGGCCAAAGCGCCGCGGTCAGAATGCCCTGCGGGGCACCGCCGGCCTGTCGGCGGTGCTCCCGCCGACCCTCTCCCCGGCGGTCGAAGACCGCCGGGGTTAGAATCAGCCCCTTAGTCTCTTTTTCGGAGGTTTTTCTTTACCGGGACGAACCACGAAGTCAGGCCGGGTCGCGGTTGAGGCAAGCCGGCTAGAATTTCCGCGGCGGGTCGGTCCCTCTCAGGAGCTTTTTTTCAAAAATCCTCAAATCTTCTCCAAACTTCTGGGGCTTCACCCAGATGTTCTTTTAAGGTTCTTTTGGGGTCCACAGCTCACCCCAAGGGTCCATAAGTTCTGTGATGGTCCTTGGGGGGTGCGGACTTCAACTCCCAGAATGCACCTGGTGCAAACTCCTTTTTGGCCACTGGACAGTGGTCAGCTGGTCACTTTTCAGGAGTTGGTGCAGGGGGTCTCTGGATAGCAATTTTTCACCTGTAGCAAACAGGGAGTCCCTCCTTGAACCAGTTGAAGCCAGGCAAAGTCCTTCTTGTGGTGAAGCCCAAGTGTGCAGCTGGTGCAGTCCTTCTGAGTGCAGGTTCCAGGTGCAGGCCAGGGGTCCAGCAGGGCAGTCCTTCTTCTCCTTTAGTTCTTTTCTTCTTGAAATCTGGCAGGGATCTGAGGTGTGGGGGCAGGTCTGCCAGTTTTATCCTTGCTCCTGGGTGAAAAGCAGGGGGGTCCTGGTCCTCCAATCAGGTACAGGGTCGTCCCCCTGTGGTGACCACTTCCTGGGAAGTGTGGCAAAAATCCATCCCAAAAGGCAACAGTCTCTAAAAATCCAACATGGCTGAATCTGATTTTTGGAGGTTACATCTGGCTAAGCCCACCCACTGGTGTGGCTAAAAATCATAAACACACCCCTCTCCTGCCCTCTCCTAATCTAATCAAGGGGGCACCTAGTTGTCTGGGGTTGCAGGATGTGGGGGTGTTGCTTGGTGCTCCAGATGTCCTTCTCTGCCTTTGAAGACCAGTTTGGCAGCCCTCCCCCTTCCTGCCTCACCATCTGCTGAGGGGAGATTCTCTCCCCCAAGCACATTCCTTTGTGTGAAGCAAGGCCACTTCACACCTCATCAAGGCAGCTTGGCAAAAGCTGCTGCAGGCTGGCCAATCAGAGCACAGCAGCAAAAACAATGCAGAGCTGAAATTGGCAACTTTTTAGGTAAAGTCTAAACTTTTTACCTGAACAAGTTATATTAAATCCAACAACTGGAAGTTGTTGGATTTATTACAACAAGTAATTTGATACCAAATTCTTGGTATGCAACATTTAAGGAGACTTTAAAATTTAAAATAAAGTCTCCCCATTCTAGCCTATGAAGGCCATTTACTTCAATGAGGGAAAAACAAATTTGGCTGTTTTTACCTCACCAGGGCTTATAAATCTATTTTTATAAATTCCCTGCTTATAGTTACATGGCACCCAGCCCTAGGGGCACATAGGGCACACCTTAGGGGTGACTTATATGTAAAAATAAGGTAGTTTAAGACTTTGGAAGTACTTTTAATTCCAAAGTCGAATTTGCATATAACTTTAATTTAAAAGCAGCCAGCACGGCAGGCTTGCTTTTAAAATGACACTGGGCACTTCAGCAGTGCACCTAGGTGTGCACCACCTATGCTGTGGTCCCTTAACCTACATGCCCTACCATATACTAGGGACTTATAGGTAGGTTAACTTAGCCAATTATAATTAGCCTAATTTGCATATCCATTTTACACAGAGCACTGGCCCTGGGACTGGTAAGCAGTACCCAGGGCACAGCCAAGAGTCAGTAACCACCAGTACCTATCCAAAAAGTGTGGGGGTGATCAGGCAAAAAAAGGAGGACTTTCCTACACTGCCCCCTCCCAGATGAAAGGTGATGGGTACTAACCTACACCCTGGTAGTCCTCATCAGCTAAGTGGAAAAACCTGGAAAGGCCATCTGCATTGGCATGAGCAGCCCCAGGTCTGTGCTCCACTGTGAAGTCCATCCCCTGTAGGGAAATGGACCACCTTAACAGTTTTGGGTTCTCCCCCCTCATCTGCATCAACCACCTGAGAGGTCTGTGGTCAGTTTGTACACGAGTGAGTGCCAAACAAGTAAGGCCTCAACTTCTTCAGGGACCAGACCACAGCAAAGGCCTCCCTCTCAATGGCACTCCATTTTTTCTCTCTGGGGAGTAGTCGCCTGCTGATGAAGGCAACTGGGTGATCATGGCCCTCTTCATTAACTTGTGCTAACACTGTCCCAATCCCTTCCTCTGAAGCATCTGTTTGCACTACAAACTCCTTGCTATAGTCAGGGGCCAGTAACACTGGTGCTGAACACATAGCCTGTTTTAGGGTGTCAAAAGCTTTCTGACACTCTGGGGTCCAAATGACCTTCTTGGGCTGTTTCTTGGAGGTAAGCTCAGTCAGAGGGGCCACTATGGTCCCAAAATTCTGAACAAACCTCCTGTAGTACCCGGTCAGGCCAAGAAAGGCCCTGACCTGAGTCTGGGTTTTTGGAGCCTCCCAATCCAGAATAGTCTGGATCTTGGGCTGGAGAGGTTGTACATGGCCTCCACCAACAAGGTGGCCCAGGTACACAACAGAGCTTTGCCCTATCTGGCACTTGCTTGCCTTGATAGTCAGGCCTGCTTGAAGCAGGGCCTGAAGCACTTCCTTCAGGTGGACCAGGTGGTCCCTCCAGGTGGAACTAAATACAGCTATATCATCCAGATAAGCTGCACTGAAAGATTCCAACCCAGATAGGACTCTGTTCCCCAACCGTTGGAAGGTGGCAGGAGCATTTTTCATGCCAAAGGGCATCACCTTGAACTGAAAGTGGCCCTCTGGTGTGGAAAATGCTGACCTCTCCTTAGCTCTTGGACTTAAGGCAATCTGCCAATATCCTGAGGTCAGGTCAAATGTGCTCAGGAATTTGGCAGCCCCCAACCTGTCAATGAGCTCATCAGCTCTAGGTATGGGGTGAGCATCAGTCCTAGTGACTGCGTTTAGACCTCTGTAGTCCACACAGAATCTCAATTCTTTCTTCCCACCTTGGGGATTAGCTTTGGGCACCAGTACCACTGGACTGGACCAAGGACTATCAGAGGGCTCAATTACCTTGAGGTCCAACATCTTAGCCACTTCAGCTTTGATGTTGGCCTTGACCTGGTCAGACAGCCTGTACAGCTTGTTCTTGACAGGCAAGCTGTCACCAGTGTCAACATCATGGACACACCAATTGGTGAGTCCTGGGGTCAGGGAGAACAGACTAGCAAACTGTCCCAAAACTTGCTTACAGTCTTTTTGTTGCTGATCTGTCAATTTGGGAGAGAGTACCACTCCCTCCACTGACCCATCTTTTGCCTTTGAGGACAGGAGGTCTGGCAGAGGTTCACCCTCCTCCTCCTTCCCTTCATCAGTGACCATTAGCATGGTCATGTCTGCCCTGTCCTGGTGGGGTTTCATCCTGTTTACATGCAGGATCCTGTGAGGATTCCTGGGGGTGCCAAGGTCCACCAAGTAGGTGACCTCACCTTTTTTCTCCAGAATTGGATAGGGCCCAGTCCATTTGGCCTGAAGTGCCCTAGGAGCCATAGGTTCCAAAACCCACACCAGCTGTCCTGGGTGATACTCAGGCATGGTCGCCTTTTGATCATGCCAGAGCTTCATGAGCTCCTGGCTGGCTTCCAGGTTTCTGCTTGCCTTCTTCATATACTCAGCCATGCGTGACCGCAGGCCTAGCACATAATCTAGCACATTCTCCTTGGATTCTTTGAGAGACTTTTCCCAAGACTCTCTCACCAAGCACAATGGGCCTCTTACAGGGTGCCCAAACAGTAACTCAAAGGGGCTGAATCCAACCCCCTTCTGTGGCACCTCTCTGTAGGCAAACAGCAGGCAAGGGAGGAGGACATCCCATCTCCTCCTGAGTTTGTCAGACAAACCCATGATCATGCCCTTCAGGGTCTTATTAAATCTTTCCACCAGACCATTGGTCTGTGGGTGGTAGGGGGTGGTGAACTTATAAGTAACACCACACTCATCCCACATGGCTTTCAGATAGGCTGACATAAAGTGTGTGCCCCTATCTGAGACCACCTCCTTTGGGAATCCCACTCTGGTGAACACACCAAGTAGGGCCCTAGCCACTGTGGGAGCAGTGACTGTCCGGAGGGGTATTGCCTCAGGGTACCTGGTGGCATGGTCCACTACCACCACAATGTACCTGTTACCTGAAGCAGTTGGTGGGTCTAGGGGACCAACAATGTCAATCCCCACCCGCTCAAAGGGAGTCCCAACCACTGGCAGTGGTATCAGGGGAGCCTTTGGTTTGCCTCCTGTCTTACCACTGGCTTGAAAGGTGACACAGGAGCTGCAAAACTCCCTGACTTTTTCTGACATTTGGGGCCAAAAAAATGGTTGACCAGCCTGTTCCAGGTCTTGGTCTGTCCCAAATGTCCAGCTAAGGGGATATCATGGCTTAAGGTAAGGAGGAATTCTCTATACTTCTGGGGGACCACTACTCTCCTAGTAGCCCCTGGTTTGAGGGCCCTTGCCTCAGTGTAGAGAACTCCATCCTCCCAGTAAACCTTGTAGGTCCCACTGGTATCCCCTTGTTCTTGCCTGGCAGTAGTCTGCCTCAGGCCCTCAAGAGTGGGACACTCTCTTTGTCCCTGGCACAAATCTTCTCTGGTGGGCCCACCTGCCCCTTGCAGTTCTGCCAAATCAGGCATAGTTTGCAGGGAAAGTGTCCCTCCCTCAGAGTTCAGATCCTCCCCCTCAGGGTTGGATTCTTCCTGACCCTCTGTACTTGTTGGGGCTGGCAATCCAGACCCAGTGCCCTTTCTCTTTTTCTTGGAGGCTTGGCCCATTGTTCCAGGGTCCAAGTGTCCAGCATTTCCCTGTTGTGCTGCCTGTGACCTGGTCACAGCACACACCCATTCAGGGAGGTCCAGCATCTGTGCATGGACCCTTCTCTCCACTTCTGACCATTCAGATGCTTCAAGATCATTTCCCAGCAGACACTCTACTGGGAAGGCAGGAGCTACAGCTACCTTTTTAGGGCCAGTCACACCTCCCCATTCCAGACTCATCATAGCCATGGGATGGAGTTTGGTTCTGCTATCTGCATAAGTCACCTGGTGGAAGACACCAGGTAAGACCTGCTCTGGAGAAACCAGCTTTTCTGTGACCATTGTCACACTGGCTCCGGTATCTCTCAGAGCTTCCACTTCAGTCCCATTGACTTTAGGCCTCTGCCTATACCTCTCCATGATGGGAGGTAAGGTGGCCATAGTTGTAATGTCCACCCCACCCACGGATACTAAGGTGACCTCTGTGTACCCTGATTCCACCCCTGGGCCAACTTCCACCCCCAACCCTACACTAGCAATCCCCTGGGATTGCCCACCAGTGGGGGGCTTCTTGGAGCAGATAGCATCTCCTCTTTTATGTCCAGGTTGATGACAATCAAAACACTTGCCGGCCTTAGCAAGCTCCTGAAACCTTCCTGCTTTAGCAGGATCATAATTCTTTCCCTGATACCCTTTCCCTTTAAAAGTGAATTGGCTCGGGGCTCCCCCTCCCTGAGAAGTTTTTGGGGACTCTTGTGAGGACTCTTTGGGCTTTTCATCATCTTTCCCCTGGTTCTTCCCCTGAGAAGAACCATGTCCTCCCTTTTTCTGATCACCCCCTGGGGGTTTCTGGTTAACCCTAGTTCTTAACCAGTCATCTGCTGCCTCCCCCAGCTCTCTGGGGTTGGTCAACCTAGAGTCAACTAGATACTGGCGGAGCTTCTCTTGGACACAATTAGTTAGAAGGTGCTCCCTCATAATCAAATTGTACAGCCCCTCAAAGGTACTTACCCTGTTGCCCTGTATCCAGCCCTCCAGTGCCTTTACTGAAATGTCCACAAAGTCCACCCAGGACTGGGTGCTTGTCTTTTGGGTGTCCCTAAACTTGAGCCTATACTGCTATGGGGTCAGACCAAACTTTTTAGTCAAGCAACTCTTCATACTGGGGTATGAGTCTGCATCTTCCCCACTCATGGTTAGGAGCCTATCCCTCCCAGAGTTGGGAACTAACTCCCAAAGAAGTGAACCCCAGTACTGAGGCTTGACTCTCCTCATCTGGAGGGCCCTCTCAAAGGCCCCCAGCCACTTATCTATGTCATCCCCCTCTACATAGGCAGGAACCACCCCTTTGGGTAATCTGGGGGAAAAAACCCCACCCAGGGACACCTCAGCTTCTTTATCGCTGCCACCATCTCTTTTTTCTTTGTTTGCCCACTTTTTCTTTTCTAGGGCCAGCTTATCTGCTTCCAAAGCTATGTATGCTAGCTGGGCCTCCAGCTCTCTTTCTCTGATGGATGGGTTCTCTCCTCCTGAAAGGACCCCCTTCCTACCACTAGCTTTGGGTCTGCCCCTAGTGACTGTATCTACTGAGGACCGTTCTTCCTCATCCTCACTTGGGCTCAGATGCCTTCCCTCCCCTGAGAGGTTAGAGTTAGCATCCTCCCCTTTTTCTTCCTCCTCTGGAGCTTCCTCTGTGCCTAGCTCTTGGGCCTCAGCCCATGCTGTCAGGGATTTAATCAGGATTTGCTTCCTGAGATCAGTGGTTGCAGGCAAACCTCTTTCAATACACAACCCCCTAAGCTGGACTACTGTCAGTGTGGGTAGGCTAGCCAGATCAAGCTCCATGGTTCCCTAGTTTTGTGTCAACAAAAACTTTTTGCAAAAATTGGAAACAAGAATTTAGAAAAATTTAAAAAATTCAATAATTGAAATTAATCCAAATTAATAAAAAAAAAAAAAAATTAAAAATTAAAAAAAAAAAAAAATTGCACTAAGACAATTTAAAGGATTTTTAATTTGTTTTACTCAAAACTGTAACGTGATACTGAACACAAGTACAGGATCCCACCGCTGCCACCAAAAATGTTGGAAAATGGGTTATTGGTAAGGGCAGGTAGGTACCTACACCTAGCAACAAGCCACTAACCTCCACCTAGGTACAGTTAGGTCTCAGTAAATTAATCTCAGCTCAACCCTTGGTAGCTTGGCAACGAGCGTCAAGGCTTAACTTAGGAGACAATGTGTAAAGCATTCAAATATCACAAAACAGTAATTAAATAAAACACAGGAAACAGTTTAAAAATCCAAAACCAATTTATAAAAATAGTTTATATTTTTATCTTTAAAATGACACAAAAACGAATAAAATCGGATAAAGGGAACCGGAGATATGAATTTTTAAAGAATTATTATTTTTCTAGCGCTTAGAAACAAAAAGCGCCAATCGGGTCATCTGGTTGCACCTCGACCGGGGCAAAGTCAAAGTTTCAGGCCGACCGCGATGGAGCCCTGCTCGGCTACAAGTCGCGGGAGGCCTCGGTTAAAAAGTTACCTTCTGACTTAGTCTTTATTTTGAAGTTTTTCTTCACCGGGACGAACCTGCCAGTTGAATCCGACCTCCTGGAGCCCTTGTCCGGATACGCAATGTGGGTTTCCTCGGTGGAGACTTTTACCTTCGGACTTAGTCGTTTTTTCGAAATGAAAATCCTTCAACCGGGGTAAACCTGGATCTTGATCCGACGTCCGTGGAGCCCTTCTCGGATACGATGGCTGGGAGGTCCCGGTCAACTTTTTACCTTCGGACTTAGTCTCTTTTTCGGAGGTTTTTCTTTACTGGGACGAACCACGAAGTCAGGCCGGGTCGCGGTTGAGGCAAGCCGGCTAGAATTTCCGCGGCGGGTCGGTCCCTCTCTGGAGCTTTTTAAAAAAAAATCTCAAATCTTCTCCAAACTTCTGGGGCTTCACCCAGATGTTCTTTTAAGGTTCTTTTGGGGTCCACAGCTCACCCCAAGGGTCCAGAAGTTCTGTGATGGTCCTTGGGGGGTGCGGACTTCAACTCCCAGAATGCACCTGGCGCAAACTCCTTTTTGGCCACTGGACAGTGGTCAGCTGGTCACTTTTCAGGAGTTGGTGCAGGGGGACTCTGGATAGCAATTTTTCACCTGTAGCAAACAGGGAGTCCCTCCTTGAACCAGTTGAAGCCAGGCAAAGTCCTTCTTGTGGTGAAGCCCAAGTGTGCAGCTGGTGCAGTCCTTCTGAGTGCAGGTTCCAGGTGCAGGCCAGGGGTCCAGCAGGGCAGTCCTTCTTCTCCTTTAGTTCTTTTCTTCTTGAAATCTGGCAGGGATCTGAGGTGTGGGGGCAGGTCTGCCAGTTTTATCCTTGCTCCTGGGTGAAAAGCAGGGGGGTCCTGGTCCTCCAATCAGGTACAGGGTCGTCCCCCTGTGATGACCACTTCTTGGGAAGTGTGGCAAAAATCCATCCCAAAAGGCAACAGTCTCTAAAAATCCAACATGGCTGAATCTGATTTTTGGAGGTTACATCTGGCTAAGCCCACCCACTGGTGTGGCTAAAAATCATAAACACACCCCTCTCCTGCCCTCTCCTAATCTAATCAAGGGGGCACCTAGTTGTCTGGGGTTGCAGGATGTGGGGGTGTTGCTGGGTGCTACAGATGTCCTTCTCTGCCTTTGAAGACCAGTTTGGCAGCCCTCCCCCTTCCTGCCTCACCATCTGCTGAGGGGAGATTCTCTCCCCCAAGCACATTCCTTTGTGTGAAGCCAGGCCACTTCACACCTCATCAAGGCAGCTTGGCAAAAGCTGCTGCAGGCTGGCCAATCAGAGCACAGCAGCAAAAACAATGCAGAGCTGAAATTGGCAACTTTTTAGGTAAAGTCTAAACTTTTTACCTGAACAAGTTATATTAAATCCAACAACTGGAAGTTGTGGGATTTATTACAACAAGTAATTTGATACCATATTCTTGGTATGCAACATTTAAGGAGACTTTAAAATTTAAAATAAAGTCTCCCCATTCTAGCCTATGAAGGCCATTTACTTCAATGAGGGAAAAACGAATTTGGCTGTTTTTACCTCACCAGGGCTTATAAATCTATTTTTATAAAGTCCCTGCTTATAGTTACATGGCACCCAGCCCTAGGGGCACATAGGGCACACCTTAGGGGTGACTTATATGTAAAAATAAGGTAGTTTAAGACTTTGGAAGTACTTTTAATTCCAAAGTCGAATTTGCATATAACTTTAATTTAAAAGCAGCCAGCAAGGCAGGCTTGCTTTTAAAATGGCACTGGGCACTTCAGCAGTGCACCTAGGTGTGCACCACCTATGCTGTGGTCCCTTAACCTACATGCCCTACCATATACTAGGGACTTATAGGTGGGTTAACTTAGCCAATTATAATTAGCCTAATTTGCATATCCATTTTACACAGAGCACTGGCCCTGGGACTGGTAAGCAGTACCCAGGGCACAGCCAAAAGTCAGTAACCACCAGTACCTATCCAAAAAGTGTGGGGGTGATCAGGCAAAAAAAGGAGGACTTTCCTACAAAAAGTTAGACAGAGAAACAACACAAAAAATACATTAGTATTTGGAAGAAACATAATAATTGGTGCAGGGCAAACAGACTCACGATAAAGGACAACAGGGAGTGCTTACTGCACCCTGAGAAAAGCGTGCTCGGCCTTTGTTCAACAATAAAGTTGCTAATATTGGATAGGCGAGTGACCAATCATTATACAGTTTGATACCTTACCATTAGCTCATGATCAAAAACTGGACTGTAGAGCAAATGTTAGAGAACAGGAAGACATGTCCTTAGAAAGGATTATTTCAATCGTTGAAGGGAGGTGTGCCTCATTGTAATAATACTGAACTACTAGTTCTTGGCATTTGGATGGCCATGACTAGCAATACCAAACCTGGATAGCCAAACTCTCTGCCATGGCATTTGATAACTGGAGAGAAGTGCTAAGAAGGTATTTGATAAAGTATGAACAGAAATTGAGAGAAACATGGCTAGGCACTATAGAGATGAACCCAGAGGCATTACAGAGAAGGGTGGCTAGTCATTGTGAAATATTTGCTATGGTATGGAGAGTATATATGATGGTACGGTATTGGAATAATAGTAAGTAGGATGATGAGTCATTGAACTGAATGACCTTGACTGGAGAAAAAGATGGATGGTTAGGTGTCAAGACAGTGGAAAGTAGGAGAGGCTGAAAGGATAGAAAGATTGCCTGTCACTGGAGAGCAGTATTTTACAATGGGTGATTGGAGGACAGGAGATGTGTCATGCTCGAAAAATTTCAAAGGAACTGTAAAAAGACACATCAGGAGGAGGTTTGCACAGGAAAGCTTAGAGAGCAGACAACTATATTAAAGGGACATAGCATTAAAATGAAGTAACTACTGAATCAGTCCACCGAGACACCTGCAGGGATAGTACACTGATCTCCTTGTCTAAATAAAGTATTTGATTAACTTTGTGCTAAAACTATGGCCATCCTGATTTTAAGGCTGGACAAGAAGTCTATGCACTCAAAGTTCACCAAGAACTTTTCAAATAGAGGCATCTGAGGATATTTTAGTAGGACCAAATCTCACCCTTAAGGCTAAACTGCAATCTGAGCTGGTGCAGAAAGCTGTTGATGCTCTGTAAGAAATAGATGTTGTTGGATCCCACTCAGTGGGACCTCACCACCATGGGTTACTGGGCCATAACTGTGACGATTGAGGCCATTTGCAACTAGTATCCAGGGATCTGTCCTAAATGGAATAAGTACAAACCTTTCCACACTTGACTTTCATACTCTCATGGAAACGATAGTGAGCAGTCCCAGGCTTCTCAGGGAAGTAGTGTGGGGTATAAGAGTTCTAACCTCAATGGGTAACCAGCAGACACAATAATATAATGTCCAGCCCAGTGCTACTCTTTTATATAAAAGAAACAATCCCACAGCAAAAATCAATACTAAGCAGTTTAATCAGAATTCAAAACAGCATTGCAACCTGAGTTGGGTTTAACAGTTATATGCTACATCCCCTCTTCCAGGACTCTCTCCCCACTATGATCAGGATCCCATGATTACGGTCTCTAACACACTGTGGACATAGGCCTAAATTAGGCACAGGTGCATTTTACGACAAATACTCACACTGGTCAAGTACATAACTCAGTTAAACATCTTGCAGCTTTTACATTCATAGGACTCACTTCCATGTGTTAGTCTTTTGTTTCAGGTGCATTATAAGACCAATGTTTCTCTGCTGGTGATCATTGCAGCCTGTAAGAAAATGCCCTTATGCTGGGTTACTGCCTGTATTATTATATATGTTATTGCTTGTGTATGGACTATAATGGGGTGCTGCAAACCAGTGCCTAATGTACATGCTGTGACCCTAAAACATGTATATTTTGCTAAACCTTGATTTGCATATTTAACTTAACTTTTAAGTCTGTAGTATATGGTACCTGTGTACCTAGGGCCTTTCAGTTAAGTGTCACTAGTGAACTGCAGCACCTATTGTGCTATCACTAAGTGACAAGTGAAAACATGACTAGCTGGGCGACTTTCAAGCTACAAATTCGACCTGACAAAATAAACCTTCTGCTAGGCCTAAACCTGCCTTTTCAATACTTGTATGTCACCCTTAAGGTAGACCCTGAATCTCCACAGGGTAGAGTGCATGGTATTTAAAAAGTAGGACTTGTACATACGTTTTACATGTCCTAGCAGCAATGAAAATCTCCTAAGCAGTTTTTCACTGTGACAAAGCTGGCTATCCCATAGAAAAGTACTGGACTACATTATAACACCTTATAATGTAATACTTCATTTCAGGAATAGCTAGAACCATGATTCTGGGACTCAAATTAATAGTAATTTAATGTCTATTTTTAAAATTACTATTTTGAAAATGCCCCATTTAGAAAGTTGACACTTTTTTGCCTAAAGTCTATAGTAGCATTTTCCTCAATCCCAAGCTGTCACCTAGCAGCCTGCTGGAAGGTCTGAATGACTCCCAGTATAGGGAACAAAAGGGCTTTGGCTGGGAGGAGGTGTGTCTTCCTCCTGACAGGATGGTCCGGGGGATGTGCCCGTAAAATACATAAGCTTCAAAGGAGCATCCTCTGTCACAGCTAACATCTAGGCCTGGCCCTGCCATTGTCCAAGTAGCCAGAGTGGCAACAACTCCAGTGGAGAGTTGGGAAGCCTGTTCCAGAAGTGGTTTGCAGTGGGCATTTCTCATTAGCCTGTGGCACAGAGCTCTGCACAGGGGAATAAAGGTTCTGCCATATTGGGTTTAATTAGAAAGGGACCAGTGAAATAGTGTATAGTTCAACATACTGGAATTGCAACACAATTAAATTGTATGGGGGCACTCCTGGGAAAGTTAACCCTATACTTCAGGGAGTGGCCAGGAGTTCCCCCCCACCCACAGGCCGACACTGGGCATAAAAAAGCATCCTCTGTACCCTCTTCAGAATGCCTCTGGACATGTGGAAGACAGAAAAACTACTGAACCTGCTATTGATTCTGTGGAGAGAAACCCTAAGGGCTGGGTATGCTTCTCAATTATACCCAGGACATCAGAGTGGACTTCCAAGGGCCGGTAGGGTAGCCTCCTGATCAGATCCAGGACCATAAAAGCTGCAAGAAGGCCAAGTCGCTGCTGTACCCAGCTGAACAGTTTCAACTGGATTTGCCCTGGACCCTGCTGGTGGCTTCTGAGAGATTGAGTCCTAACCCCCCATGTGGTGTCCAAAAGGTTAGAGTGCATTCCCAGTTAGCGCATTGTGCTTTTTTACATTAGCAGCACCTAAAACGTTGATAAATCATATTCCCAACATCTGATCAGATGTTTTGGTGTCTATTTGTACATTAAAATGTTCTCTATTTTTATAAATTGGAAGATGATTTTTATTATGTTTTTTAGTTATTAAGTATTTTGGTATTGATAAATGCTTTACACATTTCTCTTAAGTTAAGACCATCTGCTCTGAGCAACAGCTACCATGGGTTGAGCCTAGGTTTAAATTATTGAGCACTAACTGTACCTAGTAAACAACACTTCCATTATTACTTGAGGTGTACTACCATCCACTTCAACTAATAATCCACTTTCTCACACAGCCATAATGGTGCAACGGGTGCGTTCATGCTGCTGAGCTTGCCGCAGCACCACCTTTTCTGAGATGGCCTTGGCATTAGCCTTTCACTGAACGAGAGATCACATGATACAGTCAGTGGGCCAGTCCAGCAAGGCAGCATTCATCCTGAGAAGTGGCAGGCTTTCTGACCATTTGCCCACAGGTGCAGCAGTTGTAGCCTTTGAGCCAAGTCATCAGTTGATGCTGGTGGGAACAGCATGCATGGAGAGGTGGTCATAAAATCAGGGGTGAATATTGTTTACACTGTGCTGTGAATAAAATAAAACTGTATTTCTGGCATCATACCTCAGAATCTACTATACTGGATCCCTGATGAAGCCCTTACTGTAGTACAAAACACTTTGGCTGGGCTTAGAATGAGCTGATGTGATGTTGTTTATAAAGAGTAAAATTGAATAATAAAATGGACTCATTAGTTGCGATATATTAATTAACTGAATGTGGATCCATTTGTGCCAATCTTGACTTACTATCTCAATATACCTAAATGGTAGATTAATATATACTGATCAATAGAATGGATAGTTGAATGAAATGATTTCTTGTGTGTCCGCTCTCATTATTTTTGATTGTGCCTGCACAGCTTCTGGTGTTTTAGACAGTAGAACCTGGGGAGTGAGCACCAGTTTTAAATTTTTGGTGATATAGGTCTGTGCAGTAGTTATAATCATTACTGTCTTCTTTTGTGTCCAATACAGGGGATGTGATGCCACGCTCAACCGTGGCATCTCTGTTCACTACTGTGGTCGGACAGCGCCTCCGATTAGCGGAGCACCGTCCTCCGCATTTTTGTTCTGCTTTTGCGAAGCGTGCCAGGAAGCATTTTTTATGCCCCCGGTCGCGTCGTTCTTACGTGTCCTTGTAATATTTTTCTTTCCTGGAAGTGGTGGACTTCTTCCTTCTTTTTCTTCTTTTCTTTTGTCTTTTCACTGCTCTTGTCTTTTTCTTCTTTTTGGTCTCCATGCTGTCTTCTTGCAGGGATCCATGTTGTCTTGTTCTGTTCCTTTTTCCCAGCATGCCTTTTTCTCTTATACTGCTACTTTTTTCCCATTCTTTTCTATGGGCCTTTTCCCAATCCAAGATGGTGTTGTTTCCTTTTCCTGTTTTGTCACTTCCTGTCTTTCTTTATATAAGCCACACAGCCCTGATCTGCTTTGCATTGCAAACACTTCCTCTTGGTGGTGATCTCCGCTCCTGTTCGTTGTTTGTTTTCCAGTTCCTGCTCCTCTAATTGCTAATTTTTCCTGCATTCATTCCTGCTTTTTCCTCTGTTTCAGGAGTTCCTGTTTTAGAGGTTTTTCTCATTTTTGGAGTTTTTGTCCTCTGGGGCTCCTTCTGTAGTGTACGGTCTGCCTTGGCGTTTCTCTTTCAAGCAGCATCGTGGCTACTAGAAAGGAGCGCACCTATCTTGGTCTGTCCAGAACCAGCAGAAGACTGGGTGCTCTTTCAAATTCTTCCATCAAAGGTAAGAAGCATTGTGCTGATAGTGACAGATTGCAACGCCCAAAAAATCCGCGTTGCGAGACCATGGAAGGACCACAGGGAGATTTAGTGGAAAATGCACAAGCTATGCTGCAGACCGTCCAACAACAAGCTCAAGAGTTACAGCAGTTACGGGTGGAAAACACTGCATTAAGACAAGTTCTGTCCTCCCGGTCAATGGATGTGCCAAATCCGTACCTGCTGCTACACCTATATTCTGGGGATCCTCAGAAGATAAAGGAGCTTCTGGGTGCCTTAACGGTTTTCTTTGCCTTCCATCCGTTACAAATTTCTTCCGATAAGGCTAAAGTTGGTTATCTGATTAGTGCCTTGTCTGGCCCTGCATTAGCCTGGGCAACTCTCTTGGTTTCTGCGGAAGATCTCATGCTGAATAATTATCATACTTTCTTGAAACTCTTCAAGCAGATGTTTGAAAGGCATGGGTTGGAAGCAGCGGCAGAAGAGGCCTTGAGTGATATACAGCAGGGCAATCAGGACATTTTGCAGTATATAACCTGCTTTAAACAGTTGGCAGCTGAAACCACGTGGGTGGAACGCACCTTTGTAACTTTGTTCCGCCGAGGACTGCATGAAGAAATCAAGGATGAGTTAGTACATTCTACTCCATCCCATTCCTTGAAGGAATTAATGGACCAAGTCATGAACATTGAATATAGATTACGATAGCGTAAGATGGAAAGAAGAAGAACGCGAATACTATATCAGCCTGGAGTGAACCGTACCATCAGTTGGCGAACTAATGAAGTCCATTCTGAAGCTTCTCCATCCTCAAACAAAGAACCCATGCAGATTGATCTCATTTGTGGTCCGTTATCCGAGGCAGAAAAGGAGGATAGAAGACGAAAGGGTCTTTGCCTTTACTGTAGCAAGGCTGGCCACCAGATTTGATGTTGCCCTGTTCGTCCATCCAGATCTTCGGGAAACACCAACTCCCATCACTTGTAAGGATGAAGGAGAAGGGAGGAGCTGAGGTACCATCAATATGTTCCTCCAGAGAAACCATGTCTAACTTGTTTATCTTTTCGGTCACATTACAGTGTTCACAAGGTCAGGAAGAACAACTCTTTGGTCTTGTAGACTGTGGCGCCAGCAGTATCTATTTAGACAAGACCTGGGCTAAGAATAAGGTGATTCCACATATTCCTAAGGATACCCCTGAGCACTACACACGGTAAATGGTTCCCCTTTAACCTCTGGGCCTGTGGTTGCTTCTACTCCTACACTCTGTTTGAATTTTGGAAGGCACCAAGAACATGTTGCTTTTGATCTTATTTCCCTTGCCTAATCACACAATGATTTTAGGAATACCTTGGTTAACCCGGCACAGCCCCTATATCTATTGAGAAACAAGAACAATATCTTTAACAACTCAGTTTTGTCAGCAAAATTGCTATTCTACCAACTCATATTGGTCTCCCAAAAGATTCTATCAGTCCTCTCAGAATTCCGATAACACTATAAATATGATTCAAGGGGTACCAGATTGTTACAAGGAATATTTTCACATCTTTCAGAAACCTAGTCATCCCATCTTACCTCCTCATCGAGTCTATGATGGTAGTATTCCTCTGATTCCGAACGAGATAGATACAGTTGGTTGAATGTACTCTTTGACAGATCAAGAAAAGAAGGTACTCAAAGAATACCTGGATGACAACTTAAAGAATGGGCTAAATACTCCTTTTTCATCTCCTGCTGGGGCTCCTCTTTGCTTCGTTCCCAAGAAGACGAAAGATCTGCGTCCATGTGTTGACTTTCGCAGACTCAATAAAATAACAATCAAGGATTGTTATCCCTCACCTTTAATTCAAGATATACTGGATGCCATACAAGGAGCCAAGATATTCACTAAATTGGATTTAAGAGGTGCCTATTATCTTGTGCGTATCAAGGAAGGAGATGAATGGAAAACAGCCTTCCGTATTCCATTCGGACACTATGAATATCGTGTTATGCCTTTTTGGTTAATCAGTGCACCTTCTGTTTTCCAACGATTCATGGATTCTGTATTTTCTGACTTGTTAAACCATAATATAGTAATCTATCTGGATGACATATTGATATACTCCCGTAATCCTGAGCAACATACTGAACATGTACTACAGGTTTTGAAAAACTCAAAAAGAACCAATTATATTGTACATCAGAGAAGTGTGAATTCCACAAGACCGAAGTCAAGTATTTGGTATTCAGTATTAATCAAACAGGATTATCTATGGACCCAGACCAAGTAAGAGCCATCCTTGACTGGCCTTCTCCCTCCTCTATGAAGGAAACTCAATGTTTTCTTGGGCTTTCGAACTTTTACCGTCAGTTTATTCAGGATTTTGCCCATCAACAAAGCTTCATAATGCAGACTATTAAAAAAGAAAATCTGAAGAAGGGGTTTGTCTGGACCGAAGATGCTGAGAGGGCCTTTCAGGAGCTAAAGAAGTCCTTCACTCAAGCACCTATTTTGCGCCATCCTGATACTAATAAAAGATTTATAGTAGAGACTGATGCATCTGAAAGAGCCATAGGAGCAATCCTACTTCAAAAACAAGACGATGATGTATTAGAACACCCTATTTTGTATCTCTCTCACATTTTGTCAGAAGCTGAACGCAATTACTCAGTACTGGAACAGGAATTACTTGCTCTCAAAATAGCATGTAAAGAATGGAGACATTTCTTGATGGGTGCTAGAGAGCCTTTTGAAGCCAGGACTGACCATCGCAATTTACAATGTCTTCGAAGCTTCCAGTGCCGTTATAGTCGGCAAGCAAGGTGGGCTTTCCTTTTTAGCCAATGTGATTTTGTGATAACTTATATACCTGGGTCCCAGAATCTCTTGGCAGATGCATTATCCCGTTGATACCCTGACATCGCAAATACCTCCTTTCCACACATCATTGAGTCCAGTAGAATCATTGGGGTTACTCAGTCTTTTCTGGATCGTGTCAAATCGGAGTACCAGCTCCTTCCACTTGAAGAGTGGAATAAAGTGACACCTCTTATACAAAAAGAAAAGGACTATTTCTATCATGAGCAAAACCTTTTCTTACCTACTAAAAAGGTACAGTCCAAGGCATTGCAAATGTGTCATGATTCTCCTGTGGCTGGGCATTGAGGAATCAAGAAGAACCAGGAACTGCTTCAACGATCTTTTTGGTGGCCTTCCCTTAAGAATGACATGGAAACCTATGTCTCAGCATGCCCTGTATGCGCCCAGACCAAGATACCCAGAAAAAAAACAACAGGTTTATTGATGCCTTTACCTGTTCCCTTGGGTTACCCTTGCCACAGATTTCATTTGTTCCCTACCATCTTCTTCTGGTAACCATGTCATCATGGTAACTGTTGATTCTTTCACCAAGATGGCACATTTTACAGCACTAAAGAAATTATCAACGGCCCCTGAAATGAGTCGCATATTCATGTGAGTCATTTTTTGTCTCCATTGTCTTATGCAACAGGTCGTTTCTGATAGAGGGCCACAGTATGGGTCACAATTTTGGAGAGCCTTTTGTGCCTTGTTAAACATTGATGTGTCCTTGTCCTCTGGTTTTCATCCACAGACCAATGGTCAGACTGAACGTGTGAATCAAGAACTCCAACAATACCTGAGATGTTACTGTAATGCCTCTCAAAGCAATTGGTCAGATTTTCTTCCCCTTACGGAATCCTCCTATAACAATACAGTTCATAGCGCACCCGGAGCAACACCTTTTTATTGCACCTATGGATTCCATCCTAGGGTCATGTCCACTATTCCTAGTAAGACTTCGCTTGTTCCTGCAGTCACTTCTTTTGCACAGCGAATCTGCCAAATCCAAGGCGTGATCCATACCACTCTTTTGGCCTCTAAACAAGCAATGAAACGAAAGGCGGATCGCCAACATCAGAAGGAACTCTCTTATCAAGTAGGACACAAGGTGTGGCTTTCCTCCAGATTTTTGCCCTCTCGGTTTTCCCTAAACAAATTCAAACCTCGTTTTTATGGACCCTCTCGGACCCTGCAAGTGTTGCTATCCGACTAAAGCTGCCTCAGACCTGGAGAGTTCATCCTGTTTTTCACATGTCCCAGTTGAAACCCTTCATTCCTGATCCATACAACTGACATTTTCAATGACCTCCTCCTCTTTCTGTGGACGGCCATCCTGAATATGAAGTACAGGAAATCTGTGATTCTCAATATTCTTGGAACAAACTGCAGTTTTTGATCTACTGGAAGGGTTATCCCCTCAGTGACCGCTCTTGGGAAGATGCCTCCTCCGTTCATGCCCCTCGATTGGTTTGTCTTTTTTATTCCCGTCACCCTGACAAGCCTGGGGCCTCGGGGAGGGGACTTACTGTGACGCTGCACTTAACCGTGGTGCCTCTGTTCACGACCATGGTCGGACAGCGCCTCCGATTATCGGAGTGCCGTCCTCCGCGTTTTTGTCCTGCTTTTGCGATGCGTGCCAGGAAGCATTTTTATGCCCCCGTTCGTGTCGTTCTTACCTGTCCTTGTTATATTTTTCTTTCCTGTCAGTGGTGGACTTCTTCCTTTGTTCTTTTTCTTCTCTTCTTCTGTCTTTTCAGTGCTCTTGTCTTTTTCTTGTTTTTGGTCTCCATGCTGTCTTCTTGCAGGGATCCATGTTGTCTTGTTCTGTTCCTTTTTCCCATCATGCCTTTTTCTCTTATACTGCCATTTTTTCCCATTCTTTTCTATGGGCCTTTTCCCAATCCAAGATGGTGTTGTTTCCTTTTCCTGTGTTGTCACTTCCTGTCTTCCTGAATATAAACCACTCAGTCCTGAACTGCTTTGCGTTGCAAACACTTCCTCTTGGTGATCTTCGCTTCTGTTCGTTGTTTGTTTTCCAGTTCCTGCTCCTCTGATTGCAAAGTTTTCCTGCATTCATTCCTGCTTTTTCCTCTGTTTCAGGAATTCCTGTTTTAGAGTTTTTTCCCATTTTGGGGGTTTTTGTCCTCTGGGACTCCTTCTGGAGGGTACGGTCTGCCTTGGCCTTTCTCTGTCAAGCAGCTTCGTGGCTTCTAAAAAGGGTTGCCCCTATCTTGGTCTATCCAGAACCAGCAGAAGAACGGGTGCTCTTTCAAACCCTTCCATCAAAGGTGAGAGGCATCATGCAGATTGTGACAGGGGAGGTCTTTTTTTGGCCTTTGGGAGGGGCTAGTAGGTTCACCACTTCTTCATTCAGAAAGAAGAGATTTGAAACTCAGGATAACAACCTTCATGATAAATGTTGCCACAAACCTGGTGAGCAACAGTGAAATTCTCCTCAGTAGATTTTCACATATATCCAAATGAAGCTAAGCATGTGGGAGGAGATATGGGTTGGAAGGAGATGTGGCCTGATGGCCAGGGAGGCCAACTATGCACCCTTGGAATCAATGTATAGTACCAGTGTTAATTCAGCATCTTAAGACTCTGGCCAAATTGCGTCATATCCCCATGCCTAAAATATTATGCAGTGTAATCGGTGCTCACGTAAGGCACTCTAACGCCCTTCAATGGAGGAGTATTACAGACGTTAGGAAATACAACAGTTAGACAATGGAGAATTAAATTGTCTTGACTGCTTAGAATAAACACCACATTAGCCAGTGAGGTGGCCTGACACTGTAATGCACAACAATAACACTGACTGAATGTTAGGAGTTGGATCATGTCCAAAGAAGTTTGGGAAAGCTGTAAGAGAAAACACAAGGAACAAGACATCTAGAGAGGAACCATGTGAGAGTGTGATTAGAGTACAGGCAAGAGGAAATTAATCAAAAATACATTTAGAATAAGTACATCTACCAGCCGTCTATTGATAGGGATGAAGGGATATTATACAATATATTACACAGATGACTATAGTACCAATATAATCAAGTTTAGGGAAAACATTCCATTAAAAAGGCATTTTCTGTTTTTTTAACTACTGTAGTGCTGTTTCATTACTGTGCACAAACCTTTCTAATAAAAACGCCATACCATTATGGCTTGGCATGTTATGGTTAGTGTAAAGGAGTCAAGTGGGGGCCAATAAAGTACTCCTACAGGATTATTTTCTGTCTGACATAGCAAAAATGAAAGAATCTCTCAAGGACGTGTCTTTGCTTAGTTTTGGGTAGATCTAAACAGTAGTAATAGAATTCATGAATCTTGTCCCAGGTTTGCAGATTCTGGATCCCAAGATCTCAGGATTAGTGAATCAGGCAAGGGATCAAAGAATTCACAACTGGAATTGGGCTCACCAGCTGTCAGCCCACAAAGGGGCCTTGCACAAAGCATATACCAGAAACAGTGAACACTCAAGTACTTAATGGTATAAACAATAAAAGGAGGGTTATTCCCATATTAGCCACATTGCCATCAATATTCCAAAATAAAGAAGACCTGGGGCCAGATGTAGCAATGTCAGAATTTGCGATTCTGAAATTGCGAGTCGGTGCAACTCACAATTTCAGAATCGCAAATCCTGATGCAGAACGGTGTCTCAGACACCGTCTGCGAATCGCTATGTGATTCCCTGCACTCACAGGGATGGTGGCCTTCTGAAGACAGCAGACCTCCATGTCTGTGACTGCTTTTTAAATAAAGCATTTTTTTTATTTTAATTTTGCAGCACGTTTTCCTCAAAGGAAAAGGAGTTACAAAATGAAAAAAATAACCAAACCATTTGGTTTCGTTTTTTCATAGTAGGCAGTGGTCCATTGGACCAATGCCTGCTCTGAAAAAACCTTTTTGGCAACATTCACAAAGGGGAAGGGGTCCCATGGGGACCCCTTCCCTTTTGCGAATGCGTTACCACCAGTGTGACACTGGTGGTAACTGCGAATTGCTTTGCGACCGCATTCGCGGTCAAAAATCAATTTAGCATTGCAATGCGAGTCGCAAATAGGAAGGGGACACCCCTTGCTATTTGCAAGTCTCATTCACAATTTGCGAGTCGGTACCGACTCGCAAATTTTGAATGAGCTATGCAAAGAGCATTTTGCACGGCGCAAACTGCGATTTTCGCAGTTTGCACCTTGCAAAATGCTTGCTACATCTGGCCCATAATGTATTTGTTTGCATGATGAAAACATCCAGTAGTGACCCAGTTATTAAAATCAGATTACTTTTGCTACCTGGGTGAGGAATTGAAACTGGAAATAGTACGAATCATCCAAGCCCAGAAAAATAATTTTAAACATAGTAATCTTCAATAAATTCAGGAGTCAGTCAGTCACTATCATCGATAAAGTCCACAGTAAGACTTTGTTTTAGACAGCTTAAAAAATGCATGTTTGAAAGTAAATGTAATGATTATTTAATTGCATGAAGAAAAGCTCAAGTGGGCAAATGTTATGATTAGAAAATTCTGGATACACAAATAATCAATATGTGGTTAATGATCTAATAAAGATTTCTTATTGACCATAAAATCCTACATATCTAGAACTGTTAAAATTAATCTATCATAGGTTCTTTAATCGTCATTTGTATTTACAGTTTGAGGACAGTGGGATTGAATATTCTATAAAAGCAATGCAATACAATCACTGGAGAAGTGGTGAAACATATTATTATATCAATAGAATGCAGCTATGTCATAAAGATTCTTGTTATAGTAACAAATTTCAATTTTTCATAATTTTCTACCTGAGATGTTGCAAATCTTCATTTTAAGTGTGAAAATGGTACTCATGCCATGTCATTTTTGTAAAGCTAACTTATTGAAAAATACTGAATGGATGGTGACCAAACCACGCAATGGTACTTCCTTGAGTAAAGTGTTACTTTTATGCCAAGTCTGGTGAAATTTCATTCAGCTGACTTATGTAGAGAATACCACAGATTCTCTGAGAATGTTTTCCTTACATATGATGGTATGTGTCTTTTAATTGGCGTATAGAACCATGAATCATACTGACTATGTCTATACGCTTTCCATTGCATGCATCTTTGCCTGTTCTTCAGACAGTCCCCAGTTGGTACCTCTCTGGGTAGCTAGCTATTAACTAAATGATCTTTTAGTGAGAACTTTACTCACGCAAACGCACTTCCCTCAGTAAAGTTCTACTTTTCTGCCAAGTCTGGTGCAATTTGTTCAGCTGATGTTTGTAGAGAATACCACAGATTTTCGGGGAACTAAAACAAGAAAATATCACTATTTTGACACCCCTTAATTCTCCCTTAACCCTTGACAGATCTGCATGAAATCTGCAAAGCCAAAACCAAAATGGATGAGTTTTTTTGGAATGTTTTGTGTAGATTTGTGAAATGATCAAAACACAAAAAACTACTTAAAGGGAACTCCTAGCTAGTTATAACTACAATCTGGTCTATCTATCTATCTATCTATCTATCTATCTATCTATCTATCTATCTATCTATCTATCTATGACACTTTCACTCTCTCTCTTTCTCTCTCTCTCTCTCTCTCTCTCTTGCTTTCTCTCTCTTTTTTTCTGTCTCTCTATATATAATTACTTAGTGGTGGTTGACACTGGATGGTTATAGTTAGGATTGTGTTTCCATAGGAAATGCCTATTTTGCGTTGCTTGTAACTTTGGTGCCGTTTGACAAATCTCCACAAAACTTAAAAGAAATGCTACTTTTTGACTAGTTTGGATGGAAAGTTTTTGAGTTATCTGTCAAGCATGGGCAAGAAAAAAGCGGGTCCCAAAACATGTTTTCCTATTCATTTTTCCACAGAAATTTGAAAAACACCTACTGCCCGAACTGCCAAATTGATTTACACCACATTTAACAGAAAGCTAGATTTTGGTCTGAAACAGTGCTTTTTTTGTTTTGGTGCAATCTGTTCAGTAGTTTTGAAAAAATGAAGGTTAAAAAAATGGTATAAAGCACACTGTGGAGGATACTCAGAGCCCACAGATCTCCTCCTGAGATCTGATTGGCTTCCACCACCTCAACCAGGAAGTCATAGCAACCAAAAGCATTTATTTAAAAGTAAAAAACACAAATTGGTAGAGGATCTGTGAATCCATGGCAACATTTTATAAACATATCGTGGGTTCCTTCACATTTCCAACGATCCCTCAGGTGGGTCAGGGGTGGGGGTAAGGACACTATCCCCCAGGGCTCAATAATTTAATAAACGGGAGGGGGCCATGTGCCTTCCTCGAGCCTCCAGGGGACCCTATCGTCCAGGTCTGGCTCAGTGATGGTATTCCTGAGGCAAGGTAAATGAAAAGTTCTCCCACTAGTGGGAGCATAAAACTGCTCCCACCTGGTGGAAGAACAAAACATTTCTCTGCCTGTGCTTTTGGGCAGGAAAAAGCTTTGACTGCTTTCGGCCAACAGGAGCAAAATAAAACTGCTCCCACAGGTTTAGAGCAATTCCGCCACGTGCTGCAGTCACCATGGGCACAAGCAGGGGAGCCAACAGTGCCATCCCCCACAGCTCCCATGGAGGAACGTGCCATGGGATACCTTGGGTGGGCACCAGAGCACCTCAATAAATGAAAAAAAAAAAATCTTGGACTGGATGTGGCATGCCCCGGATGGGTACTGGGGCATGCCAATTTATATTATTGAACAAATAAAATGGTGGTGGGGCCACAGGGACCTTGGTGCTCCTTCCATGGCCCTCAAAAATATTAATGTTGTAGGGTGACCCAGATTGGCACCGGAGCACCCCTTAGATAAACAAAATACCAGCTTCTGTAGGGCCCCATGAAATGAGGCTGCTTGCAGGAAGCCGATGGGGCTGGGAAACCCAGAGAAAAAACAAAACAAATTCCAAAAGTGAATAATAATTTAGTGCCCCATAAGGCTTTGGGAGATCTACTAACATATATTTTGTTTTTGTTGATGCCCCTAGAAGGGGCAGCAACATCACCAATTTTTTTTTTTTTTTTATGTTGTGTGGCTGTAGGGAGATCTGCAACCCACTAGCAGCACTAGAAAGAAAACATACGTCTCCTGGGTCATTGAAACCACAGCTCCAGAAGTACTTGCTATATTTTTCTGAAGCATTTCCCAAGCTGGAGCTCTTGCTCTACAGCTAGTATTGCAGTGCCACATGGGGGCCAGTTGAATTTTATGTGTTAAACATCTATCACATGAAATGCAAACTGTGATTATTTTTACTATTGCATTTTTGGGTATAAAAAATAAAAAGGCCAAACAGAGATATATTTGTTTTATTTTATTTTATTAAAGAAAAAGTAATATAGTACTGACTATTTGTTTTCACATTTTACACCCCCAAAATGTAATAACAAAAACTATGTAAAAATAAAGAGTCACAGATATATTATCCAATAAAACTTTACTAAATATGTTTGTCATTATTGAAATATAGGTTTGATTAAAATTATAGGTAATGTTTAGAGGAAGATGAGAAATCTGCTTTTGTATATAGGGTGGGTGTTCGGTGTAGATGGTGGAGGGAGGAGAGGGAGGTTTCGATGCCTGTGGGGTTTGGCCGCTGGGGCTTGACCACAAAGGCCATGTGTTGCATGGGGTTGGCTGCCAAGGAGGGGTTGGCTGCAGGATCTGTCCATGCGTGGGGGGAGGTTGGCTTTATGTATGTAATAAAATATTACTTTACATTAAAATAGTCCTTGACATTCACTGAAATAACAAAGTTAAAGTTAAAGTAATGCTATAGCTCTAGCATGGCAAGGGCCTTTCCTCATGGCATGAGTCATAAATATTCAAGATAACTAGTACTGGTGAATTACTGCGGTTTGTAGAGTTTAAAATGTTACCTTGTTACAGAACTATACTTTAAACTTTGTTTTTGTTCAGTAAATTTCAAGGACTTTTTAATGTTAGTGTGTGTTTGTATGTAGGGGGGCCAGGAGCCGAAAAGGTCCAGTACCCTGGCTCCGTAGAATAATTAATCAAAAAATAAAGGGATACTGTTCCTAACAGAGAAGATCCTAGAAGGCTACACATTTACTTAGGTCAAACAGCTGGGGAATTGCTCCCTTAATGTTTGGTGCCCTCACACATCCCAAAAGGGAACTTATGCTTCATCATCGGGCTGCTCCTCATAGGACTGGCACTGCAATGTCCTACGGGCCCCACGAAAGGTCACTTTAGCGGGGATCCTTTTATTTGATGTCGTATTGTTAAACCTATAAGTGTGAGGGTGTCCTAAAATATGAGGTGAAAGATGTATAACTAAATGTAAGTGAAGGGAGAAGTGAATAGCTAAAACCGTGTAGGGGTTCCCAACAAGTCATTTAATTACACAGTACTCCTGGTGGGATTAAAAAAATCCACCAAAGAAACGAATGGAGGGCTACTTTGGGAAGGTAGTGGACCCACTTAGCTATAGAAGTCAAAAGTGAGTAAAGGTCAACATGTTTTGCGCCTGGCGGTCCAGGAGAATTAGATCCATGGAGCTTCTTCAGGGCCACAAGTGAATAAAAGTTCCCTAACTGGGAACTAGAAATGTCAGTGGGTGGTACGCTAATGGTTACCACTACAAGTGTGACAAGTGACTACTATTAATGTTGAGTCTTAGAAAATATAAACTAATTCAATAGTACCATTTAGAAACTTCTGACATGGGTGAATGTCCAGCACTGCAGAAAGTCATGACAAGGCCTCATAGGCCATAGGCAGAGGGTGGCGTTCAGCTCATTGAGGTTCGTGGAGCATTGCACATGGACGACCTACCTGACTCCTTTCCAGGTAAGCAGAAGGCTGGGTATGTCATCCATGTGCGATGTTCCCGCTTGACAGATCACCATGAAACTTTCCAGATAGCAGCTGACGTGAGTATCATATATTTTTTTCCACATTTTGTGAAAAATGGAAAACAGACGCCGAAGATATAGGCAAGTAAAAAAAATGCTTTTTCCATAGATACTAGACCCTAACTATAACTGCCTAGTGGCAATTGCCACTACATATATCTCAAAACAAAGTCTAAACGGCCTTGTGAGATTCCTAGAGATTTTCTACCTGAGATGTTCAAAATCTTCGTTTTAAGTGTGAAAATGGTACTCACGCCATGTCATTTTTGTAAAGCTAATTTATTGAAAAATACTGAATGGATGGTGACCAAACCATGCAAAGGCACTTCCCTGAGTAAAGTGTTACTTTTACGCCAAGTCTGGTGCAATTTCATATATATACATATCAAAACAAAGTCTAAAAGGCCTTGTGAGATTCCTCTGTGTAACGTACATCTATTAATTCACAAGAGCCCTCAATAGGACGGTGGTACTCTCCGTTCTTGTATTTTAAAGAATTTATTGGATTAGTAAAGTGCAAACGTGATACCCATCAAAGAGCTACTGGCAAAGCGTTTCGGCTGAAGCCTTCAACTGGCCATTACAGGTGATTCAGTGCACACATATTTAAATGGGGAGTTTTTGGCCACTCCTCCTATCATCTTTTTTTCTCTTTTCTCCTTTTTTGCTCTTTCTTTCAAATTTCTAAAGAAAACAAAAAAATAAACAAATAAATAACAAAAAAGACAGAAATATCCATATAAATAAAAACACACTATATAACCAAACAAATGAAAATGAAAGGGCATAATTTAATTTCCTATCTCTTCTAATTTCTTATTCTTTCTCTGATTTTTAGGGAAAACAAATTTGTATGTATATCAAAAGGCATATTATATCAAGTGCAGTATGGCCCGCATTACAACCCTGGTGGTAAATGCCGTCTACCGCCGTGCGGACGCCCGCCAAGATACCGTGACCGCGGCGGTAATCCGCCATTGGTATTATGAACCACACATAGAAATCCGCCACAATACAGACACCCACACAAGTCCTCCATACCAAAGGTCAGTGATAAACTGGCGAGAGCAAAACCCACACTGTTACGCCAACAGGAATACGCCCACCGTTTCATGACCCACGAATCAACGCGGTGGTCTTTCAACCATGGTAATTCATTGGCGGTACAGACCACCGCGCTCAAAAAGCACACACACTTACAAAACCACACCACATTGGACAATTCAAAATACGCACACCTGACACACATACACACACCACACCCTCACACACATATCACTATAAAACACATACCCACATTACCCACATTACCCACAACCCCTTACAATGAAAAAAACAGAGACCAAGCACAGAGAGTCAAGCAAAGAGCACCCACTCACTCAGAGGCACAGAACACCATTACCCATACACCATCCACGCACATCACAGTATACACCCCAACACATGACCCCACACATCACCTCACACATCCTCACACATATAACTCACACCACATCCATGGCACCCAAAAGACACCCGAGGTTTTCTGAGGAAGAGCTAAGGGTCATGGTGGAGGAAATCATCCGGGTAGAGCCACAGCTATTTGGATCACAGGTGCAGCAGACATCCATTGCAAGGAAGATGGAGCTATGGCGGAGAATCGTGGACAGGGTCAACGCCGTGCGACAGCACCCAAGAACAAGGGTTGACATCAGGAAGAGGTGGAACGACCTACAGGAGAAGGTACGTTCCGTGGTTTCAAGACACCAGACTGCTGTACAGAGGACTGGCGGTGGACCCCCACCTCCTCCCCCACCACTAACAACATGGGAGGAGCAAGTCTTGGCAATCATGCATCCTGAGGGCTCTGGTAAGTCATATCTTTACTACTATATCTCCCACTCTACCTGCATGCCATCACAAACTCATACCCCTACCCTCACCCCATCACTCCACCACCTCACATATACCCCACCATCACAACCCACCCATCCCAATACCAAGCCCAGCATGCAACAACAATGCGTAGACCCCCCATCACGGACCTGCATGGACACCCATCATCCCAGCATGCCCAATAGAGAGACTCAACCAGCCCACAAAATCACCACTCACACAAGGCCAAGCTGACAGGGAAAGCACAATCATACAGGGAAACACACCCATTGCACAAGATGGCACACACAAATACATAAACAATGCATTTGCATCCTAACAGAACCCCTACCAACGTCACCGGAGAGGAGGTGCCAGCTACATCCAGCCCCCCCCCAGAAGAGGCCCACAGTGATGACAGCAGCTCTGCACGCCTGGATCATGATGACCAACCTGGCCCATCAGGGACCTCTGGACAGTCGGTTCCCATGCCACAGTCCCAACCCACCACAGAGCCTACCCCCTCAGGAAACACCAGCACAGCACCCACCCAGTGGGCCCATGCCACTGTCCCCAGGACACGTCAATCAGCAGTGTGTCCACCACTACATAGACCCCAGGCAACCCCACAAACCCAGGATGATCATGGACCAGGGTGTCAGTGGAAGTGTGCACACGGTTCAGGGGACAGAGGCACAGGACAACAGGGAAGCTGGGAGGACTGCTGTGCGACAGGAGGAGGACAGGCCCAGGGAACCGACCCTCCACGAGGCACTCTCAAACATCATGGGAGCATACCGCCATTCCTAGAACACCATAGGTCAGGTACTGGCCAAGTTACAGGAGACCCAACGGCTGCAGGAGGGACAGTACCTGGGGATCAGGGAGGACCTAACTAAAATATACACCATCCTGGTCACCATTGCAGAGGTGCTGGCTGACATGGGCAAGACCATGAGGGACGCAGTGGCACAACAAAGGGCCCCTGACACTAGCCAAACCGAGGAACAGCCTTCTACGTCTGCCGGCGCTAGTGGACAGGAGGCACTACCACAGGACCAACAGGCTACTAGCACCCCACCCCCTGCAGAAGGAGAACCACCCAGCAAATGGTCCCTGCGATCCAGGCAGAAGACAGAGAACATTGGCAAGACCCCCACCAGGAAATAAGACTCTCCTGATTGTCACCCTTCTGTCCCACTATGTCACTCTGTCCACCTTGAACTGCCATTGCTCCCCTTCCAATGCCCCATTGGACAATGCACCTGTGATACCAATAGACTGGACTCTAACTGGACATTCCTCCACCATCACCCCAACCCCTTGCACTTAATCCTATACTATTTTTAACAAAAAATAAACACCCTTGAAACAGAAACCATACTGGAGTCAGTGTAATGATTAGAAAGAAGAAAGATGCATTATTACAACATTATCAAAGCATTGCAACGTCTATGTTCAGTGACAAATACCACAGGATGACCTTTGGTGGGCAGCAGTATATATATATAGCAGTAGCCAGAATGGGGTACACAGATCTGAAAATAGAGATTCCAAAGAGAACATTCAGTGTCCATAGACAGAGGGTAAGAGGATGCCATGTACAATGTCCAAACGTTTACTGTAAAGTAAATTTGAGTTACAGTCTCTTACCTGTGTGTAACTGGAAGTACTGCTGTATAATGTTTGTTCTGTTGTCCACATCTTCTTCATTTGCCTCCTCTTCCTCACTGTCCACAGGCTCCACCACTGCCACAAGACCATCTCCAGGCTCATCCTCCTGCAGAAAAGGCACCTTACGTCTCAAGGCCAGGTTGTGCAACATACAGCATGCCACGATGATCTGGCACACCTCCTTGGGTGAGTAATACAGGGATCCACCAGTCAGATGGAGGCACCGGAACCTGGCCTTCAGGAGACTGAAGGTTCTCTCGACAATCCTCCTTGTACACTCATGTGCCTCATTGTAATGTTCCTCTGCCCTTGTCCTGGGATTTCTCACTGGGGTCAGTAGCCATGAGAGGTTGGGGTAACCAGAGTCACCTGTAAATATCGAGGGACAACTTTTAGACACACAGTAACCCTTAAGGACAACCCCATACCCAGACACCTTCTGATAGTGGGTGGGGACTTGGGCTCACCTATTAGCCACACCTGGTGCCTCTGGAGTTGGCCCATCAAATAAGGGATGCTGCTATTCCTCAAGATACAGGCGTCATGCACAGAGCCAGGATAATTGGCATTCACATAGGAGATGTACTGGTCCGCCAAACACCCCATCTGCTCATTCATAGAGTGATGGCTTTTTCTATTCCTGTAAACCTGTTCATTTCTCCGGGGGGGGGGAACAAATGCCATATGTGTACCATCAATAGCACCAATGATGTTGGGGATATGTCCCAGAGCATAGAGGTCAGCTTTCACTGTGGCCAAATGTTCCACCTGGGGGAATACGATGTAGCTGCGCATGTGTTTCAGCAGGGCAGACATACTATGGTCAACACGTTGGAGAACATTGGCTGAGACATTCCTGATGCCATGGCCACTGTAGTTTGAAATGAACCACTTGCCAGGAAATGAAGCACTGACAGCACCTGCACTAGAGGGGGATTTCTGTGGGCTGGCGGATAGCTGACATCAGGTCTGGCTCCAATTGGGAAATGAGGTAACTGCGCTGGAGTTGTTCGCCCTCGCGGTAGGAGGTCGATGACTGCCGCGCAACTTTCCATTGGTTATCATTGGGCCCTATGGGTTCCAGGAGCCAATGGTGAGGTACGCCGGCGGTGACGGTACGCACCGCTGTGGATGTGACCGCCATTTTCTAACTACTCACTCACTTGCTACGTAACCGTCAACAAGAGAGGACATACACTGCATGTGCTGCTGTGACCTGAGTCTGGAAGCGACAATGGCTACAGTGACTGGGGAAAGGGCCCCTTCCTTCAATGCGGAAGAGTTGGAGAAATTGGTGGATGGGGTCCTACCTCAGTACACGTCACTCTACGACGCTCCAGACAAACAGGTGAGTAAACTGTGAGCATGATGTGTGGGCAATGCATGTTTGGAGTGGTGTGGATGTAAGCCACATGTTGGGAGGTGTTGAGGCGTCCTGGCCTGGGTGCTGCATGAGAGGTGGTCAGTGTATATGTGTCAGGGCATGGGTGGGAACTGGGGGGCAATGAGTATGCCGGTCCGGACGCGTGAGTAATTTCCTTTCCTCCAGTCTTTTCCCTCTAGGTCAGAGCCCACCAGAAAAAGGGTATGTGGCGTGCCATCGCCAAGGAGGTGCGGACCCTGGGGGTCTATCACAGGTGGAGCACCCACTGCCGCAAGAAATGGGAGGAGCTGCACCGCTGGAGGAAGAAAATGGCAAAGGCCCAGCTGGGGCTGGCCTCCCAACGTGGACGGGGTGCCTGTTGCACCATGACCCCCCTGAGGTTCCGCATCCTGGCAGTGGCTTATCCAGAGTTGGATGGGCACTTGAGGGCATCACAGCAGCCACAAGGGGGTGAGTACAGATTCGGATTCCTGACTTTGCATGCTTTGGGAGGTAGCTGGGTGAAGTATGTGGCAGGGTAGGTCCCTTGTGTGCAGGCTCTGAAGCACTCAAAACCCAATGGGGTAAGTGGGCATACACTCCTGGGCAGGGTCCTGTGGGTGTCAGGTGTGCAAATGCTGTTGTTACCAATTGTACCCCCTGGGCTTGTGACTACCTTAGTGACTTGTTGGGCATGGCCTAGTGCATAGGGCTGATCCCTGTGTGTTGTGTACGCCAACGGTAGTGGTGTTGCTGGCATTGACCAAGTGTATCCTCTTCTTCCCCCCCTTTTTGTTTTGTCACCCTGTGTGCATTAGCATCATCTGGCAGAGGAGCAGAGGCACCGGCGACGGAGGGAGCTGCATCCCACATGGCCCAAGAGGGCAAATCCACAGAGGGTGAAGGCACCAGTGGGATGGAGGGCGAGGGGAGCACCACAACGGGGACAGGAGGGGAGACCAGTGACAGCGACTCCTCTGAGGGGAGACCAGTGACAGCGACTCCTCCTCCGATGGAAGTTCCTTGGTGGTGGCGGACACCTCTTTGCCAACGCCAACAACAGATACAGCCGCCACTCCCCCTACCAGCACTGCCCTCCCAGCAGCCCCTCAGCGTGTTTCCCGTGCCCGCTCACCTAGGAGGGTGGGCATCTCCTTCACTCCAGGCACCTCAGGCCCTGTCCCAGTCAGCCCTGCTGCCCTCAGTGAGGAGGCTATTGACCTCCTGGGATCCCTCACTATTCGGCAGTCAACCATTCTGAATGCCATCCAGGGTGTCGAGAGGCATTTGCAACAAACAAACGCATACCAGGAGGGCATTCACTCTGGCGTGGTAGCCCAACAGAGAGCATTTCAGGCTCTGGCCTCAGCACTGATGGCAGCCATTGTCCCTGTCTCTAGCCTCCCCCTTCCAACTTGCTCTACCCAGTCCCAATCCCCTCAACCCCAACTTATCCCAAGCACACATTCAGACCCGCATTCACCCAAATCAACACACAAAAGTGGCTCAGGCAAACATAAGCACCACACCCCATCTCACAGGCACTCACACAAGCACCATGCCCATGCAGACACAGCAACATCCACTGCCTCCACCGTGTCCCCTCCTCTTCTTCGTCCACCCTCCTCCCAGTCTCGTCTCCCCTTACACCTGCATGCACTACATCCTAATCCACTACCTCCATCACCAGCACGCCCATCACTACACACCCCTCACAAGCAATCACCATCCCCACAACCATGCACACATCCCTTGTGTCTTCTCCCAGTGTGTCTGTGACCCCTCCTCCCAAAGTACTCAAACGCAAGCACCCACCCACCCAACAGCCATCCACCTCACAACAGCATCCAGTCCATGAACCTTCACCCAAACACAGCAGATGTACACCTCCTACAATCACTCCCACTTCCTCCACTCCCAAACTCTCTCCATCTTCCCATCCCAGTGTGTCTAGAAAACTTTTCCTTGCAAACTGAGACCTCTTCCCTACGTCTCCTCCCCCGTCCTTCCCCTCGAGCCAGGGTGTCAAGATCCCAGGCCAGCACCTCAGCCACCAAGTCGGCATCTGTGGTGATACCTGAAGGTTCCAGGGGATCAAAGGCGGCACCCGTCAGTGCTGCCAGTGTGCCAGCGACCCTTGCAAAGGACCAACCCATTCTGCCACCTTCCAAGGTGAAGAGGGTGCCCTCAAGCAGCACGCCCAAAAAGCAGGACCCACCCAGCAAGGCCTCCTCCCAAACTGCATCTGCCAGTGCCAGGGTCCCAGAAGCATCTGGCAAGGTGAGGAAGGGCAAGAAAACCCAGGGCAAGGCACTTCAGGCCTCAGACCCTCCAGGTGAGGGACTGTTGCCCACCATAAGTACTGACAGCCCAACAACCTGTACCACAGAAGGCACGCCTCAGGCCCGCCACCTGCACCGTCATCTGCCCCGCCACATGCACTGCCACCTGCACCACCGCTGCCACAATAACAGTCAGCAGCATCATCCTCAGTGGGCAGCTGTCCGAGGCTGCAGGAGACGGCCTGGTGTCTCCCTCCACTACTACCTGCACCCCGGCCTGCACCGGCAGAATCTCTGCCGCAGACACTGCCGTAAGCACCGCCACCTGTGCCGCCATCTGCACCGCCACATGACCATCCAGTGCCACTACATCTGTCACCAGCAGCATCCCTAGTGGGCAGCCGTCCAGTGATGCAGGAGGCGGCCTGGACCCTCCAGCCACCACTTGAAGCACCACCACCAGCACATCTCGTGGCTCAGATACCCAGATGAGGGAATGGGAACTGCCACACCGCAAGGTGCAGCATCACTGGGCACAAGGCCCCCTCCAGAACCAGTGGAGATATGCATCAACTATCACTTTCCTTGGCAGGATGAAGCAGACTGAGCACAAGGCCCCCTCCAGAACCAGTGGAGATATGCATCCACTATCACTTTCCTTGGCAGGATGAGGCACACTCGGCACAAAGCCCCCTCCAGAACCAGTGGAGATATGCATCCACTATCACTTTCCTTGGCAGGATGAAGCGGACTGGGCACAAGGTCCCCTCCAGAACCAGTGGGGATATGCATCCACTCTCACTTTCCTTGGCAGGATGAGGCACACTGGGCACAAAGCCCCCTCCAGAACCAGTGGAGAAATCCATCCATTCCAGAGACTGTGGCTTTGCACTCCCCAGGACCAAGCAGTGGGCAACCCACCCACTTGAGAGACTTGAGAGAATGTGGCTTTGCACTCCCCAGGACCAAGCAGTGGGCATCTTGCCCCCTCCTGGAGCAGTGGCGGAGTACCATCTTCCGGCTGAAGTACCCTCCTCCCCTTCTCCCTGAGGTGCCTGTGAGTTTTCGACCTGATGCCCCTGCAGTATTCTCTCCGTTTTGAGGCATGGGTCAAGTGTAGGCTTGGCCCATGTTTTTTTGGCCCACTGGTCAACAGACATTTGCAAAGGACAGTGTACGGCAATCTGTACATAGTGTAAATATTTGTATATACTGTTGTTTACAATTGTTAACTTTATCTGTATTTTCTAAATATCACTGATTTCACTCCATTCCTTTTGTCCTTGCGTTCTTCCAGGGGGGTTATGGGGTGTTCATGTAATTTTGCTGCATGTGTTTGTGTGTATGGTGTTGTGGGTGAGGGTGGGGTTGTTGCATGTGTGTGTCACTCTCTTTTTCCTCCTCCCCTCCCCTGTGTGCTAGGTGCAGTACTCACCGTGGTCGTCGCCGCCGCCTTCTTTGATATTCCTGGTGTATTAACAGATACACTAGCATTGGCAAGACCTGTAGTTCGGGCTCCATGGCGTCCTGGTTCTTCGTTGAGTGTCGAAAGGTGAGTGTTTTCCCTTCCAAAGACTGTTTCCGCCGTGCTTTTGATGTTGTTGGTACCGCCCCGGAAAAGCTGGTGGATTGGTGCCTTGTAATAGCATGGGCGGTACATTGTGTTCCGCCTGTCTGTTGGCAGTGACCGCCGCGGTGTTTGTTGCTATCGCCGTGGCGGTCGGAGTGTTAAAAATGCTGTCTGTGTTGGCGGTTTCCGCTGTGGTCGTGATTCAATTTTTTTTACCGTCGGCCTGTTGGCGGTATTACCGCCGCTTTAACACCGACCGCCAGGGTTGTATTGAGGACCGATATGTTTAACTGCACAAAACATGACAGTGAAGTACTATCAAATATGCATATTACAAAAAGTGGAGTGCATGTTTAGCTCCCAAAGCTTTTGGATTATAATCAATATTCCATTTAGGTCCTCACATCAATGCACTTAAATGTTCATGTTCTAAATTACTACTACAAACAATCTCTTACTTTACCTCGATGATATTGGATAAATAGTCCCTATTTGTCATGATCAGCAAGCACATTTGATTAAATCCAGAAAAAATTGCCATCAATTTACCAAATTTAAATATGATCCTATTCATCTTAAAACTATGAGCACAAAACATTAACCATAAATGTTGAAAAGTTAAAAATGGAATTATATCAGTTTTCAACCTGCAAGCAGGAAAGGAAGAAGATTCACAAACATGTCCATCTGATCTTTTTTTAGGGAAACAATATTTCAATTCATCATAATTTTAAATATAATTTAGGACATACATTATTATAAATATACATGAAGTTCCACATCTTCATTCAAGCACCAAGGGTGTTCAGTATTTAAAAGGATAATCCACCTGGATTCTGAGTGTCTTAGAGAGCGTTCACGGTTTCCATCTCTGGGTTTTTTGCCAATATGTTGGACACCATAGTACAGGAGACCCGATGAATTTCCATTGTGTTTCTCCCAGATATGTTTTGCAATTGCATATGTCATGTCCTTATTTTGTATTGCTCTCAAATGTTGTTATAAAATTCGTAATTTCAGATTATTAATAGTGCTACCCACATATTGTTTTCTACATCGACATTCTAATATGTAAACTTCATATGGTGTATCACATTTAATCCACTGCTGGGTTTTGAACTATTCCCCCTCCACGATCTGAATCCATTCATATTTCGTGCAAACTGACATGCTTTACATTTATAACATTGCCAAAAACCTTTTTGTTGCGTTTGCAGCCAGTTAATTGTTTCTCTATTACTCATTTGTCCCATATGGCTGCTAGTTAAATAATGTCCCAATGATTTTGTTTTTTTGGTATGTTATCATGGGACGATCTTTCAATTTATCTTTTATGTCAGTTTCCAAAGTTAGAATCTTCCAATATTGTTGAAGTGCTTGTTTGATTGATTCACTAGAGGCGTCATCTTCCATAATATAGCTAAATATTTGATCTTTTTCTTCCTTGTTACCTTGTAGTTTTTTTGGGACAAGGTGCTCATCTCTCTTACGTAACCATGCTCTTTCCATGGTATTTTCTAAAACCGTCCGTGGATATCCTCGTTCCATGAATCTTGAACAGATTTCCTTTGTTTCCTGATGAAATACTTCATCCTCTGTACAGTTTCTCCGGACCCTAATTAGTTGTCCATATGGTATACTCCATTTTAGGGTTAATGGGTGACCACTATTGGCATGCAGTAAATTATTACTACTTGTCAGTTCCCTCCATAGTTTACTGCATACTATTACATATTTTCTTGTGTGTAAATTATCATATCTAAATTTGTTATACTGTTGGCATAAATGTCATAAGTAAATTTAAGTTTATAAGGGTTTCTCTCCCATGGTCAACCTTACCAATTCATGTTCCTCACCATCCCAAATGATAAAAATGTCATCCCTAAATCTCACTCATATTATTCTTTTCTGCACAAGATCTTGGTTGTCCTCTGTCCATAATACCTCTGATTCCCATTTTCCCATCAAGAGATTTGCATAAGTTGGTGCAAATGAAGTACCCATCGCAGTTCCGTGTACTTGTAGGTAATATTTATTATCAAATAGGAAAGTGTTATGCATTAAACAAAACTCCAGCATCTCTGTTAACATATTTGTGTGTTCTAAGAGACTTGTTGATTGAGCTCATAGATACTGCTTGCACGCTTTTATCCCATCAATATGTTCAATAGAGTGAGACTACATCCACAGTCGCCATTAGGTAATCATGTCTCCGTGGAATATTGTTAATGCGACTGGTAAAGTCCATGGAATCTCTAATATAAGAAGGTAAAGATGGAACAAAGGGGAACAGAAGGATGTCAATAAATCTGGACGTATTTTCTAATTAAGATCCAGTTGCACTCACTATGGCTCGTCCTGGAGGATTTGTTTTATTTGTCTGTATTTTTGGTAGGAAGTAAGTTGTTTGCATAACTGGATGATAATCTTTTCAAATACTTATATTATTTTTTATCAAGGAGACTTCTATCAAGCCAACCTCTTAATTTTTTATGATATATCATTTGATCTTTAGTTGTGGGATCTTCTTCCAGTAGTTTATAGTTCTCCCTTTCATCTATTTGTTTCATGGCCTCTGTAATATAATTTCCTCTATCCATAATAACAATATTACCTCCTTTGTCTGATGGTTTAATACTTACCTGTTCATCTTGTAATTCTTTTAACGCCTTCCAATCTTCATGTGCCATATTTCATTTATAGGACTCACCCTTTATTTCATGTTCTTCATTTTGATAAATTCTTTCTAATTCCTGTATCATGATTTCCTGAAATGTATCAATCCTATTACCCACCGGTATATGTAGACAAAATTTGTACAAGTTTACTCTGGCATGGGGAGATTCATATTGTCAAGGGGAACATATGTTAAACCTTTCTGCAGAAGTCTCACATGACGTTCTTCTAGTTCTTTAGTGGAAAGGTTAATTATTATCTCTTTTATTGGTCTCCTACTGTCTGTTGAAATTCCTCCTCCCCTCTCTGCTTTTGCCTCTTCCTTATTGTTTGTCGACTTTTTTTGATTTTTTGTGTCTGTCGTCTTATTACATTTATTTCTCCTGTGAAGTCCAATGGAAACGTTCCCATTGGAGTGTTTTCATCCCCCGAACTTGGTCCTGAGCTCTCAATACTTGACTGTGTTGCATCCTTATCTGTGATTGTATCCATGGCATATTGTTTATAGGCCACATCAAATTTTCTCACAAAGGTACAGACCCTGCCAGTTTCATAATAAATTTTATCACGCATAAGCTTCTTAGCTTTACGCGCTTGCACTTCATTTTCATGTTTGTCTACGTATAAATTTATCGCATTCACTTTTTTTTAAAGTTCATCTTTCTTCAATAACTTTTCCAGAGTAGTTTCAATCTCTTCAATCAGTTTAACTGTTAATTATAAGTGGCATTCAGCTTGAATTATTAATGTTCTCATTAATTTCAATGAGCACTCTGTTGTATCTGTATTCCACTGATTTAATAAATCAGGGTCCATATTACTTAATGTTGGCAAAACAAAAATTCTCAGGCCCCTTGGAATTCATTTCACTTCGATGTATTTCTTTAAGGATGCTACTTCCCACCATTTATTGATTTCTTTGATACGTGCTCGTTCTAACTCTTTTAATAGGTTTTTTGGGCTTGTTTCTTCCTTATGTGTTTCCATGTTTAAGTTCATTGCCCTTTCCACATTATATATATATTTATATATATATATATATATATATATATAGAGAGAGAGAGAGACAGAGAGAGATGCATATATAATATATATATATATATTTATATATATATATATATACACATATATATTTATTTACTAAAAAAACAAAGCTTACAGGGATGTTATAGATAGGTTCACATTTTACATGCACAAAATCTTGACATTCTGCAGTTATAGTTAGTTATCACAAGTAACTATAACGTGTGCCCAAAAGTAACTATAACTCCTTTTCATCAATAATTTTACAGTAAATGTTGCACTGATATTATGTTATAAAAGGTGTCATGACTGATGCAATATGTGGGGAATTAGCAGGCCATGGCGAGACCCTGAGTTATAGTTACCTTAGGGCATGATTTATAGTTACTTGAGATAACTGTCTATGGTTTTGTCCATGTAAAATGAGAGCCTAATTATACCATCCCAGGACCTGTTTTTTTAATTCAATTTCAAAGGTTTCTTAAATGTTATTTCCTAACTATAACATCCCTGTATCCTTTATTTTTTTCATTGAATGTCTATGATTTCTTTAACGTAAAGTATGTTAATCCAACTTCCACCGCGCATGGCCTTTGGCTATTTGCAGTGGTGGGTTGGCCGCAGGTTGACCTGTGGCAACCCTGCATGCAGCCAACCCCATACTACGCCCCCTTCCCCGGGCTGATTTCTGATTTCAAGCCCAATGATCGCTCCCCCTGTGGTCTGTCAACTTTTACTGGGGAGGGTGTATGTGGCGCCCATCCCCAGGCCTTATTTGAGCCTAGGGTCTTCATCCCCTGGGGCCCTTCTTTTAAAGTATGAAGGAGGGGGGCAAGCAGCCCCACACTCTAGGCTATTTTGGCTCTGGGGCCCACCCAGCCCTCCTCCCCGGGCCGACTTTGGCCCCAGGGATCCCATCTCCTTGGGTCTTACCTTATCCTTAATGGGGAGGGGGACATGCAGCCCCCTTTCCCTGGGCCAGTATTGGCCACCGGGACCCAATCCCCGGGGCCTGGCCAGCCACTGAAGGGGAAGGGACTGGGGGCAGCAGCCCCCCCTTGTCCAGGCCAAAAAACGATTTTCCTATTGAATCTAGGATCTAACTATAACTATATATATAAAACCAACACACCCTTTGCAGGTGCTTAAACCACCACAGACACACAACCCTTTTTTTGTGGGGTTTTTGTGAATCCGCTGATTCAGCATGACACCCAAATTGTCTCCTCTGGGGATTCACTCTGGATCCGTAGATCTGAAAAAAATATAGTTAGGACCTGGATTCCATAGGAATTTTTATTTTTATTTTGCTAATAACTTTTTCGCTGTTTGACGATCTTCATAAAATGTTCAAAACAAGAATGCCAGTTAGTTCAGCTGCTGTCTAGAAAGGTTCACGGTGATTTGCCAAGCAGGTGCCGAGAAAAACAGGGGGATCCCAAACTCCTTTTCCCAGTGTAATTTCCCATGGGGAATTTATACACAACTGTAGTCCAAATTGCTGGATGGAATTACCCCAAAAATACCTTTTGTTAAAATGTGATGACATGTGAATTTCCTCTGAGACCTCCCACCAGACCCAGGGGGTCAGGGTGCCACAACCTTGCCCCCCATTTATCTTATTTTATTTTATTTTTTAGTACTCAGGGACGGAGTATGTGAGTCCTAAAATGGAGGCCACAACTTCTCCGTCAGGTTGCAGCCAGCCAATTACAACATGTGTGTTGGACCTGACCCTTTTAGGAGGGTCATCCCCAAAATGTTTGCCTTTCTTCTCCTATTTTTCTGAACTCTTTTTGTTGACTTTAGGACTCCAGGCACTTTATCACTACCGATCAGTGCTAAAGTGCATGTGCTCTCCTTTCTATACTTGGTATAATTGGCACATTTAACTTGTCATTTGTCAATATGTCCCTTGTCCAGTCGTATCCTCTATAACCAGGGCCTGTAAATTAAATGTTACTAGTTTGCCTACAGCGCAACTTGTGCCACCCACAAAAGTAGCCTTTCAAACCTGTCTCAAGCCTACCACTGCAGAGCCTGCATGAGTCAAACTACTTTGCCAAGGCCTAAACTCCCTTTTTGCTACACCTACTTCACCCCTAAGGTAGGCCCTAGAAAGCCCTATGGGTAGGATGCTGTGTATGTAAAAGGTAGGACATATGTTTTGTTGTGTTACATTCCCTAGTAGTGATAGCCTATTTTGTTTCTCACTTCTACGAGTGCTGCTCTTCTCATTTCATTACATTGGAAATGCCCTGACATAGGCCTAAGAGGTTTTGTCTGATCTATGAGGGGTGTTAATGAGAAATGCTGCATACTAGTGTAGGTGTATCTTTTTATTACCATTGTAGAAATGCCACTTTTAGAAAGTGCATTTACAGGCTCAAGCTGTGCATACTTTCCAGACAGCCATCCCATAGGAGAGGCTGGGTGTGACAGAAGAGGCATCTACATACTGATAGTCTTCCTGGGATGGAGGGGGGGTCCTTCACACCTTCCATGTGAATAGGCTGTGTCCTGGCTTCAGGCAGTGGACTGGTTACTCCCTACTGATGTCTGGAGGCAGGACTGGAGTCAAAGGGTGTTGTGCTTGACTTTAAAGGACTCCTTTGACTCTGCATTCTCAGATCGCGTGGGGTCTTGGAAAAGCTCTGGGCCATCCCCCCAGCATCTGTTGTTGTCTCCACCTCGGAAAGAGCAAGGACAGTGGTCTGAAAGGCCCCAGAGGGCTCCGAACCTACTTCAACCTTGGGGCATCCCTCCCTGGACAGCGGAAGGGTGCAAGGAGATTTACTAGGAGTCCCATCGAGGTCTCCCTTCCCCTCAGGTCAAGGAGCTGTGGGATAACCATATTCTGTGTGGTGGGTGTGCAGGTGCACATGATCTCACCTCACTAAGTATTCTCGTTTCACTGAGCTGCTCACAATCTTCCATATCACTGCCCGTAGGAGCACAGAGGCACTGAATCCTAAGTATTGTGTTTTGTTTTGCCTTTTAGGGGCTGCCTTGGAACCAGGACATTGTCTGCAAAGTATTTATGACTGATAGCAAAATAGGATGTTCCACATATTTTCCTCTAAACTGACTGCTGCATTTCTTGGCCTGATGTTATGATACATGTCATTTTAGTTCTGGCATTGCCAGGGTAATACATAACGTTTCATGATTGACAGAGTGTGCACAGTACTAGTTTTTATGATGCTAGCAACCATATAGGCTACCAGTTCATATATTTGCACTCATTATGATGGCCCGACATTACTAGTTTGGCAAAAGCATTACTGATTTATGTTGTTTGGTCCAATGATTTTTATACAATACAGATTTTGTTTTTATATAATTGGTTGTGGAGTTTGTGGTGTATTTATTGTGTCCCTAATGTTGTATGTGTTGTGCAAATGCTATACACATTGCCCCTGGGATAAGCCTGACTACTCGTACCAAGCTACCAAGGGGTTGAGCAGGGGTTCTCTTGGGTGTGTAGCTCTGTTGCCCTGACTAGAGTGGTGGTCCCTGCCTGGCTGAAGTACCTACCCTAGGCAACCAGCATCCTAATTTCTAACAGTGGGGTTGAGAGTGGGAATCCATGGAAGTATTCAAAGTTTTATAGCCTTAGGGCCTCATTACTAGTTTGGTGGTCCGTGAACCACCATGGCGGTATTGGCAGTCCCACCGTTCAGGCCACTAGATTACGAGTCATGCTGGCCTATGGAGCAAAAACCAATGAGGTCCCACCTTTACTACAAGGCAGCATAGACCGCTGTGGTCACGAGGCAGCACAAACAGGCTGGCAGACACAGTGCTTCTGCTGGACACGTTATGAGGTTGCACACCACCAATGTGACCATGGTGGTCCAACCATCACGTCTCAGAAGGGGGAAGCAGGGACTGTAGAGTGAGACACTCATCCACAGGCAGCCTTACATGTCTAGTACCGCCATGGAGCCCATCACGCACGTCCTGTCGCTGCTGATGATAATCAAAGGTACACAAAATCAACACTGCAGTAGGGGCAACCGACCATAACTGCACACACACCTACCTTTGTTATTAACTGCACCAACAGATTGTTGTGCCATCGTCCACATGAGATAGGGGTCACATTACGGGCACCAATGACACGTCTCATTATGTCCCAAGTGAGAATTAAACACAAAGAAGGACACATTCACAGTCACAATACACCCCCTTGGGCAGGTCACTCACATTGTACTGCAACACTACACACAAACACATGTCTACTCATCTCAGGCACAGGAACAGTGAAGTGTATACAACATTGTCTCATACAACACCACCAACACACCAACATCACATCTACAAATAAAACTCACATCCCTAATATGCCATGGGCTGTCCAAAACATTCAACACACATATGTATCGATGTGGCATGGAACACAATCACCAGGACCATTAAACAGCCCTGCAATGGACACACACATCACACATATTGTAACACAATGGAATGACAATGGGATGCACAATAGTCTGAGACACAAATGTACAAAGATCACTATGCAAGCAATACCTGCACGATAGGTATGGGGCCAGCAGGAACACCCAGGGAAGGAGGCTGCACTGGGACACATATAATCCTGCAGCTGCCCATAAAATAACTATTGTAGAGGAACTGGCCTTTCAGGTATCTCTGGAAACTGGCTCTTCATGTATCTCTTAGATAAACAATATAGACCCAAATGGCATGCCTATCCGCACAATGTGGAAGTGCAAGTCAACAAAGCACATACAAATCACTCCCACTGCATGGGACATACATCTAAATGAACTAGCTGCAAGGTACTCATAGCTAAATGGACACATGCACAGGCAAATGTAAACAAAGGTAGCACAATACAACTCAGTCCAGGTCTGCACAAACAAAACTCAAGGTGTCACACATAAGATGAATACATAATCCATATCAGGGACAAGTTTAACACCATAAATGCTCACATTGGACAACACAAGATGAAATACTTACCATACCAGACAGTACACAATGCCATGACACCACCAATGCATTTACACCACAAGTCCATGCAGTCAACATATACCCTTGTCTTGGGGGACACCAGCACCACCCACAGAGACTGAAAACAAAAGCACATGGATCAGAAAGCAGGCTGAAACACACATAGCTGTAGGCAGACAACACAAGTCAACCAGAAAAAAAGAAAAAGGTAGAAACGGAATTGCAGGACAAATGTATACCCCAAAAAAACAAAACTATTTGGGTTTCTTACATTGAACATTTGCAAAGTCCATGGCCATAGGCCAGTCCATTGGTAAGTGCACATGCACCTCACTGGGCCCTCACTTGACTCCTAACTGCCAGGGAACCTCCAAAGGAAGGGGCATCAAGTGGGCAGACAGGTACACCAGGGATCAATGGAGGAGGTAGGTTTGGGAAGGGGGTTTGGTCTGGCATTTAAGAGGGGTGGTCTTCTTTTTGGGAGGGGTGGGCTTCTTCTTGGAAGGGAGAGGTATGGGTGTTTGCAGGGGAGCACTTGGACATGGGTGGGGGCATCTTGGGTTTGGGATGGGGTAGAGAGAACAGGAGAAAGTTAAGGTCAGCACTGGGGGTGGGGATTTGGAGGTCGAGAGAATTGTTGTCTGCTGAGAGGTATGGATGTTATGGGTTTGTGCTTGTGTTTGGTTGGTGTCTATTGGGTGGGTGAGTGAGCACATTTGTGTGTCTTGGGGGTCTGGGAGGTGGAGGTGCTGGGGGATGGAGCGGTGAATGTGTGTGTGTCTGTTGGGCTGGTGATTGCGGGTATGCTTGATGTGGTGGATGTATGTGCTTCTGTTTGCATGGTGGCTGCAGGTATGGTGCTTGTGTGGATGTATGGTTGTCTGTTGGGGTTGTGTTTGCGGATATGCTGGGTGTGTCACTGACTGTTGTGATGATGCCTGTGGGTATGCTTGATGATGTGTGTGTAATGCTGGGGGTGTCTGGGCACATGGTGACTGTTGTTGTGTGTGTGGGTATCTGTTGTTTGCTGGCAAGCTGGAGTGTTTTATGGTATTTGTGTCTGTGTGTGCTGTTCCTGTGTGTTGAGGCGCAAGTGTGCAGATCTGTCTGTGTGCTTTGGGTAGGTAGGGGATATTTAGAATAGGAAGAGGGGGGATGGAAGTAGGGGTGTGACTGGCTAATGTCAGTGGGGTGGCCAGAGCCTGAAAAGATTTCTGTAGGCCATCCATTGCAGCATGAATGCCTTCCAGGAATGCATTTGTCTGTTGGAGTTGGGTTGCCAATCCATGGGTGGCATTCACATTGGCTGACTGACCCACAGAGATACCTCTCATGAGGTCAATAGCCTCCTTACTGGGGCAACAGGGGTAACAGGGGCTGGAGCAGAGGTGCCTGTGACAAAGGAGATGCCCACCCTCTTATGTGATTGGGCATGGCCAACTGGGTGGGGAGCTACAGGGAGGGTGGTGATAGATTGGGGGTGAAGGACAAAGATGGTACAGGGGGATGCCCCGATGAGTCAGGCACCACTTGGAAGTGGCCGCTGGAGGAAAAACCTGATGATGAAGAGGATGCTCTGTCTCCCCCATGGCACTCCCCTCACCCTCCAGGCCACTGGATCCCTCTGTGTCACTTGTGTCTTAACCGGAAGTTCCATGGCCAGATGCTTTCCCACTTGGCAGTGCCCAGTCTACTTCACTTGCCAATGCTGATGCTGCAAATCAGTAGAGAAATAGGGTCATAGCATGTCCATGATCACACTTGAACAACAGCTCTGATTAGCAAACATTACTATGGTGTCAAGTAGGCCCCAGTAACAAACTCTACCTAAGTGGCCCATACATATGTCATACCATATGCATGCATGCCATCTGAACTGTCAACAGTTGCCCACAGGAAAATCAGGATCTTACACAACTACAATTGCATGGCTGAATCTGTACAATCAAAATAACAATTCGAGAAGTAGGAGACCCCATCACCCTCAAAGCTTTGCCCCCTGGATGACAACAGTAACCTATTGTCATACAATAATAGGCCCATTCCAAATGCATTTCCACAGATCCCACACAAGGCCGTGCACATCTAGTTGACAAATACATAATGACCCAACAATAAGAAATGATGCTCCCTAAAATCCTGCCATGTTGCTGACAAAAGTGCAATAGCCTGGAGAGGATGACATGGAAATACTCAAGTTTCAGTGAAAGCAGTTCCACAATGCACACTTCACCAAGTGATATTTGTCCCAATAAAGTCATGAAGGTAGTGTTAATGTTACTCAGATATGTTACACATGTGGCATGGACACTGTAGACATCATGTGCAATATGTCAGGGAGAGATGTCACCAAAATCCACAAAACAATGAATCAGCAAGTCCCAGGGTAATCACCACTAATGTCTGGCATCCCTACAATGCTATACTCTGAGTGTATCAGTATATGCCATTAGTCCCTTGGATGTTGGAGAGACCCAAAAATGTCCTAGTACTCGTAGAAGGGCCTTAACATGTTGACCAACTGGAGGCAACATTATGGAGACCCAGATGTATGTCTGTGGATGCTTGTACCCAAACACGTGTGATTTCTACATAACTACAAGTCACTCCATGATGGTGGCCAACAGTCAGGTCATAAACCTTACCCATTACACAAGTGCAGTGCATTTTGTTACATGGTGACACATCAAGGGTATAAGAATGCACATTGGGTCTCAAATCTCTTGGTCTACCTGTCATGCCCCTCATTGCTACTGCAGTTGTACATGCCAAATGATATGCCATGACACATGAGGGAATGTGTCAGCCAATAAACAATGGTGACACACTCCTGTATGTGACACAATATGAAATGTACCACCATTGTAAATGGCTTAGTCCGCACACAGTTTACCATGCACACATATGAGAGGGAATACAGACATCATCCCATTACCACAAGTAGGCCATGCATGAAACAGCAGCATGCAACTGTTCTCAAAAGATAAAGGAACACCTGCTGACATGTAGGCACAAGAATGTTGGCTACAGTGATGGCACATAAATCATGTCAATGGACATTCCCCACTTACCAAGGGAAAGTATTGATCGGTAGATGCACCCAACGTTCAATGTATGCTGTGTCACATGTCTGATGGCAATCTTCACATTACAGACTGTAGTGAGGCACCAGTAGCTATCACACTGAAGACAATTAGCCTCGGTGGCAGATGACAATATACTCATTTACCCAGACACATGGCTGAGGAGAGTGATCCATCACTTACTTATCTTTGGCCTGTAACATTCAAAAGTAGTGGTCTTTTGAATAGAATTTGCACACACTACCACAACAAACGGTACTTGAAAGATCAATGTACCCAGCCATATGTCATCCCTGGAGAGCAAATGGTTTGTGGAGTCTACCCAGTTGTGTCCTAAGTCCCTAGGCCGATAGGCAAGGCACATCAGTATGCACCACATGACATGTCTACACAAACAAACACTCATCTACTGTGTGACACATAGCTCATCCCTAATTGTCAGGGGGAGCTGTCAGAGCCTAAGTCATTCCCTTGGCAATGTGACAGGTAGGATTATGCCCTGTAGTCACCCCCTTGTGGCTGCTGTGCTGCCCTCAAACGCCAATGAAGCTCTAGATAGGCCACCAACAGAATGCAGGCCATTCGGGATGTTATGGTCTGATGGGCACCCCATCCATGTCGAGAGGACATCCCCAGCTGGGCCTCTGCAATCTTCTTGGCCCAGCATCTCAGGTTCTTCTACCTTTTCTTGCAGTGGGCACTCTCCCAACTTTGAACCCTCAAGGTCCACACCTTCTTGGCGATGGCTCTCCATAATCCTTTCTTTTGATGGGCGTTGACCTGCATGGATGCAAAAGACAAATTAAGAGATCCTGATCACAAGTTTCATCACAAATGGTGGAATCAAATACATGTCAGTAAATGAAGCAAGGACTTTCCTATTTGTCAATACTCCACAAGTGTGACACATACAAGGCAGCAAGTGCAGAGATATGACTAAAGACATACATTTTTCCATCTGCAGACTAACCCACTATCCTGCTTAGGGCCTACAATGACTAAGCAAGCTTAGTGACAGCAGGTAGCCCATGTGCTAGCAGCCTGTACTCTGATGTGAGCCACAAAGAAGCACATCACATAGATGTGGCTTCTGAACGGTAAACTCCTTATGCAGGAATGGACCAACACATTTACACTCTGTGAGAATGACTCACTGCAATCAGTCCCTACAGGCAACTGCCAGAGTACAACTCAAACGTTACACATGAGTAACAATGAAGGGACAGGCAAGTTGTGTACAAAACGTGTCTTGCCCGTCCATGTGTGGACATGTAGAATAACAAAATGCAGACTCATGCCACTTCAGGGGGTGGGGGTTCTGTGCCATGTCCCTGTACCTTAGAACGCTCATTTGAACATTTGCATTTACCCAACAGAGAAGGCATCCAACAGACTAAAACATGCATTGCACAGTTTCTACTATGTGACCAAGCTACTGAGTCACATATCATGACCTCCCAGGAATCAACACACTGCACTGTGGGACTGTCATTTGTCCAATAAGCCTGTACAGGACAAGTATGATCGGTGGGAAAGTGACAACAGAGCTGTGGAAGTAAGGGACCTTTCATGAGTCACAGACCCACATTGACAATGATGCTAAGTGCACATATGGCTTAGATTAATGATTTAGCTCTGCACCCATTCCTAATCTGTTCAAAGGAATGAGGCATTCTGAGCAGGATTTGCCAACAGAGCCTCATATTTGCCACCCAACAGGATCTGATGGGGTACAGGGAGTGGGCACAGTGTCACAGTTGAATAGCCACAGTGACTCTACCACAGTCCAGACTAAGGTCCAGATTTATCAAAGGATGTATGAAAGGCAGTGCAGTGCAATGTTAGGGAATCGCAATTCTTAGCGATTCCCTAAAATTGCAACTGTGAAAAAGGAATCACAAATTGAAATTCCCTAAATAGGAAATCGCAAATAGGGAATTCCTATTTGTGATTTCCAAAGCACATGTATCATGCATTTCCTAAATGCGAATTTGGCATTTAGGAAATGCAATCACCACAAATTCAAGTTTGGTGGTAAGCATGTGCAACTTTTCAAAATGCATTACAAATGCATTTTTAAAAAGGACATGTAGCGCATACATGCCCGTTGGGCATGTGTGCACTTTACATGTCCACAAATATATTTTTGGGGTGCATCAAAGGGGGCTTTAGGCCCCCAGCACCCTGGGGATTGCATTACCTAATTTGCGAATTCCTAACAGGAATTTGCAAATTAAGTAATGCAAAACCATTCACACCTATAGGCCTACATCCCATTCTGTATTTCTTAAATAGTGATTTCATAAAAATTGCTACTTAGGAAATGCAAACCGGGATGATGATAAATCTGGCCCTAAGTCCCATAGTGGGAGATACATGTGACAGGCCCTGGTCTTTGTAGGCTGAGCATACAGAACCTACATGACACTCCATTATCATCACTCCTATGCATAACAGGACAGCATGTGCCTATCAGCAATTTGGCATGTGGTGTGTGTGGCAACCTGAAGGGCAGAGTGACTCATGATATGCCTTCACCACAATTTTAGCAAGGTCAGATGTGTTCAGAAATCTGTGGCACCATACACATTACTCACATTACTCTCAACTGGCTCATTCAAAATGCATACTCAGCTCATGCTGTCATGCAGATACATGTTGTTGGACATTTAAAACACTCATGAGGTAGGAGATGTCAGTGGATGGCAGTAATGTCTCCTCACCTAGTCAAGTGCATCCAACACAAGGAAGATCTAGGGGCCCAAAAACCTCACAATACAATGTGACTGAAACTAACATATGACACTGGCCACCAATACCTACATTGTTTCTCCATTGATGCCCCACAGAGTGCGACAACAGGCCCATGAGTAGTCAAACTGGCACACATGGCCACATTATGGGCCGTATTTATACTTTTTGACGCAAAACTGCGCTAACGCAGTTTTGCGTCAAAAAAATTAGCGCCGGCTAACGCCATTCTGAAGCGCCATGCGGGCGCCGTATTTATTGAATGGCGTTAGCCGGCGCAAGCAGACCGGCGCTGCCTGGTGTGCGCGAGAAAAACCACGTACACCAGGCAGCGCCGGCGTAGGGGGAAAATGGCGCATGGGCGTCTTAAAATGGGGCAAGTCAGGTTACGTCGAAAAAATCATCGTAACCCGACTTGCGCCATTTATTTTCGACGCCCATCCCCCATCAACATGACTCCTATCATTGTAAAGATAGGAGTCATGCCCCCTTGCCCAATGGCCATGCCGCATGGTCATTGGGCATAGTGGCATGTAGGGGGGCACAAATCAGGCCCCCCTATGCCACAAAAAAAAAAAAAAAAAAAACTTACCTGAACTTACCTTAATGTCCATGGGATGGGTCCCTCCGTCCTTGGGTGTCCTCCTGGGGTGGGCAAGGGTGGCAGGGGGGGTCCCTGGGGGCAGGGGAGGGCACTCTGGGCTCATTTTGAGCCCACTTGTCCCTTAACGCCATCCCTGACCCAGGCGTTAAAAAGCGGCGCAAATGCGCCGTTTTTGGCCACGCCCACTCCCGGGCGTCATTTTTGCCCGGGAGTATAAATACCTCGTAAAGGCCTGGGAGTCATTTTTTAAGACGGGAACGCCTCCCTTGCATATCATTAACGCAAGGAAGGGGTTCACGCAAAAAAATGACACACATTCCGGGAACTTTGGCGCTAGACGCGTCTAGCGCCAAAGTATAAATATGGCGTTAGTTTTGCGTCGAATTTGCGTCGAAAAAAACGACGCAAATTCGGCGCAACCAGAGTATAAATATGCCCCCAAATCCTGTGAGGAAGAAAAGGATGGTTAAGTACAGAGAAACTTGTGCACATGAGGTACCCACCTGGTCCTCTGGGGAAACCACAGAGCTTTTCATACAGGAGTAGGACCTCAGTCACTAGCCTCTTTGGCTCCTCTGGAGAGATTGCAGCGACCCTATCACCAGCTGGACGTGGCATGATAGCTCCCAGAGGCAGTACACATCAGCTCAGGTCATGGAGTACTTGCTGGCAGTAGTGGCAGGAGTCAAGTGAATGAATCTTCAGAAAATGGCGGTCACATCTGCCACATATGCGGTGGTCACCGCCGACAGACACAGCCATTGGCCCACGACCGCCACTGGCAACAACGTTAGCTTATATCTGTGTCTGCCGCAGATGCCACCGCCTTCTGCCACGTCGACTTCTGCCGGTGGCTGCGGGCAGTTCTTAATGTCCAGTGGAGTAGGTCAGGCAGCTCACATTTTGGTGGCCTGAAATGCTGTATTGTGCTTTATAAACTGTGTCCAGCCTCCGAAAATGTATTTTGGACCACACAGGCATGCTTATCCTGTCGTGCCATGTAGGTCCTACAACTCAAACACCATTGTATCATGTTGCAGGGCACCGGTAGCATTTAACAGTGGGCAGAGTCCACCACCTCTGATGGTCATTTTGGTGGTAAGGATATTGACTCACACTTCGAGGGGCAATTGTGTTGCAGATCTTTGAGTTTGGTCCACATGCATATTGTGGACACATATTGAAACCCATGGGGGTAACATGTGAGCCTTGTATTATTTGCAGCTCTGATGTGTACCGGTTGCCATGTCTATCCAATCATAAATGCTTTGTCACACAATATCATTGACATGCCTAATGTATGTTGCTGTTGACACACTGACTACGGTTAGGAATTATGGCTTGTCATACATAGGTACCCAGACAGCCTATCCACCGTCCACTTTCAGACCTTCAGACCACAGAATAACGCCATATAATCTTTCTTTACCATCTGAATAGGAAAACAATAGTGGACCTGTGTTGTCAGTTAGAGCCAGATCTGATGCCAGCCTTAGTTATCCAACCAGCATACCACCCATTGTGCAAGTCATGTCAGTATAGCTCTTTCTGACCACAGGGTCCCTCCAGTATTCAGTAGCCCTATCAGCTGGCATGCCACAAACTATGTCCATTCTGGTGTTGAAGGATGTCCTCTCAGCAGTGTTGAAACACCTGGACAGCTATGTCCAGTTTCCCAGAAGTGAGGATTTAGCCCACATGAAGGCTCACTTTTATGGTATGCATGCATCCCACATGGGGTAGGGACCATTGATGGCACACAAGTTGGCTTGGTCCCACCACAGGCCAAAGAGCAAGTATTCCGCAACAGAAAGAACTTCCATTCCATCAATGTGCAAGTTGCATGTTTGGTGGATCTCTATATTTCACAGGTCGGTGCCCGTTATCCGGGTTCAGTCCATGATTCCTTCATAATGCAGAACAGCACCATATCACAGCTGATGTCACAGCTGTACCGATGGAGGGCCTGGCTGGTTGGTAAGTCACATCTGTCCTGAGTATGTGTGTGTATGTGAGTGCAATGTCTGGTGCTACAATCATGAAGTGAGTGACTCATTGTTGCACATATGTCCCATTTCTTAATAGGAGACTCTGCATATCCAAACTGTCCTTGGTTACTGACCCCAATAAGAAATCCAACTACGCCAGGGGTAGTCTGCATCAGTGAAGCCCATGGAAGAACAAGGTGGGTAGTTGTCAGGAGGTCCAAGTTCTCGGGATCTGCACGATGCTGAATATAGGTCCCATTTCCAGGCAACACCAAAGTCAGATGCTGTAATAGCGCTGAACTTTCGAGTGGCCCAGCCGGGGGAAGGGTTAATCGGGAAGGAACAGCAAGGAGGGAGATCTGAAAAGGAATGGGTTAATATGAAATAGGCAAAAATGACATTAACTAGAAAGTTTCACTAACTATCAATGATCTCGCTAATTCCTATGAATATCATTCAACAAATAACAATTTTACCTAAAAAGTCTGCACCACACTTTATGCCAAAATCTAGGAAAAACATTTAGTTGAATTGTTCTTCCAAATATCTTGCTCCATAGACCTGAAGCACAACACTAAAGATTCCTCAATAACTCTCACACAGGAGAAACACAAATACTTGTCTTTTTCTTTCAGCAGACAAGGTTTGTCCATACACAATGTCACTTTCTAAAATATCAATTATTACAGACAATGTTATAACGCGATGGAATTAAAATGAACACTTTTAGAATTCTTCGAACAATGTAAACATTCTTTCAAAGTGAAACAATTACTAGCGTGTAGCTTTCCTTCAAAGAAAATGCCCCCAGAGAATATTGTTGAATTAGAATCCACAGAGAAATCAATATCCAAAGGACACACTGTTACAAGGCTACTTTCGCGTAGCGTTTCGTTAAAGCAAATAAACTTTGAGTTCACAAAAAGGGCAAGCATGCCTAAAGAGAAATTCCTCACCGCCGCGAGCCGGCCGCTCGTAAAATGAAAGGCAGAATCAAGGAAATCCTGTCAGCTGCTCACAGGGAACCGTTCTTCAATAGACGCTCAAGAATAGGAAGGGTCGGTTGAACGAGTGTGGCAGGTATTTATAGCCTGACCACACCCAAACATAATTAGAAACAAAGGAGGCTGGGATTTGAAGTTCCCCCTGATTTCCTGATTCTTCCATGACAGCGATGCTCAATGCATTTCACTGATCTAGAACAATGATACCACCAATGGCCTAATTTGTTTAATGAATGACTTTTACCACATACAAGGTGTTGTTTCATGGCAATGGTGGCAACAACTTTAGAACAGTTGCGCCCACGCGCTATCACGGTCCTGACAGTACACCCCCTCCCCGGACGTGGGCGCGGACTTGGTTTATTGGGGTAACGGAGATGAAATTGACGTATTAATCGTGGAGCATGAATTTGTGAAGCAGGTTCCCAAGAATCCTCTTCTGAACCATAACCTTTCCAAGATATTAAGTACCACAAAGAGTTACCACGAAATCGAGAATCTCGAATGGCTTGTACTTCATATTCCCATTGATCTTGAACAAGGATTGGTGGTGGACTTGTTCTATTCTTGGTAATGGCAGGTTTAAGTAAAGAGGTGTGAAAAACAGGATGAATTCGCAAAGATGGGGGTAATTTCAGTTTGTATGTTACTGGGTTGAGGCGTTGGAGAATTTCGTATGGCCCAATGAATTTTGGATGAAATGCATTCTTGTCTTTAAAATTCAGATTTTTTGTAGATAACCAGACCATGGGGGTGATTCTAACATTGGTGGGCGGCGGAGGCCGCCCGCCAATGTTCCCCCTCCAAAATACCGCTCCGCGGTCAAAAGACCGCTGAGGGTATTTTGGGATTTGCCCTGGGCTGGCGGGCGGCCGCCAAAAGGCCGCCCGCCAGCCCAGGGCAAATCGACCTTCCCACGAGGACGCCGGCTCCGAATGGAGCCGGCATAGTGGGAAGGTGCGACGGGTGCAGTTGCACCCGTCGCGTATTTCAGTGTCTGCGTTGCAGACACTGAAATACTTTGTGGGGCCCTCTTACGGGGGCCCCGCAACACCCCCTACCGCCATCCTGTTCCTGGCGGGCGAACCGCCAGGAACAGGATGGCGGTAGGGGGTGTCAGAATCCCCAAGGTGGCGCAGCATGCTGCGCCGCCTTGGAGGATTCTGACAGGCAGCGGAAAACCGGCGGGAGACCGCCGGTTTTCCTGCACTGACCGCGGCCAAAGCGCCGCGGTCAGAATGCCCTGCGGGGCACCGCCGGCCTGTCGGCGGTGCTCCCGCCGACCCTGGCCCCGGCGGTCTAAGACCGCCGGGGTCAGAATCACCCCCCATATCTTTTACCTTATATTCGGGACCGGGTTGATGTTTCTTATCATATTGTTGTTTGTATTTTATTTTGGCTTGTTGAAGATTTTGTTGGAGTTGTAAGTGAATCTTTTGTAAATGGGATAACATTCCTTGTACTGCAGGCACCACTTCTGTAGAACTTGGGAAATCAACTGGTAGAATACGAGGATGTTGACCATAAAGACCATGGAATGGAGTGTTTTTTGTTGAAGAATGACAAGAATTATTATAAGCTAATTCTGCAAGCCATAGAAGCGAAGGCCAAGAAGAAGGATCTTCTTCTGCGTAACAGCGCAGATATTGTTTTAATGTTTGATTTAATCTTTCAGTCTGGCCGTCAGTTTGTGGATGATAACTTGTAGATAGATTAGAATCAATATGTAAAGCCTGACACCATTTCTGCCAAAAATGTGCCGAAAACTGCGAGCCTCTGTCAGATAGTATAACCTTTGGGAGACCATGGAGCCGCACAATATTTTGTAGAATAAGATTGACCAGGACACTTGATGTGGGAAGTCCTTTGCACGCGATAAAATGTGCATATTTAGTCAGACTGTCTATGACTACTAATACCGTGTTTACCTGGTTGACTTCGGGGAGACCTGTGATGAAGTCCATTGAAATATGTTCCCATGGGGAATTAGGAGTTGGTAGAGGTATTAATAATCCCTTAGGTTTCACATGAGAACTTTTACAACGAGCACAAATTTCACATGATTCTACCATTTGTTTAATATCTTTAATTAAAGTGGGCCACCAAAAATATCTTTTCAGAAGTTCAAGCATTTTTTGGGGTCCTGGATGGCCTGCTACTGGATGAGTATGCAACCATTGAAAAGCTGTGTGTTGTAACTCTTTTGTGGGTAAAAAGATTGTTGACTTATAAAAGGGTAAACCTTGTCGTATTGAATAGTCAGTGCCTTTTTCCAACCAGTTTGACCATTCCGTACTGTTAAAATGTGCACGAATGGAGTCCAGAAATTCGTCAGCAGCTATTAAACATATAACTTTAGAGGGATTGATGATTGACATTGGTTGAGGTTTTTCATGTACTAAAGCTGAGTCTTGTCTGGTTAAGGCATCAGCCTTTCTGTCATCACTACCTGGTCTGAAGGTAACAACAAAGTCAAATTCAGCGAAGAATAACATCCATCACAATTGTCTAGGGGTCAAAACTCGAGCTGAACTCATGAATTGTAGATTCCTATGATCGGTATAGACTGTGATTCGATGGATTGTTCCAGATAAATAATGTCTCCATTCCTTGAATGCTGCACGTATTGCCAACAGTTCTTTTTCTGCAATAGTATAATTTTGTTCTGCTGTGTTAAGTTTTTTAGACATGTAAGCTACAGGATGTAATTGTCCTGTAGTAGGGTGTCTTTGTGAAAGAATGCCCCAATTGCTACATCAGAAGCATCTGCTTCAACTATAAACGGATCTGAACTCCGTGGATGGGCTAGAATAGGGGCCGTGGTAAAAGCTTGTTTTAACATCTGGAAGGCTTCTTCCGTTTGTGATGTCCAATAAAAAGGGGTATTTTTGCGAAGTAACTTTGTAATGGGGACTACCTTCTGGGAAAAATGATCAAGAAAACTCCGATAAAAATTGGTGAACCCCAGAAAACACTGAACATCTCGGACAGATTTAGGTGTGGGCCAATCCATGACAGCTTGAATGTTTCGGTTGGTCATTTGCATTCCTTTAGGTGTTAAAGTAACACCCAAAAATTCTACTTCTTCCGTATGAAACTCACATTTACTAAGTTTACAGTAGAGATGATGTTTTCGCAAAGTTTGTAGTACCTTCCGCACGTGTTCTTCATGGTCTTCTTTTGCACTGGAGTAGATTAAAATGTCATCTATGTAAACAATGACAAATAGATCTAAATATTCTCTTAAGACGTCATTGAGAAAATATTGAAATGCAGCAGGAGCATTGCAAAGTCCGAAGGGCATAACTTGATATTCAAATAAGCCATAGCGAGTTTTGAATGCTGTTTTCCATTCGTCTCCTTCTCGTATGCGGACCAAATGATAAGCCCCTCGGAGGTCAAGTTTAGTATATACGACAGCATCCTTGACTTGGTCCAATAGTACGGGAATTAAGGGCAAAGGATATTTATTTTTTATAGTAATCTTGTTCAAAGCCCTATAATCAATACACGGTCTTAAATCACTATTAGCTTTGGGAACGAAGAACAGAGGAGATGCTGCTGGAGAACTTGAGGGTCTCATTAAATTGTTTGTTAAACATTGATCAAGGTATTCCCGTAAATATTGATTTTCTTTTTCAGAAAGAGCGTAAATCCTACAATTAGGGATCACAGATCCTGGCACCAAATCAATTTGACAATCATACGGTCGATGGGGTGGTAATGTACCAGCTGATTGTTCACTAAAAACATCTGCAAATGTGGCATATCGAGGTGGTAAAGCTATTATTTTTTCTGCTGCAGTAGCAATTTGTTGAATACAAGGTTTAGTAGAAAAACAAACTCTTGAACAATGAGATGATGAGAATGTTACAGTGTTTTTCTTCCAATCTATAAGAGGGTTATGTAACCTTAGCCAAGGCATATCCAAAATAAAGCCATATTGTGGGGCTTTGATAACATCGAACTGTATTTGTTCAAAATGGTGCTTACCATTGGAATTGCAACACCTCATTTAAATTGGAGAAGTATGAGTAGTGATTGGACCTCCAGCGAGTTCACTGCCATCCACAGCTTGCACACTTTCAGGTATTATCTTCTTTTGACATGCAAGAAGTAAACGATTTGCAGTTTGAAAGTCCACAAAATTTCCAGTGGCTCCTGAATCTATTAATGCAAAAGTTTCTTGCCATTTATCCATAATCAAAAACTGTATTGAAATACGGAAATGTCTATTCTGTTGATTTGAACGAGAATGTACGGAAGGGATTGTAAGAATACCCAAGGGATTCCCTTCTCTATCTCTTGGGTTTCTTAGTTTTCCTTAATATTTTCTATAGAGGCGACTTGACTCTTAATATTAACAAAAGAATCAGCTTTGTTTTTAGGTTTCGCCAAACAATCCCTTACGAAATGTCCTTTCTTTCCACAATATAAACACAAACCTCGGCGTCGTCTTTGTTCTTTTTCTTCTTTCGTCAATGGTTGACGAAGTGTTCCAATTTCCATTGGTTTGCTAGCAATGTCTGAGGGGATAGAGGAAGTAACAGGACGATATTTGTCTTGACGGCAAGTACTGCGATCTGGTCTTTTCTTATCTCCCTTTCTTTCAGAAAGTCTATGATCGAGTCTTAAAGTTAGATTTATTAAATCTGTACATGTTTTAGGTTGAGGATCGATTTGAGCTAATACATCTTTTAATTCTTCCTTAAGCCCTTGATAAAAAAGTGCAGCTCTCTTTTCTTCAGGCCAAGCTGTTTCTACCACCAAACGATTACATTGAGAGAGATAAGAAAAAAGGTCCTTGTTTCCTTGTCTTAACTCCAATAGTTCCTTATCAGCAGACATAAGTAACTGCTCGTCGATCAAACACTTTTTCAAATTCGTCCACAGATCGACGCAATTGTACAGTAAAGGACTATCTTGTCGTACTAGGGGAACTGCCCAATTAGCTGCATCTCCTGACAAGTATGAAATCAAAAAGGCAATTCTAGACTGTGGATCTGGGAAGTCAGCTGGACGACAAGTGAAATGTAGCTCCACTTGAGTAAGGAATATTTGAACTTTGTTAACATCTCCAGAAAATCTTTCAGGAGCAGCCAACGGTATCTGTGTAGGGACATTCACAGATACATTGGTGGGAGACGGAGGTAAACGTGGTAGAGATGTTCCTCCAGGACCTTCCACCTTAGCTTGCAATTGAGTGACTTTATTAACTAAGGCTGCAGTGTCATTCCTAGAATCCTGTAGCTCTTTTTGTAATTGCGTTAATGCCTGCATTACTGTATCTAAAGTAGTCATCTCATCAGCTATCGTGCAGATCAAGAGAAGAGAAAACTCATGGGCTTCCTATTCTGTCAGGAGGTCCAAGTTCTCGGGATCTGCACGATGCTGCATATGGGTCCCACTTCCAGGCAACACCAAAGTCAGATGCTGTAATAGCACTGAACTTTCGAGTGGCCCAGCCGGGGGAAGGGTTAATCGGGAAGGAACAGCAAGGAGGGAGATCTGAAAAGGAATGGGTTAATATGAAATAGGCAAAAATGACATTAACTAGAAAGTTTCACTAACTATCAATGATCTCGCTAATTCCTATGAATGTCATTCAACAAAGAACAATTTTACCTAAAAGGTCTGCACCACAATTTATGCCAAAATCTACGAAAAACATTTAGTAGAATTGTTCTTCCAAATACCTTGCTACATAGACCTGAAGCACAACACTAAAGATTCCTCAATAACTCTCACACAGGAGAAACACAAATATTTGTCTTTTTCTTTCAGCAGATAAGGTTTGTCCATACACAATGTCACTTTCTAAAATATAAATTATTACAGACAATGTTATAACGAGATGGAATTAAAATTAACACTTTTAGAATTCTTCGAACCATGTAAACATTCTTTCAAAGTGAAACAATTACTAGCGTGTAGCTTTCCTTCAAAGAAAATGCCCCCCAGAGAATATTGTTGAATTAGAATCCACAGAGAAATCAATATCCAAAGGACACACTGTTACAAGGCTACTTTCGCGTAGCGTTTCATTAAAGCGAATAAACTTTGAGTTCACAAAAAGGGCAAGTATGCCTAAAGGGAAATTCCTCACCGCTGCTAGCCGGCCGCTCGCTAAGTAACCAAACAGATTTCCGATAAATGTACTCTGCTATTTGCATCGAACCCTAAAAGGAAATTCCTCACCACCGCGAGCGGGCCGCTCGTAAAATGAAAGGCAGAATCAAAGAAATCCTGTCAGCTGCTCTCAGGGAACCGTTCTTCAATAGACGCTCAAGAATAGGAAGCGTCGGTTGAACGAGTGTGGCAGGTATTTATAGCCTGACCACACCCAAACATAATTAGAAACAAAGGAGGCTGGGATTTGAAGTTCCCCCTGATTTCCTGATTCTTCCATGACGGCGATGCTCAATGCATTTCACTGTTCTAGAACAATGATACCACCAATGGCCTAATTTGTTTAATGAATGACTTTTACCACATACAAGGTGTTGTTTCATGGCAATGGTGGCAATAACATTAGAAAAGTTGCGCCCACGCGCTATCACGGTCCTGACAGTAGTGGAGCAGGGTTTTGGGCTCCTGAAGGCCAGACTCCGCTGTCTTGACCGGACTGGTGGAGCCCTCCTCTACTGATCTGGAAAAGTGTATCAGATCACTGTGTCATGTTGCATGGTCCACAACATCATTCTGCGGAGGAACTTCCCATACATCCCGGAGGAGGGCAGCCTGCAATGCCACTGGGTGAGACTCCTGAAATACATAGTGAGGATGACAGTGGTGAAGAGGAATGAGCTGACTTGTAGGAAGATCTCATCAACAGCTACTTCTCATGAGTGTAAGTATGTCATGTGATGGCATGACTGTGACTGTATAATGTACTGTAGGTCTGAGAATGGGCAGACTTGAGTGTTTTGTCAACAACTAAGGGACTGATAATCTGTAATATTCAGCCAAAAGGTGCTTGATGAGTTAGCCTTTGACATATCCTCACCTTGATGATGATGCCTTGCTTGTGACAGTCACATTGCAATGTTATTCAATTTCCAGATGCCTGCTATGTGATTTGTGGAATAGGTATGTTTTCAATTCCATACTCCTTGTTTTGTCTTTGTATAGGTACCTTGGCCATGACATTCTCCTGTGGGCATTTCAGAGTTGTGACATAGGCAGCTATCTGATGCTGTTCTGACATAGGAAGTAGACATGGATTGGTCCAGGTAATGTAGGTCCCAAATTTGAGGTGTATGAGACCTGTGCCACAGTGTTTGGGTAGAAGGTCAGAAGTGCACACTGGACTTGTTTAGTGTGCTGTGTTGGGCTGATACATCATGTGTGTGATCATGTGGGCATGAAATATGCTGTCATCAATTTCAAACAAGGCATTTTCCCTTCACATAGGCTAACCACTATTCTTGTATGACCTGTCTGTTGCTGTAGACGTGTTTCATCATTGCAGGCCCCAGTGCCTGTGCTACAACACTGACATGTTATTGTGTCATACCACCAGATGCATGGTCATTGGATAATGATGGGCCTGTGATCAAGGACTGTTGTACTGATCTCTGTCTGTACCTTGGTTTATGTGATGTTGGATTTCGTTGGTGTGGTATGTGACAAGGCTCAAGCTGGTGACACCATCCACTTTTCTGTTGGCCTATTCTACAAGACAATGGGGGTGATTCTAACTTTGGCGGGCGGCGGAGGCCGCCCGCCAAAGTTCCCCCAACAGAATACCGCTACGCGGTCAGAAGACCGCCGCGGTTATTCTGTGTTTCCCACTGGGCTGGCGGGCGACCGCCAGAAGGCCGCCCGCCAGCCCAGCGGGAAACCCCTTCCCACGAGGAAGCCGGCTCCGAATGGAGCCGGCGGAGTGGGAAGGGTGCGACGGGTGCAGTAGCACCCGTTGCGATTTTCAGTGTCTGCATGGCAGACACTGAAAATCTTTTAGGAGCCCTCTTACGGGGGCCCCTGCAGTGCCCATGCCATTGGCATGGGCACTGCAGGGGCCCCACGACACCCCTCACCGCCATCCTGTTCCTGGCGGTCACAACCGCCAGGAACAGGATGGCGGTGAGGGGTACGGAATCCCCATGTAGGATTCCTCAGGGCAGCGGAAAACCGGCGGGAGACCGCCGGTTTTCCGTTTCTGACCGCGGCCATACCGCCGCGGTCAGAATGCCCTTGGGAGCACCGCCAGCCTGTTGGCGGTGCTCCCGCGGTTGTTGACCCTGGCGGTTAATGACCGCCAGGGTCAGAATGACCCCCAATATCTGAAAAGGACCATCCTTCTGTGGTCTGGAGGACTGTTCCTTGGCATGTCTATGTCAGTCCAGATATTTCAAAAGCCTATGTGCTGTACAATGAAATAAAATGTTTTGTGTGACCAGACCCTTGTAGCAATGTGTTTGTATGTGTTGGCAGTAATCCTTAGTAGGACTCTATACCTGTAACATATCCCTGCTTGTATTAGTATCTTGTGTCTTCCTCATGGTCTTAAATCTCTACATAGCAACATCTGGAACAGAAGCAAGCAGACAATGACTTTTTGATAGGTGAATTTATTGAAAATGTGTACATAAAATAAAAGTGAGCAATGATGGAAAAGAAAGGTGAAGGGTTAAGTCATGGTGGATACAATCATTGAGGTAGATGCCATGCCATTGAAACTCAAAAGTCCAGTGTACTCCTACCATTGGAAATGGAAGGTGGTTGTAGAACAGTCAACACAGTGAATGTGTGGCACACAAAGAAGGTAATTTTGGAAAAGGTCACTTGCTGGCAGTGGTGGGTGTCTTGCCATCCACACCTCCTGGATTCTTTGCTGGATGCTTTCGCTTGCATGGTGGGGGAGATCTGCAGCTGCAGAGGCAGGGGTGTCTGAGTGGGTTCTTCCCCTGACAGGACCTCCCTTCCAGTGGCTGGAACCGATAAAGGGCCTGATGTAGATGTGCCTAAGGAAGAGGTAGTGTATTGTTGTTGATCCCTGATCAGGATGGTGTTAATGTCCCTCAGCACCCCTGTTAGGGAGGCAATGTTGGTATTGTGAGCCTCCCACTGTACATGTATATCACAATGAAAGTCCCTCTGCAGCTGCTTCATTTCCGAATGTTCTTTAGGTACCCGGCCCCTCATGTCTTTGGACTCCTGACAGATCCTCAAGATGTGGGTGATGGTGTCCTGGCCAGGAGCATCCCCAGTGGCCTCACCCTGGTGGTTGACAGCATCCCTCTCATGCACCCTGCCCCGTTGGCCCTGTGCCCGCTCCCACTGGTTCAAGTACCATGATTGTCAGAGGTGTTTTGCTGCGCCTCAGGATCCTGGACTGGGGGCACAAGATATTTGCCACTGACCTAGGGATACAGGTCGGGGGTGAAGGGCTGCCTGTCATGTGGAGGCAACTGGGCTGGAAAGTGATGTAGTGGCCACAGTGAGACTCACTCTTGGTGTCTAACCAGGTTGCCCAGATGGGCTATAACCGTCCTCCACGTCCTGACGTCCAGGAATATTATTGTTTTTAGGGCTTCATTCATGGGGGTAGTGGCAATCTCTTCTGTGGGCTCTTTGTGGCCAGTGGCAGCTCAACCTGTTGATGTGAAACGTACAGTGTTACTGGTTGTATTGTAAATTGTGACATCTTCCTTCAAAAGTTCACAGTGACATTTCACAAAGATCTTGTACATAGTTTATTTGCAGGCTACCCTATTGTGACAGGTACACTTTGGCCCTCATTATATCTTTGGCGGTAACTGGCTCCTACCGCCACGGCGACGGCCACCAACATGCCGCAGCCGTGGCTACCAGCCGTCTACGTGTATTATGACTGTCGCCGGTATTCCACCAGAAGGCTGGCGGAATACAGCAGACGGTCATGGCGGTGGACAGTGGTAAGGCGGCGCTGCTGACAGCAGCACCACCACGCCAGCAAAACACCACCGACCGTATCATGAGCAATGATACAGCCTGGCGGTGTTTTGCTGGCGGACGCCACTGCTGACAGCAGCGCTGCAGCCTGTCTCCAACCAGAGGACCCCCCTGCAAGCAGGTAAATCAGGTTCTCTGACAGAAGACGGGGGTGGGGGTGTTGTGTGTATGTGGGGGGTGTGTGTTTGTATGAGGGGTAGGTGTGTATGTTTTGGTATGCGTGCATGCGGATGTGAGTCGTGTTGAATGAGTGCGTGAATGACTGAATGTGCGTGTATGTTGTGTGTTGTGAATGCATGTGTGCGACAAAGTATGTTGGTGTGTGTTTCAGTGTTTGGGTATGTATGTGTGCATGCGTGGGTGGTGGTGGGTGTGCGTGTATGCATGTGCAGAGGGTGGGAGAGGGAGGGGAGATTGTGGGAGGGCTCTGGGGAGGGGGGTGGGGGAGACCCCTATCAGTGCCAGGGAAGGGATTCCCTGGCACTGATAGTGCCTACCACCATGGTTTTCGTGGCACTAAGATTGGCACGAAAACCATGGCGGTAGGCCGGGTCGTAATCCCGAGGGTGGGATTGTGACGGCCCCCAGGCTGGAGATTGAAGTCTCCAGCCCCGCGGCTGTTACCACCCTGGCAGTCAGTGTATCAAAGTGACTGTCTGTGATGGTGGTTACCGTCAGGGTCAAAATCCCATTTTCTTTACCACTGGCCTGTTGGCGGTATTAACACTGCTTTAACACTGACCGCCAGGATCGTACTGAGGGCCATAGTATTGGTTGTATTGATCTGACATTTGTGAAGCATGCCAATTCCATTCAAGTCGAGCAGCTGCTGAAATGTGCAGATCATTAGCCCTTGGGAGGATGGCCTGAGAATTCCATCATGCTACCAGTGCAGGCAAAACAGTGGCTAGGCAAGATATGTGTTTGTCCATGTAGAGGCTTGCTTAGTTGATTGTTATGCAGACAGACCCAGGACTTTGTTGTATATGTGATTGGAGTCGTCATTTGGTCAGTGCATTGTGAATGTGTCTGCTGCCAATACCATTCTGGAGATGCTTGTTTTGAACACTGGGTAAGATGTCATTCCTACCAGCAATAGTTTCATTGTGGGTTAGCAGGTCAAGAAAGAAGTAGGTAGCCAGACACCTCTCAGAGTTGAGCAAGATCTGTATCTTTGTTCCTCCCAGGTGAGTAATCTTCAATTTAGAGTTAGCAGGCAAGGGTATTTGGACACATGACCACTGTTCTGGTGTTTAAGGTTACTGAAACAGTACTTCCTGGAAGTTGCAGTCATGTCACTCTCTATACTACACAGATTATAACCTCCCAGGTGAGGGAAGTTCAAATGAGATTTCTTAAATAGATGGAATTGGTCAAGTGAACATAGTTTTTGTGTTTGGAGTTAGGGACACAAGGCCTATTGGGTTTTGCATTCTGGTCACACCCTCTAGTTCCCCCACCATACAAACGTTATCCTCCCAGATAAGTAAACTTCATTTGAGAGTTAAAACATAGGGGTATTTTGGCATGAAAACACTGGGCTTGTGTTTGGAGTTCGAGAGACAGAGGGGGTCATTCCGACCCTGGCGGTCCATGACCGCCAGGGCCAGGGACCGCGGAAGCACCGCCAACAGGCTGGTGGTGCTTCCTGGGCCATTCTGACCGCGGCGGTAAAGCCGCGGTCAGAAAAGGGCAACCGGCGGTTTCCCGCTGGTTTACCCCTGGCCCAGGGAATCCTCCATGGCGGCGCTGCTTGCAGCGCCGCCATGGGGATTCCGACCCCCTTCCCGCCATCCTGTTCCTGGCGGTTTTTACCGCCAGGAACAGGATGGCGGGAACGGGCGTTGTGGGGCCCCTGGGGGCCCCTGCACTGCCCATGCCAATGGCATGGGCAGTGCAGGGGCCCCCTAACAGGGCCCCATAATGATTTTCAGTGTCTGCTTTGCAGACACTGAAAATCGCGACGGGTGCCACTGCACCCCTACAACTCCGCCGGCTCCATTCGGAGCCGGCTTCATTGTTGAGGGGGGTTTCCCGCTGGGCCGGCGGGCGGCCTTCTGGCGGTCGCACGCCGGCCCAGCGGGAAAGCCAGAATGGCCACCGCGGTCTTTTGACCGCGGTGCGGTCATTCGGCGGTGACCGCATGGCGGGCGGCGACTGCCGCCCGCCGCGGTCAGAATGACCGCCAGAGTCTCCTGGTCTTAGCAGTCATGTCACTCCCTCTACTTCATACACTTGATAACTGTCATCCCCACAGGTGAGTACACCTCATTTGTGAGTTCATAAAGAAGGGTATTTGGAGAACTGCACACTGGATTGTTGTTTGGAGTTAGTAAAACAGTGCCTGCTTGGAGTTGAAGTCGGATCACTCTCACTACTCCCCAATACCTGACAAATGTTATCCCGACCAGGTGAGCACACTTCATTTGTGAGTTACCAAACAAGGGTATTTCATCAAGTGGGCACAGTCTGGTGTTTGGAGTTAGATAATTTGTGCCTCTTAGGAGTTGTGGTCAGATCACTCTCACTACTCCCAAATACCTGACAAATGTTATCCCCCAGGTGTGCACACTTCGGCCCATATTTATACTTTTTGACGCAAAACTGCGCTAACGCAGTTTTGCGTCAAAAAATTTAGCGCCGGCTAACGCCATTCTGAAGCGCCATGCGGGCGCCGTATTTATTGAATGACGTTAGCCGGCGTTAGCCGCCGGCGCGGTCTGGTGTGCGTTAAAAAAAATGACGTACACCAGGCAGCGCCGGTGTAGGGGGAAATGGGGCTTGGGCGTCAAGAAATGGGGCAAGTCAGGTTGAGGCAATTTTTTCGCCTCAACCCGATTTGCGCCATTTTTTTTTCACTCCCAACCCCCATAGAAATGACTCCTGTCTTAGCAAAGACAGGAGTCATGCCCCCTTGCCCAATGGCCATGCCCAGGGGACTTATGTCCCCTGGGCATGGTCATTGGGCATAGTGGCATGTAGGGGGGCACAAATTAGGCCCCCCATGCCACAAAATTTGTTTTAAAAAACACTTACCTGAACTTACCTTAATGTCCCTGGGATGGGTCCCTCCAGCCTTGGGTGTCCTCCTGGGGTGGGCAAGGGTGACGGGGGGGTCCCTGGGGGCATGGGAGGGCACCTCTGGGCTCCTTCAGAGCCCACAGGTCCCTTAACGCCTGCCTTTTGCAGGCGCTAAAAAACGGCGCAAAAGCGGCCGTACGTCATTTTTTTTGACCCGCCCTCTCCCGGGCGTGATTTTTGCCCGGGAGTATAAATCCGACGCACATGCCTCGGAGTCGATTTTTTAGACGGGAACGCCTTCCTTGCATATAATTAACGCAAAGTAGGTGTCCACGCTAAAAAATGACGCTAACTCCATGGACTTTGGCGCTAGACGCGTCTAACGCCAAAGTATAAATATGGAGTTAGTTTTGCGTCGGAATTGCGTAAAAAAAAACAACGCAATTCCGGCGCAAACGGAGTATAAATATGCCCCTTCATTTGTAAGTTACCAAACAAGGGTTTTTGGAGAACACTGGACTGGTGTTTGACTTGACTTTAACACAGCCTCCTGTGAGTTGCAGTCATGTCACTCTCTCTAGTGCACACACTATACAAATATTATCCACCCAGGTGGCTACACTTCATATGTGAGTTACCACACAGGGGTCTCTGGAAAAGAGGACACTGGGCTGGCTGAGTAGAGTAACAATAACAGTGCCTCATGAAACTCCCTGTAACACACACACACTATACAAATGTTCTCCCCCAGGTGAGTATATTTAATGTGTGAGTTGACATAAGGGATCATATGGGCAAGTGACCGCTGTGCTGGTGTTTGGAGTTACAGATTCAGGGCCTCCTGTGAGTTGCAGTCATGTCATTCTCTCTAGTACACACACTATATAAATGTTATCCCCCCAGGTGAGTACAATTCAATTGGGAGTTAACAAACAAGGGTATTTGGAGAAGGAAATACTGGCCTGGTGTTGGAAGTGGTAGTACAGTGTCTGCTGGGAGTTGTAGTCACATAACTCCATGTAGTAAACACACGGTGCATAAATGTTCTCCCCCCCCAGGTGAGTTCACTTCAATTGTGAGTTGCCAAACAGGATTCCATGGACAAGTGAACACTGGGGTGGTGAGTGGAGTGGCATAAGGTGAGAAGTGAGCATGCATGACATAGCATTTTGGTGACATTTATTGTACTGTGACTTACCAGACTCCACTTTCCCAGATACTCCAATGAAGTTCTCAGGATGCAGGATGACCAAAACCTTCTTCTCCAAGAGAAATAGATGTAATGGGGGAGAGGGAGGGCCACCACCAGTATTCTTGGCTGCAGCCAGTGCCTGGAGACCAGGGAATGGACTTTGCCCCTGAGGTCATTCCACCTCCTTCTAATGTCCTCCATTGTGCACAGGGTCGTGCCTCCAACATCAACTCTGTCGACTATCCTGTCCCACATTTCAGTTTTCCTACTCAGAGGAGTGTGCTGGACTTGTGCTCCAAAAAGTTTTGGCTCCACTTATATGATTTCATCCACCATGACTCTCAACTCATTCTCAGAAAACAGTGGATTTTTAGATTGTGACATAGTGGAATAAAAACAAATTGTGACAGTGACTTACTAAAGAGAGGTAGCGCAAAAGGGTGTGACTGGACAAACGTGTGTGCTAGGTGTGAAAAGAGAGGGTGAGAAAAAAGTTATGACTAGTGTCTGTGTTGCTGTGTTCAATAATTAGCTCTGGCTTCTGTGTGCTGCGTTGGTGATGCAGACGATTGTGGTGTGTGTAGGAGTGTGTTTTATAGTGTCCTTTGCAGGTGTGTCCAGTGTGGCAAATTTTGTCAGCTGTATTGTTTTCAAATCCATCCACTGTGCTGTTGTATATTAATTTGGTGACTGCAGACCGCCACGGTTCGGACTGCCATTGACTGACCATCATGGGAGATTCTACTGAGACTTTGGGCTTGTAATTCGGTCAGTGCTTGGTTGCGGTGCTGCAGGTCTGACCACCTATTTCTGGGCCAGCACGCCACTGCCAGTCTGCCTTTTTTTGGTTGGGGGTCCTGCCTGTATAACGCGTGATGCGGCGGTCTTTTTAGGAATGCAAAAATGGCAGTCTGGCAGTCCTACTGCCAAAGTCGTAATGAGGCTCTTAGTTTCTCACAAACGGCATAATGGATTTACACCAAATCACAAAAAGCATACATTCTGTACCAAGATCTAGCGTTTTGCCAAATTTGGTGTAATCAGTTCCGCTGTTTGGGATGTAACTGTGTCAAAATTCCCTGTTGAAAATATGAATGGGTAAAACATGTTTTGATGCTCCCCCTTTTTCTCAGCCCCAGCTTGATTGATCACCCTAAAACTTTTCATTAAACATTTGAGGTACATAGACATTTTCTTGGCAAAGTTTGAGGACTATTTGTCAAACAGCTGCAAAGTTATTAGAAAAACTAAAAATGCTTTTTCTATGGAAACACAATCGTAACTCTAACTACCCATAGGCGACATATATATATATATGGACACTGGCAGTAGAATTGTGCCTGCTCTGATTTAATTCATGTTACTTTTCCATAATCTGTTTTTGTTGCTACTGTTTGCCAGTTTCACTAAGCTCTGTGCTTAGAAGTTTTTTTGTTTGTGGCCATCCAATAAGGGCATCTATATTATCTTTTTATATGATGATAGCATTCAGCAACCTAAGGGAGATAGCATTCAGCAGCCTAAGGGTCTATCTGCTGATATTCTAGGTGACCTGAGCTTTTGCTTGGAAAAACTAAAATATTTACTTATGGTGAAGGTAACTGCTGTAAGACACTGAAAGCTGAATGAAACCTCACTAAGCTAAGGGGCAACCTATCCAAAAGTTTAACTGAAAAAATACAGGGTAATAGTAAAGTGTGCTTAGGTCCTCCATTCATAATAATTCCCTCACTTGTGAGTTGCTACAGAATGACTTGAATTCACCAAGTGAAAGCTGACCTGTGCAAGACAATCCATATTTACAACCAAGATGGTAAATCTAATTTTGTCTGATTACTGTTAGTTAAACTTTTGTAAATTCACTGGAATACTTCTGGGAAAGATTCACTTGTGATAGTTTTCCTCCAGGCGTACTCAGGAAATCTGTTTGTGAACTAAATGTTGACGTAAATAAAGTTAGATATGTATTTGTGCTAGGATTGGCTGTACAAATGGCAAAAGACTTTGTCACTATCTAGCTCGGCGAGGATAGCACTGTGCTAATCCTATGCTTAAAGACTTTGCTAGATAAGCAGACATTTGAGGTGAGCAAATCTAGAGTGTCGCTGGTGTTGCAGGCTGCTCCTTACTAGAGCAGCTCTCCACCTAAAATTGGGAACTTCCCAGAGTTCTCCTTTGTTTTTTGCATAATTTATGCGTCACTCTATCCCTGAAAGGGCCTTGGTTTGATGTATTTGTGCTTATGCAACAATTACCCAACAGGTGCAAATTAACTGTTGCAAATTTGCCTGTTCTGCATAGTCCCCCCTGTTTTTTTGGACCCTATTTTGCTGGATTTTGGACTCTGTAAACTCTACCATTGCTAAATAGTAGTAAATTGTATGTTCTTTCTCTCTAAAACATATGTTGTACATTGAAGCACTGTGAACGGTTTATGTAACATCTCCTACAAGTCCATTGTGAATTGTGGCTAAAGCACAACCACATCATGGAAAGTTAAAAGTCATATAATGGCTCCAATGTGTATTTACACCACCTACATGTAACAAAAATATATATGTACCAGAGGCCCACTGTTCTCTGGTTGTGCTGTAGTATAAGTGCACTGCAGTGATGCATAATAGGGAAAATGCATCTGCCATTTAAGAAAGCCATATTTTTATATATTCATGTCACCCCTAAAGTGTGCCTTGTAAACATATAGAACAGAGGACTAATATGTGCATATAGAGTACACTGCATATTAGGATTGATGTGCCCTCATAACGAAATAAGAGCTAAAAGCTACTTCACCGTGTAGGCTTTGCTGGACTTTTCCTTAAGTAAGTTTAGATGGGAATAAAACATTGATTCCCCATCTCTGCTTATGAAAAGGCTAGAAACATGCTTATAAGTTATTTCTTACTAGTTTTTTAAATCTGAGATAATGGTGAGATTACATGGTTGACAATGTAAGCAGAAAAATACCTTTTCAAATATATACTTTAGGCTGTCTGCGCCACAACGTTTTTAAAACTTCTAGAGCGGCAACACCCTGCAATGACCCTGGCTCAAAAGACAGTGGCCTGCCTCTGACCATAGTAGGGGACAATTTATGTTAACTCCTGATCACTTAGCAGTGATTAACTCTCTGGGGTTGAACAAGAACAGTTAGCACAAAAAATTAAATTTTTAATACTGCCTTTATTTACTTTGTGGTGCCTGGGAGGACTTCTTCTATTCATTACTAGGACCCTCCAAGTCACAGCAGGAGGAATTTTCTTTTATCCTGTCAGGTAATAAGAGAGCTCATCTGAATAGGGGAGTGGCATAGGAACTAAAGACAGGCCTGCCTGGTGGAATTGGATTTTACTGTCTTAAAAACAGGGGTTACTATGTAATTTTACAGTAAGGCAAAGAGGAAGTTCTGCAAAAAGTCCATTGCACATAATAACTCTGGCTCCTCCACCACCACCTTCTTAGAACATTAATGGACATGAGAAGATTCCATCCGAAGAAGTAGGCTATGCCGGAAGAAAACTCCTCCTACTGGAAAAAAGAACACCTACAAGGACTTAAGGACTTAGGGACTCCTATCTCCTGCTGGCACCCAGGTCTGGAATTGCTCTCAAATGCTCATGTATTCCACTGCTGTGTTTCTGCTTCAGGAACACAAAACACAACAACTCTCAAGAGGGCTCAGAACTGGTACCAACAGGAGTGCTGGCAAAAGAGAGACCTGATGCCTAAAATCCTATTTAGAGGAGCTGGGCGCTTCAAGATTGACCAGGAGATAATATCACAGAACTTGGAAAAATAAGGACATTTTTTTCTACCTTTGGAGGACCAAGATAAGGTGCTGTGGTGCACTCAATACGGGCAAGAAAACAAAGTAAAATCTACTCTGAACTTGTTGCCATGCTGACAACTTGTTCAGTGGCACCATGTGACAAAATTATCTGGACTTGTTGAGCTCTGCCCGGCTACAGCCTAGAGCCTTGCTTGTTGCCATGCTGAAAATGTGTTCAGTGGCACCATGGAGGATTTCCCCCCAAAAAGTGACTAAGTCCAAATGTAAAAATTATGGACAGGAGTGAGTGGGCAAATCGAAATTTAAATTACGTCAGCATAATTCACATATTTTTTAGTACACTTACTATGTGAAATTTCTGAAAGTATGCCATGTTGGGTGATTACTTCTCATTTGCAGAAAAAATCATGGTTTTGAAGCACAGGAGCACAAACAATTAGAATTCAAGTGGCTGTGGTTTACAGCACTTATGTTTTTTAATGCTGTTTATTTAGAGTGAAAACACCCTCTTATCCAAAATGACCACAAAGATGCATTTTGTGCTCAAATATAGCATTAAATGCCGGATTTTCATTTTGAATAAAAAGTAATTTTGTGTAATTTTCTGCAATTTCAGGAAAGTCAATTATGCAAATTTCACACACTCCTCATCTAACCACCCCCCAAATTACTTTGCTAGCTATGAAATCCAAATGTTTCCCTCTTTGAGCTTTTGGCGCTCTAACCAAGGGCTTCAAATTGAGCTTCAGTACAATGTCTTCGACTTATAGGGACCCTCACTGGCCAAAGACTTGGACCTCACCACACTGGAACATTTCCACTTCCATACAAAACACTAACTCAGAAGTAAAATCTTTGATAGGGAAGACCAGCTTGGTGAAACCAACCTCTGCTCAATTGCGGTCATTCTGAAATCATGCTTACTTTGATGATCTTGGTGTCTTTATGCTCATTAAATTTCTCTAGTTTTCTATATTGGTTTGGAAATGTTATTGTAATATGTTCTTTACTTTATGAGTCATTACTGGAAGCCAGGACCCCACCCTAAGTATTTTCAATAATTTGAACCACAGAACAATTTACAAAAAAACACAGAAACAAACATTCATCACACAAGTACACAGATGATTAAATATTTTATGAAATTCACAAACAAATGTAAAAAAAAACTAAACTTGAATTTTAATGGGAAGGTTAGAGTTCTTCTAAATTAAATTGAGGCCACTCATTGTACTACTTTCTAGTTGATGTACTTGCCCTGATCCCACAAGTCAGTCTGAGGACAGTAGCATAAGTTTTAGCCTCCAATTTCAAATTCCTTCACATTTGCAGAACGTATTAAAATGTTAAATTTTACATTTTGCTTCTTTAATTACATATACTTTATTAAAATGTTTATATTATTTCATTTTCTAAGCAGTCAAGGACCCCCGAGTAGGCTTCATGGACCTCCATGGGTCCCCAGACCACAGGTTGAGAACCACTGCCATAGAGTATAATGGACTACTAATAAACTGGACGGGATACCCGTTATTCTTGTGATGGAGAAACCTGTCTACCAAATTCAAAATCAGGCCCTAAATGTTTTTCCATATGTAAAACCACTCTTGTGAATGTCTAAAGTGGTTTACACTCTAAAAAAATGCCATTTGTATATATAACCTAAATAAACACATTCAAATAGCTATGATAACCTGTTCCTGCAACTATGGAATAACTATGCATCTTTGGGGATGTTGTTGACTTATTAAACATCTGAGAGTGCAGTTCAGAGACCTACTGAATACCGACCTAGTAGTACGGAATCCATGCATGATTCAGTATGCATGGAATTTAGGAAACATTTTACCATCTACATATGCATCACTATTTTATTATCTCATGTCCAGCTTATTAAGATATATTATTTAGTAAACAATCGCTTGCAGCATCCTTATTTGAGGCTTGGGCTGAGCACGGGGAGTCACGGTTTACTTTGGCTCAGCTGGCAAAACAATGACGATACAGTCAGAAGTTGAAAACAATTCAATGTTGGGGGTGTTTATAGCTCAGGGGGAGAACAACATGTGGTTAATCAATGTAGCTAGAGTTTCACATTTGTTCTTACATGAAAATTCGTCTGAAAAACTACTCCTTGAAGTCCTGTAATTCACACTGCCTAATTACTCGCAACATAGACAAACATATCAAGGCCTTCTGACATCAACATCATAGCTGACATTCTTTAGCAACAGGTTCTGCACATGTGTATGTGCCAAGTGAGGTTATGTTTATAGTCTTCTGACTTTCCTGCAGTTTTGATGTTTGACATATCCTCAAGGGTATGAACATATATTTTTTCTGAACAGGGGAAACACATAAATCACTGAAAGCACCTATCTGACAGCACTTCTGTTTAATGGCAGTGGAATCCACACTCTCAGAAGCCCTTTTGAACCATAACATTGTGATTTAAGGGAGGAAGTCCGACAATGGCAGCTTTTTTCCTACTTCTTTACAGGACCCTTAGGAGGAGAGTTGTGTTACCTCCAGTGTCAGTCTGATCATAATTATCTTAAAATGTGAAGGTGGCATGGTAAATGATTGTGCAGCTGTCAAAGAAACCATAAATGTACAGGTGTGTGTGTGGGAGATGAGATGCTGCTCAGAGTAGATGCAGGTGCAGAATGTGCGAGATGTACAACTTAAGTGCATCCTGATTCGACAGCCACTATTAACTACGTTGATGTGTCAGTCCTTCCATGTGCTAATTCGAAAAGGTTGTAACCATTTTAGCCAGTACGCATCTTAAAAAGACATGGTTACTTCACATCTCTGCAGAACTGTTGTAGTGGCCTTTGTTTTTAACCTGTACTGTCTACAGCGCGTGTTCTATCCTGCGGCCATACCATATCATTCTCTGTGCTGCACTGATGCAAAACGGATCTGTGCATTTCCTTTTCTCCATCTTTATATTAAGTTAAAAAAATCGGTTTAGCTCATGGGCTAAATACTGAACATGTATGAAACACAAGGCAGTAATTGCCTCTTCGTTTTGCCCAATTCTGCTGTCAGCAGCACATGCTCTAATTTTGATTTTTTTTCGAGTTAATTCACTGTAGGCAGAAAGAAGAAACGATTAGACTCCTTCAGCGTCTAGAGTATGAGTAAGGTAATGCTGAGTGGTAGGAATTTTGTGATCCCTGCAAATTCTGGAAGTTTCCATCATTTAGTCAAAGTTTTGGGTTTGCAGGGCATTGTGGTTAATAATATGTCAGTGGATCGTGTCAAGGCACACCACCCTGGAATACCCTGGGTTTCTAGTTTTCAAAAATGCCTGTGGCTGGTAGGTTTACATGGGCGGTAGCCTAACCTGAGCCCAACTACAGCAGCTACCCCTATCACTGGGCTCTCCTCCACAAAGTGTGTTAAGACCTTGTGTCACAAGCGTTTGGTACACAGACACAAATAGACTACTGTGGTTATTGTGTGATGTATGGGATTGCCGGGTGTTAGGAAATATGTGGATAATTTGTGGATCTCTGAATATTCTTAAGCTTCCTGCTCAGAAATTTAAGTAAGATATGTGTTTTTAGTCATATTTTGAGATTTGAGGCCTTCCAGGCAAGAAACCCTGGTGAGACTGCCACCCTGGACTCCCAGGATGTTTAATTTCAGAAATGTGGTTTGTTAGGTTTCCCTGGGTGGCGGCTGAACTCAGACCTAAAATCCACAGATATATGAGCTCCAAAACAAGTGTTGGTTTTTAGTGGGAAACAATGTTTTGGGGTCTTTCTTATTGCGGGTGCTTGGCCCACCTACATAAGTGGGGTACCATTTTAACCTAGAGACATTTGGGGGATTGCCAGGTGGTTTGTAAGTTGTGGATTAACACACACTCCAAAACCTTTCCTCACATATATGTTGGATGTTGGAAAAATGCGTGATTTTAGCCATTAAGGGAAAGTTGGCATTTGCTAGGCATTGTGGAAAGTGAGCAGGATCAACTTTAAGTTACGCCATCCTGTACAACACTGGGTGTTCAATTCTCAAAAATGTGAGGGTTTGCTATGGAGTCCATCCAATACAGGAGGACAAACTTACACCAGATGGTTTTAGCACTTCCAAAAGTGCTAGGTTTAAAGGGGAAATACTAATAACAGTACCAGGCCTAGTATAACAAAGCACAATGTTCACATCAATATACCTCTGCCATTCAAGAGCCCATCAAGTTTGTATGCCTCAGGACTGAATCACACCACCGCTCACCACATCACTGACCAACTTGAAAATAAACACACAACAAGCAAACCTCTACACACATATGGCCATATTGTAAGTTGGTGCCTCAAGAAGCTTCACAACATTACAAACGAAAAGAAACCTAGACCAAGTTTTTACTATCTGTCAAAGTTTCTACCTAAAAGAAAGTCCTGAGTGATACCAAATGCATGCCAAGTGAACCTTAACTAACGTCTCCCATGACAGTCACATGAGGCTCAGGAATATTTTTCTTTCATGCAGCTTTAGCACACAAGCTGCTAATTCCAATGTTTTCCAGTTTGTGGAAGTAAGTTGTGAGGGGGTGTCCGGGATTGCTTTGGACTTGGTCTACATTCCATGAGCTCTGTGCGGATGCCTGTTGTTAAAACTAAGGTAAACAAGCTGGGGAAGAATGCCTTACGCTCCCTGAAGAGCATTTCAAAAACTACTAAGGACTTTAGGTTTTGCCGCACAGGGTAGTCTGTGGCAACATGGCGTATGTTCCATCCACAATTGTGTGGAGTGCTATGATTGTAATGCACTTGTCATACGGCAAATAGAACATCTCCCATATTCTGATGATGGATGAAAATGTCATGCAGGCCATATGCAAGACCAAGATTTTCTCAACTAGAAACAATCTGAAAGATTGCTTGCCCAGGAAAGTGGTGGCCCATGGAAGGTATTTCTATCAGTAGGGCACATCTGTCTTAGTCAGTTCCCGATACTTCTATTTTATATGTTAGTAATAGCAACTTTATGGTAGTGATATCAACTTTCCTGCATTTTAACTTGCTAAGAGCAGACTCTGCAACATTGACACGTTTGAGTCTTTCTCTCTATTGCAGAAACACATTTGGCAAAGTGCAGATCCTGTAGCCTTCCAACTTCCTCCACAGAAGATGAGGCAGCAGTAAGACTTTCAATGACTTCCAAATGAAAGTCAAGGAAAGACATCAGTCTTCCTGTGATAACCTAATGTTAAACAACATGTGCATTGTATGTTGCCAACTGGTTTAGGAGGGTAGACACTTTCTTTTACAACTTATTATTACTCTCATTATATAGCTGAAATGCCAGGTCATTCTTATTAGCTCCTTCTCTTTAATTGTTGTAATCAAATATACAGTAGGACTTGTGAACTTCGGCCAACTGACCCCAAATCACGACCGGGGAAATACTCTTCCCATGGATTGTGATGGCCAATTATACATTACGCCTATTTGAGAATTTGTCAGGGAGTAGGTCATTGAAACACCACGCAGCACTTTGACCTTTTTGGAACTTCTTACAAACAGGCTCTTACGGAAATCCTTTGATGCAAATTCAAACTGTTTCACATGCCACAGTGCCAATTTTGTACAGCTCGCAAAACAGCTTTACCCCTATATAGTAGATGTCTACATAAAGGTTATAGCATTTATGAAGGAGTGATTGGACAAGCTCCCATTTACTCATTACAGTGATTCCTAGGGTGGAGTTGTAACCTGCAGGATTTAGAGTAGAGTACTTCTCTGCATACACTCTCACGCTGTATATCTTCTCACACTGTATACATAACCAGTAGAGCTTTTTCAAATACTAAACTCAACAGCTGCACTAACCTAAGCATGTATGAATACAGCGTGGGTGATTTCCTGATATGTAATCCACCAATGCCCAACTTCGCTCGTCTCATGAATAAACAATTGTTCAACACTGAGAATGCTGAGGGGAAGTGGGAAACCAGAGATGTGAGACAGAGAGAACTGGACCACTGATGCTACTCTGTGCCTGTTGACCTCAGGTTCTATAGTTGGCCACTGACGGAAGATGCATCTCTTCCTCCAAGCCTTAGTTGACTGCAGCTATCTAGGTGGAAAATCAAGAGCTGAAGGGTCAAGTAATTAAACACAGGTGCCACAGAACTTCAACACAGTTTATCAGCTCTTGAGTGGTAGGGTATTCCTCTAATGCATAAACCTTCATTATCTGATGGAGACTTGTTTTTCCTTCATAAATCTCAGCCATAGGTCTCTTTTTTCATTTCACTAACTGATCCATGATTAGATGCCACTTGGATGACAGTTTCCTTCCCTATTCTGGTATTACTAGCGCTCTAAACTCAATTTCATCACCAGAACCGACTTTTCTCTCTTGATTAGCTACTCAGTATTAAATGGCTTTGTTGAGTACTTGATGATGCTAAAAATCCAACTCTTATTTGTCAATTCTAGTGCTAAGTGCCGATTTGCAATTTCCCTTGAGCTCACGCTTTAAGTGCAAATTTGTTTTTTTACTATAGGTAGTTTCTGTCCTTGCCTAACTCAAAATTAGATTTCTATGTGCGTGCATTGTGCATTGCTTTGCTTTGAGCACATGCACCTTTGTAAATACGTCTTTACATATCACGGCTTCTTTGTTGGTTTGTTGCAGGTTTGCCTGGATGCAGTCTTCAGGCTAGGGTGAAAAAGAGGAGCCAGGAATAGAGCCAGGGAAATCCACTAACTGGAGTTATCAGGTAAGTGTTGAGCTGCAAAGCCTCTTCTAAGAATCCAATTACCGAGCAAGGCAGGGCACTGGGTGCTATTTATGGTGTGCAGAACAAAATGGCCACAGAGACTTTAACTGTGTGGCTTTAATTTAATTTCTAAATCTTGTGTGGCTTTAACTGAATATTATGGAAATGTTTCTGGTGAGTGTATGGACTTTCTTGGAGGTTCTCAGCTTGAGCCCATAGTGTGAGTATGCCCCACTACCACATGTTGGATCGGTCCACAGACTACTGATGTTTTATGTGTGCATGCATATGCTGCTGTGTTCCTTGACATTTTAGTGGTACATTCCTTCTACCATCCTGTATCTACGCCAAAACCGAACTAAGGGGACCCATCGACATTCTAGATAAGTACTGAATGTTGAACCCTTAGTAGTCCACTCGGTTAGGGTCATGGAAAGCTCTCCCACAGCCTGTATATCTTGTTGACATAACAAGGTCTTTTACTTGGTATGTACTGCATGAACAGCAGACCTTCTTTATACAGGATCAAGGGCTCATCAATGACTATATGCTTTCCAGCAGTCTACATCTCTGGAAACCTGGCAGATAAATGGTCCATGACAGGCACAATTTTAAACAACCTGTCAAAATCCATTACATACAAGCAGGATGCAGGAGAAGAGATTAAGGGGGGTGGTATGGGAGAGGAATGTAGTTTGGTAGTGAAACTAACTAAGGGAAAACACAATATTGTGTACACTAACCAACATTTTTGAAGACTTTCAAACCAGAGAGAGAGAGAGAGAGAGATAGAGAGTATGTGTGTTTTTGTCTGTGTGTATGTCACAATTCCTGGTAAAATCCAACAGGCACATCACCATACCTATCACCATACCTGACTTAAAGCACATGTACCCAACTATTCACAATAAAATATCTTTATCTGGGTCTGGATTGTCTGGATTGTCCCGGGCCAATGCATAAGAATTATCACTGAAATGCAGCATACTCTGCAATATAAAAAAAACTATTTCTGCCCATGACCAGTACTAAATTGGGTGTTGTCCAAGTTGTGTGTGTAGCCCAGTAAGACTGCATGCTTGGTTTGTGCACTATCTCTATGATGAGCAAAAAGCCATAGATATTTTTCAATTCCCCAAGTGAAATGGGTGTCTACGGGTATTGTCAGAGTCACCAGATCCTCGGGGTCTGTGCTCGTTCCCAACACGTCTACCACTGAACAGCTCCAAGACTCTGATAGATAAATCACAGAGACTGAGAGAGTCCAAGAGGGGAAGAGGGGATTAGGAAGGGAAAAGCTGGGAAGGAGACCTGTAGTAAGAAAAAGGTTAGAACACACAATATGAAAATTATATCTCCTGAAATCAATACTAGACTATGATTCTAAGCCTAGTCACTCTGGAAACATGAACAATCTAAGAGTTAAGTTTAAAATGACTAAGTTTCAAGATGGCCGGATACCTGTAGAGGAACCAAGATGAATTAAATGAAAACTTTCTTATTCAAGTACTTTCCTTTACATGAGAATCGGAAAAAACATTCTGACTAAATTTTAAACCAGTCATATAAATCCTGTTTTGAGAATGTATACTAGGACCATACAATATTTCATCTAGAAACTCTGGCCTTCTGTGTACTCTTAAAATGTTTCAACACAAATTGCGCATATTGCAGATATATATATATATGGTAAACACCATAAAAGGATTGTGCACCATGAATAACACAATATGGATTCAGGAAACAAATCACATAACTTGTTAACTCAAATATTACATAATAAATATCTTAGAATAGTAGCATACAATAAACAACATGAATTAAACTTGAGGAGAGAATTGTGCGTCTTGCCAATTCGAGTGTTAACATGTAAAATACCAAGAAATGTTAGCATGCAATGAATATCAAAGTCAAATCATCATTAATCGAATCGTGCGTCTTGCCGATTCGCAAAACACGATGTAAATGTTAAGGAATAACAGCTCACAATAAATAACAAGATCAAAGTACAATGAAACGAATCGCGCTTCTTTTGCCGAGTCTTTAGCCACCATATAAAATGTCAAGAAATGGTAGCTCGCGATGAACAGCAAAGTTAAATGCTCAAGAAACGAGTTGGGCGTCTTGCCAATTCGTAAAATATCATGTAAATGTCAAGAAATAGTGGCGCGCAATGGACAACAATGTTTAAACACCATAAAACGAATCGCGCATCTTGCCGATTCTTAAGCCACCATGTAAATGTCAAGAAATGGTAGCGTGCTATGAATAACAAAGTCAAACCTTTATGAAATAAATCGCGCGTCTTGCCTATTTGTAAACTACCATATAAATGTCAAGAAATGGTAGTGTGCTATGAATAACAAAGTCAAACCTTTATGAAATAAATCGCGTGTAATGCCTATTTGTAAACTACCATATAAAAGTCAAGAAATAGTAGCGCGCAATGAATAACAAAGTCAAACCTTTATGAAATAAATTGCGCGTCATGCCTATTTGTAAACTACCATATAAATGTCAAGAAATGGTAGCGCGCAAGTAATCTGTTACTCATTTAAGAATTTAAACCAAGAATATGAAAATTCTAAATAACGGTGTCGGGACAGTCCAACCACCGTCTTACTGCCTGGAACAATGATCACCAATGAAGGATTAGGGCAGAAGACTGGAAGATCCAAATAGGCCGCCGGGACAGGAGCTCAGGAAAAAGCTGCTGCTCTGCACCGGGACCTCTGATTAGTGAGCACTGGGAGTTGGGCTGGCTCTCTTTTATTGAGTCTTGGCCCAGCCCAGAACCACGCCCAGACATGTTGCAGGGAAAGTCTCTGGAAGGCCCTGAAAAAGGGGCCACACCCTAACACACAGTGAAAACCTGCAGCAATACATTGCAAAGGAACAGTATTTGTAAGCATATTAAAAATAAGTTTTCAGGATTGAACTCTGCAATGCAAAAGGTTAAACCACAGCATATCAGCACAATGCATAAATTACTTTGTTTTGAGAGTGCTGGGTTTTTGCATTTTTGTTGCCAATAGAGCGCGTATTGCTCTGGTGTTGACAGGTATGCAGTTGTCCTCTGAGACACCATTCTTTTGACTATCTGAAACCTGTTTAAAACTTTCCTTCTTAAACACTGTGTCCTACATATCAGCAGGAATATGATTATAAAACAGTGTGTTTATATGTGTGTGTTTGAGTATGTATATGATATGTCAGAATGGAAAAGCAAAAAAAAAAAACTTAGCCTCTGGATGCTGCAATCCAAGAGCGCCTCCGAATAATTTCCTCAAACAGGCTACAAAAGACCAAAGTTTTACTTCAACTTGCCATATATGTAAAAACACAGCATAGTTCATGTGACGAGGGGTGAGCCCCCTCCAGCCACTGTTCATTTATTCGGCACTCCCATGCAGTGTAGGTAATTATAGGAGTGAGACGGGTAAAACCTAGCCATATCAGAGTCAGACAAGCATAGACACTAGGCCAGGGCACCACAATAAAAATGCCCCCAATCAGCAAACCATAGAGACAAACATCCATTTGCAAATTGGTGTTTGCTACTGGCCTTTTGCCTTTGTCAATTCTTTTTTTTTTGGTTTGTCATGCCTTTTACTACACATTATTGTTGGGAGAGCTGCTAGACCATTGCCAGTATGGCAACAATTGACTTAAAGCTAAAATCTTGCTTCGATCTGAAGAAGCTCACATTGATATAATAGCCCCTGCGGATGAAGAGCCATATTGTGTGTATAGCTGTGCTCTTTGTGAAAATTCAGAATTCCATCACCCTCAGTGATGTCAATCAATGGCTGAATTTGACTGACCCATTGCTCTTGCTGTAGTGGGTAGACGAAAAGTATGGGTAACACAACAGTCCAATGGCTGAAGAGAGCTGACTGTAAATGTTAATCAAATTAAAGGTACATGGCTAACTGCCTAACATGAGACCTAAAAAGTAGGCCACTTTTCAACTTTGGGGCAGTTTTGAACTTTGAAAGAAACTCTGTGTATGTGTTTTGCTTTGAATAAAATGGAAGACTACATACATTTGTGCTTGTTGTAGGAGATGTTTGTGGTAATATTAGGGATATCAACAGTAAGAAATGCCCATAACATGAGTCCTGCACACCCTGGTGGATTTAGATATATTGATTCTTTAGAAAGGCAGATTGAGCACTCCTAGATGGTGTGACCATGTATCATGTCACCCACACAATGGTATGGCCTGTGTGAACATCTAGGAGCAAGCTAAACTTGTTAAATTCTTGTATGGTAGCAAAAGCCATCTAGGAAGACAAGGAACACATTGACATTATCACCAGGTTTTCTTTCAGAGGATGCCTTTATAAGGCTGCTGGGTAATACATTTTTGAAGCTTCTCCTTTCTAGGAGATGGCCGTTCACTCAGGAGTTGTTCTGCTTCCTTCTCTTGAGCTCAAATTCTCTATAGCCTGATAACCAGCTAAGTATATCAAACTGTGCTCTGTCTACTATCTGTCTGGCACAGTGTGACCTGCACAGTTTATGAATGGAAGTTGCAACTCATTTCTGCAGCAGTGGCCTTTGTTTTTGCACACGTGATTTTCAAAGTAAGGCCGTCTAAATCTAATCTAGTGTAGGTTAATCTTATTAATTTGGGAGGAGACACCACACCAGTTTAATTATTCAATGCCTTGCTCAGTCAAAACACACTTTCTACGAGAAAACCTGGTTCTCCATGGTAGCTATGGAACAAGCAGCTGCCTTTTCCCCAGAGAAATGAGTGGCTCCTCCCTGGTAGTTACGGAACAAGCAGTTGACCTTTCCCCAGAGAAATTAGTCTATTTAAGTAACAGCAAACAAGTAGTCATAAAACCAAATAATAAAACTGAACTTCTAATCTAGTAAAAAAAAAAAAAAGGTAAAACAAAAAAAAATCAGGTTAAGGGACGTGGAGAAATTTATTTTTAGGTTTTGTAGGGTAACAGCCCATTAAAACTATAGAGCAATTGTTAAAGTTAATGGTCAATTTCAGTTTGACCATGATGCTGTAGGTGCTATCTAAGCCTTGAGGGTTGCACCAGCCCAAATGATGTGTTTGTGACTTAGGCCCTTATTACTATTTACCCAATATTTATTTTATATGCTGTACCTTCTGTTATTGTACAGATTGCAATATGTTGCTTTTGTATCACACCCAGTACACATCTATTAAAGTTTGTTAGGTCAATCCTGCTGAAAGTTAGAGGAAGAAAGTGTCTGGTAACTACTAGGACATGTGATTTTTGGTGCAGGTAGCATCAAAATATGTCTGTTATGCCTCATTTTGTTTGCATAATGGATGATAATTATCACATTTGCTAAACTCCAAACAATTCCAAGGCAGGATGCTGTAACTGTCAAGAGTCTCTCAAAGTTGGATATGGCTTTCAATTTTGTTGCCAAAAAGTTCCAAGTGGGATAAAGCTGATGTCTGCTACCTCAAATGCTGAGTCTCTGTTGGGACGACTTCTCTAATTTGTCCTGGCCCCTAACACTTCATTCAAATGTAGTTGCTTTTTTTGTCTAAATCATCCAGCTGGGATGGGCTGAATGGTGTAGCTGACGAGACCTTCAGGAGGCTCAATAGATTTCAGCAGAAAATCTGCAACCTCTCAGCCTACTTCACAAAACTCAAAGTGGCATTAATGAGCAATTTACAGCTGCAGAGGTCACATCTGTCTTAGGAAGACTTGACATATTATCTCACGGTTTGAAAGGCCGATAAAGTGTCACTTTTCTGCAGGCGTTAAAAAACATCCCCCTGCCCTTTCTTACAACTTTGTGAGTATCAGGAAATGCTCCTAAGTAGCAGGTCATGTACCAGGAAGAGATCTTGCATGGTTCAACCCTCTCTACTGGTCAGGTGGATCTTCCACAAAAAAGGACGCCCCTATCAACCTTTTCTGTCACTGAGGCTAACAGTAGGACAGCAGGTCCGAGTCTACCCGGGCACAAGTGGAGAACAGGTCTCACCTCATTTCTCTTCATAGGCACGTTAAATTGAGCTTATTTCTTCTAAGTCTAGTCCAGGTCCATTCATTTTCTGCTGAACTTGTGATAGGGTGGCATTTTTATCAGACTCAGCAGCGAGTGATCGATGGTTACTCCTAGTCCATTCCTAACTGAAGTCCATCCATCCCAGGTAAGGGGCTGACGGTAAGGGACTGCATGGGTAGTTCTCAACTCAAGCCTGATTCTGATAAAGCAAATGCTATGGGGATTGGCAGGAGTCTGGACCTCTCATCACCTAATTTATTGCCTCCAGTTGTTAGGGAAACTACAACCCTCCTCAGAGGGATGCAAAGAAAACACAAACACCAGGCAAGGCTCCGGAACAGATGAAATGTTTCCTGAGGTACCAAGGTTTATTGGCTGGCCAAGGCAGAAGGCAGACATACATCCCAGTGTTACGTCTTACAAGCTGGCATATTCTGCCCTGAAGCATATAAGTCAGGCAGTTATATGTGTTGAAAAGTGCTGTCACAGCAAAACCCCAAAAGGGGACATAGTCCAAACATGGGCAAACATATACAAAAGAAATGCTGCATTTACAAAACTTCAAGTCCATAGAGTATAAATATACATAATGCAGTGCGAGCAAAAACAAGTGAACAGACCAGAGGTGGACACTAAAGAAAAAGGGGCTGAGTTGCTGACTGGCTGAACTTAAAGTGTGAGACCGAGCTGAACTTCACAACGTGGTTGTGAGAGGTTTGTTTGCGCAGCTGGCATAGGTGCCAGAGAGGTCAGTAGGGAAGCCTTGGAGCAGTTCTAGAATAGTAATGTGGATGAGCTGAGTCAACCCGTGAATGAAAAGGGCAAGTGTTGAGGTAAAAGGAAAGAATAAATAGCTTACTGGGATTCAGATAGTATAGGAGAGAATTGGAACTAAAGTATCATATCTATAGGTACATACATGGGAAAATATATTTTTCTCAACAATTCCTCCTTTTTGATAGTAATATCATACACGATTGCAAAATATATATTATATACATGAGTCTAAAGCCATTAAATCAAACATGTATTTGTGTGCTTCTTCTACATCTTGTTGTATTGTAAGATATTTGTGGGCTAGTTCTTGCTCTGTAGTATGTAGAACTTTAACTGCAGAAAATGAATAGATGTTCTTACTACAGAATTGCTGGAGCATGGAGCAACAGCACTGGAGGTAACACAAAAGTACCACTATTGTTACAAGGATACTGAATCGAGATAGAACTAAGCTCTTCAGCCATCCTGTTGGTAACCATGACCAAAGCCAGGACCAATCATCAAAATCAGAAATTTTGTCTGCTCCATGAAACTGTTTTCTTAATTTGGGTGACATCCCTTGCTATGTTTCCACTTTCATTTAAAAAATAACAGCAAGAAGAATTCAATAAAACACACAGTTCTCCTTGTTGTAGTGTCAGGAGGTCAAGGGCAATTCTATGTTGAATAGTCATGGCAGCCACTGAATTAATTTCCACCTGCAACTCTTGAAGTGCATCTCTTGTTGCATTGAATGCTATGGCTAGCTCAGCAGACATGTTAACAAGGGCCAATTCCAAATCATATACGCCATATCCAGGGATTATTATACGCATTAGATCAAAAAATAGACCTTGTCTAGCTTGTCTAGCCCCCAGAATAGGTGCATGTATATCTCTTTTATACCTATGAGCAAAACTCCCCAAGTTTAAAGGCTCATGTGCTGCAATATGCGGCACAACTGAAATGTTTGTGTTAGATAAGAAATAGCACACATGCCTTCCCAGTGCCGCGGAAGCACCTTGTAAGCCTTAGTTCCACAATGAAATACATACTGCCCTGTAACTATGTGTGATATGTACTGAGAAGAAGGCCTACCCCATCAGGGAAAGAGTTATGAAATTGATCACACCATTTATAATCAATCCATGCAGAGTTTATAAAAGTAACATTTGCCCACGGTGCTATGTAAGAGCAGCGAGCTGACCACAAAGGATATTCTAATATTTTAGAAATCATATTTGGTGCACTACCATAATCATTTTCTTGCTCAATTAGTGGATCGTATGAAAGACCATCAAGTGTTATCAACAGTGTCTCTCCATGAACAGTGATGTTCCAGTAACGTACGGTGTAGGTAACTTTCCTTCCTTGTGTCTTAGTTGTCCAGATTCTACTTATTAACTGTCTGTCCCTTACATTCCAATTACCCGTGGTATCATCAAATTCTAATATGTTAGGACACTTGCTACTTGCTAGATATCCTAAGTATCAGGAAGCTGGGTTACATCCTGAAACTTGATGCTTTATACATAGAAGAAAAGCACTGTCCTCTGCATTGTTTTCCCTCATAGGTGGCACTGGGTATTCAGCTTGAATACTTAGCAGTATGGTACAACATGGGTACCATCCAATCCTTCCTTCTCCACAGTCCCAAGTTACATGATATCTTTCAACAAGCATTGCACCACAGTTGCAGCATCATTCTTTCTTGTGGGAAATGCCTCAACCCATTTTGAAAATTGATCCACACACACCAGCAAATATTTGAATTCATTCACTGGGGGCATATAGGCATAGTCTATTTGAACATTGGTAAACGGCCCCTGGTAAGTGATCATGTGTAGCAGGGGACCGGCCTTTAGTATGTTGGGCACAGACAAGACATTGCGAGTAGAATTGTACAGTGAAGGCTGTTATCCCTAGTGCAAACCATTCCTGTCTAATTAGCTAATTTATCCCCCCTGTACCATGTGAGTGGGTCCTCGAGCAAGCCTTGTAAGGGGAAGGAACATACTATGTGGAGCCACAGGTCTCCCATCCTGGTGGACCCATAATCCCTCATCATTTTGCAAACACCCAGCATCAATCCACACTCTTTCCTCAGCTAGTGTTGCGGACCATTGTGCTTCCTTCACATCAGCTAGCAACAATTGTCTCTGAATAAGCTGATTTTTTGCCATTAGGGGCACCAATTGTACTGGCTCTAACATGTTTTCTCTTGCTGCAGTGTCAGCCATGGTGTTTCCTCTGCTAAAATGGTGTCAGCCCCTGTATGGGCCTCACATTTTATGACTGCTATGCTGTTGGGTAATAGTATTGCTTTTAACAAGTTCTTTACTAAAAGGCCATTTTGGATGGGGTGCCCTGCTGCTGTTATGAAACCATGATACTGCTAGAGCTGGCCAAAATTGTGGACAACTCCAAAGGTATAACGTGAGTCAGTATAAATGTTAACAGTTTTCCCCTCGGCTAGGATGCATGCTCTTGATACAGCATACAGCTCAGCTTGCTGGGCAGATGTGCCAGGGGGCAGAGCTGCACTTTCAATTATGGTGTCTACTGTTATAGCATACCCTGCTCTATAATCAGTGTCTGTTAGTCTACTGGAGGGCCCATCAGTGTACCACTCTTTGGCCCTCCTTACAACATTGGCAGCAAATGCCACTTACCGCCGTGCAGAAGACCGGCAACACACCGCTGGGTGACGGAATTCCGCTACAGCTATCACGACCCACAGCTCGGAATCTGCCATAATACAGACACCCTCACAAGTCCGCCACACCAAAGGTCAGTGATAAACTGGTGAAAACAAAATCTCCACTGTCACGGCGACAGGAATACGCCCACACTATCATGACCCACGAATCCATGCGGCGGTCTTTCAACCACGGTATTCCATTGGCGGTACACACGCCACACTAAAAATACACACACATTTACAAAACACAACCACATTGTACAAATCGAAATACACACACCTGATACACATACACACACCACTCCCACACACCCAATCCAATATGAAACACACACCCACATCACCCAAAAACCCTTACTACCAGAAATTCCGAAAGAAGGGCAGAGAGAGACACCACCAGAAACAACACTAGCATACACAGACACACAACATCATCACTCACACAACATCCACACACCTCAAACAACACACAACACATCCCCTCACACATCACAACACACACCACCTCACACATCACCCACACCACATCATGGCACCACAACAGCACCCCAGGTTCTCTGAGGAGGAGCTCAGGGTCATGGTGGAGGAAATCGTCCGGGTAGAGCCACAGCTATTCGGATCACAGCACACCTCCATTGCTAGGAAGATGGAGCTATGGCGCAGAATAGTCGACAGGGTCAACGCAGTGGGACAGCATCCAAGAACACGTGATGACATCAGGAAGAGGTGGAAAGACCTACGGGGGAAGGTGCGTTCCGTGGTCTCAAGACACCAGATTGCAGTACAGTGGACTGGAGGTGGACCACCACCTCCTCCCCCACAACTGACAACATGGGAGGAGCAAGTCTTGGCAATACTGCATCCTGAGGGCCTCGCAGGAGTAGCAGGAGGAATGGACTCTGGTAAGTCAACTCTTAACTATTATATCCCCCACCCTACCTGCATGCAATCACATACCCCCACCCTTACCCCATCACTCCAACACCTCACATATGTCCACTATCACAACCCACCCATTCCAACACCAAGTCCTGTATGCAACACCAAAGCAGGGACACCCATTGCCAAAGCATGTCCACTACAGATACCCACACAGACCCCAAACCAAATATCACACAAGGATCAAGACAAGAATGCAAGCACTGGAGTACGGGGTCACTCACCCATTGCACACAATGTCACATAAAGATGCAATAATCATGCCTTTACACCCCTGCAGGACCCCTACCCAACGTCACACGACAGGAGGTTCCAGACATATCCAGTCCCCCCACAGAAGATGCCCACAGTGATGACAGCATCTCTGCACAACTGGATCAAGATGACCAGCCCGGCCCATCTGGGCACTCGGGACAGTCGGTTCCCCTGACACTGGCACAAGCCACCACAGAGCCTCCCCCCTAAGGAAACACCAGCAGAGCACCCACCCAGCGGGCCCATCCCTCTGTCCCCAGGACACGTCAAGCAGCTGTGTGTCCACCACTACAGGGAACCCAGGCAAACCCACCACCCCTAGAAAATCAGGGACCTGGGGGCAGTGGCAGTGGGCACACGGTTCAGGGGACAGAGGAACAGGAAAACAGGGGAACTGGGAGGACAGCTGTGCGACAAAGGGAGGAGAGGCCCAGGGAACCCACTCTCAATGAGGCCCTCTCCAACATCATGGGAGCGTACCATCATTCCCAGGAGACGATGGCTACGGTAATGGCCAACTTTCAGGAGACCCAGCAGCTGCAGGAGGAACACTATCTGGGGATCAGGAAGGAACTGAAGTCCATTAACACCACCCTGGTCACCATTGTAGGGGTGCTGAAGGACCCTGTCAACACCAGGAGGGACACTGTGGCACAACAAGGGGCCCCTGACACAAGCCTGGATGATGAACAGCCCTCCACCTCCGCCGGTGCTTGTGGACAGGAGGCACCACCACAGGACCACAACACCAGCACCCCACCCCCTGCAGATGGAAAGACACCCTGCAAACGGTCCCTGAGATCCAGGAACAAGACAGAGAACATTGCCAAGACCCCCACAAGGAAATGAGACCCCCCTTGAATGTCACCCTTCTGTCCCACTTTGTCACCCTGTCCATCCTTCAACTGCTCTTGCTCCACTTCCTATGCCCCTTTGGACAATGCACCTGTGAAACAAATAGACTGGACTCTGCCATGGACATTCCTCCACCATCACCCCTGCCCATTTTTCAACCCCCTCCACTTATTTGCACAGAAATAAACACACATCAATCACAAAACAATCTGGAGTCAGTCTGCACTTTCAGTATTGTGTAATTGCAATAACTATGGAATATAGCATTGGCAATGTACTTGTCCGCATACCGATGAAACACAGCTGTAGGCCTGGAGGAAATATAGCAGAGGGCACAATGTGGGACCCACATCTGTTAAATGGAAAGTCAAAGTGACAAGTCAGGGTCCAGACACTGGGTGAAAATGACAGACTTCTGATAGCTCAAACAATAGTTTGAGATGTGTGAGGCAGTGACATCTTCTTACCTGTGTCTTACTGGAAGTATTGCTGGATAACGTTGTTTCTGTTGTCAATATCCTCTTCTTCTGCCTCCTCTTCTTCACTGTCCACAGGCTCCACAGCTGCCACAAGACCTCCAGCTGGACCATCCTCCTGCAGAAAAGGCACCGGTCATCGCAAAGCCAGGTTGTGCAGCATACAGCAGGCCACGATGATCTGGCACACCTTCTTTGGTGAGAAGTAGAGAGAACCACCTGTCATATGGAGGCATTGGAACCTGGCCTTCAGGAGGCCAAAGGTCCATTGGATCACCCTCCTAGTTCGCCCATGTGCCTCATTGTAGCGTTCCTCTGCCCTTGTCCTGGGATTTCTCACTGGGGTCAGTAGCCATGACAGGTTGGGGTACCCAGAGTCACCTGCAAATTTCGAGGGACACCTGTTAGACACACACTAACCTGTAGAGACAACCCCATACCCAGACGCCTATTCACACTGTATAGGGTCCGTGTCCTCACCCATTAGCCACACACGTTGCCTCTGGAGTTGCCCCATCACATAAGGGATGCTGCTATTCCTCAGAATGTAAGTGTCATGCACTGAGCCAGGAAATTTGGCATTCACATGGGAGATGTACTGGTCGGCCAAACACACCATCTGCACATTCATCAAATACACCTGTTCAATCCTGCAGGGGTACCAAGGCAACATGTGTCCCATCAATGGCACCTATGATGTTGGGGATATGTCCCAGGGCATAGAAGTCACCTTTCACATTTCACTGTAGGCAAATTCTCCACCTGAGGGAAAACAATGTAGCTGGGTTTCAGCAGGTCAGACAACACTCTGGACAGTATGTTAGAGAACATTGGCTGGGACATCCCTGATGCAATGGCCACTGTTGTTTGAAAAGACCCACTTGCCAAGAAATGGAGTACTGACAGGACCTGCACCAGAGGGGGTATCCCTATGGGATGGCAGATAGCTGACATCAGGTCTGGCTCCAATTGGGCACACAGTTCATGGATCGTTGCACGATCAAGTCTGTAGGTGACTATTACGTGTCTCTCTTCCATTGTCGACAGGCCCACCAGCGGTCTGTACACCGGAGGATGCTGCATCTCATCACCTGCCCCAGCGGACGTGCCCTATGGAGGAGAACAGCGAGCAGAGAGTCAGCCTACACTGAGGTATCACAAAATGTCATTTGCACACATTTAATAAACCACAATGTGCCGGTTAATGTGTGTATGCAAGGCCTAGACAGGTGTGACACAGTTATTATTAATGCCATGTGGCCCCCTGGAATGGCGGCTGCCTGACCTGTAAGGTGGGACAAGGGGATATGAGGTGACTGCACTGGCATTCTACACCGTCGGGGTAGGCGGTCGAAGACTGCGGCGCAATCCTGCATTGGTTAACATTGGACCCTATGGGTCTGAGGAGCCAATGACGATGTACACCAGCGGTGACGGTACGCACCGCCGCGGACGTGACCACCATTTTATGTCTGTTCACTCACTTGATACCTGACCTTCAACAGGAGAGGACCTACACTGCAAGTGCTGCTGTGACCTCAGTCTGGAAGCGAGGATGGCTCATGTGTCTGGGGAAAGGGCCCCTGCCTTCACTTCGGAGGAGTTGGAGAAATTAGTGGATGGTGTCCTCCCACAGTACACACAACTGTACGGTCCTCCAGACAAACAAGTGAGTACACTGTGAGTATGCTGCATGGGCAATGCCTGTTTGGAGTGGTGTGGATGGAAGATACATGGGGGGGGACTGAGGCATGCATGAGCGGACAATGAGTGTATGTGCGTCAGGGCAAGGGTGGGAACGTGGACTAATGAGTATGACGGTCCGGACGGGTAAAGTTCTTCCTTTTCCCCTGTACTATTCCTCTAGGTCAGCACCCACCAGAAGAAGGATATTTGTTGTGCCATCACCAAGGACGTCCAGACCCTGGGGGTCCACCACAGACGGAGCACCCACTGCCGGAAAAGATAGGAAGACATTTTCTGCGGGAGCAAGAAGACGGTGGAGGCCCAGCTGGGGATCGCCTCCCAAAGTGGGAGGGGTGCCCGTCGCACCATGACCCCCCTGATGTTCTGGATCCTGGCGGTGGCCCATTCAGAGTTGGATGGGCGCTGGAGGGCATCACAGCAGCCACAAGAGGGTGAGTACAGTCACATTCATCTGACTGCACTCATTACGAGGTGTCATCAGTGGGTTCCCCTAGGCCAGGGCAAGCTTGGTAGGCAAGGTCCCTTGAGAGGCAGGTTCAGTGGAACCCCAAACCCACTAGTGGTTAATGCCATCTACACCTAGTCAGGCTCCTGTGACTTCCATGTGTTCAGCAATCGGGCTTAGGCCTGGTACCCCACGGGCATGTGAATAATCTAGGAACAATAAGTGCATGGCGTAGTGCAGAGGACTGCAGTGTCTGTAGTGTCCCCCAACGGTAGTGGTGTTGCATACACTGAACATGTCTTTCTTCTGTCTCCCCCCCTTTTTGTGGTCTCCCTGTTCTTGTGTGCAATAGCATCATCAGGTGGAGGAGCAGTGGCACCGGAGCAGGAGGGAGCTGCATCCCACTTGGCCGTGGATGACAAAACAACGGAGTCAGAACCTGCCAGTGGGACGGAGGGAGAGGGGAGCTCCACGGCGGGGACACAAGGTGACAGCAGTGATAGCGACTCCTCCTCTGATGGGAGCTCCCTTGCAGTGGCGGGCCCCTCTGTGCCCCCTGCATCAACAGGTACAGCGGCCACACCCCCTACCAGCACCGCCCTCCCAGCAGCCCCTCAGCATGTGTCCCGTGCCCGCTCACCCAGGAGGGTGGGCATCTCCTTCGCCCCAGGCACCTCAGGCCCTGCCCCAGTCTGCCCTCACTGTAGGGCAGTCTTCCATTTTGAATGCCATCCAGGGTGTTGAGAGGCATTTGCAACAAACAAATGCATACCTGGAGGGCATTCATTCTGGCCAGGCAGCCCAACAGAGAGCATTTCAGGCTCTGTCCTCAGCACTGATGGTAGCCATTGTCCCTGTGTCCAGCCTCCCCCCTCCAACTTCTTCTACCCAGACCCAATCCCCTGTACCTCAGCCTATCCCAAGCACCCCATCAGACCAGCATGCACACACCTCAACACACAAAACTGGCTCTGGCAAACATAAGCACCACACATCCCACAGACACTGACACAAGCATCATACCCATGCAACATACCAAACATCCACTGCCTCCACTGTGTCCCCCTCCTCCACGTCTCCCTCCTCCCTCCCAGTCTCATCTCCACTCACAACTGCATGCACTACATCTTCAGCCACTACCTCCATTACCATCACGCCCATCACCACACACCGCTCACGTGCACTCACCACCCCCACTACCATTCACACATCCCCTGTGTCCTCTCCCAGTGTGTCAGTGTGCCCTCCTCCCAAAGTACACAAACGCAGGCACACACCCACCCAACAGCCATCCACCTCACAACAGCCTCCAGCCCATGCACCTTCACCCAAATTCAGCAGACGTACACCTCCTACAACCACTACATCTTCCTACAGTCCCAAAACCCCTCCATCTACACGTCCCAGTGTGTCTAAGAAACGTTTCTTGGCTAATATTGACCTTTTCCCTACACCTCCCCCCTGTCCATTCCCTAAGGCCAGGATTTCCAGGTCCCAACCCAGCACCTCAACCACCACATCCCAGGCACAGTGGTGCCAGTAAATGCGGGTTATTGGAGTGTGCCAACCATCAGGGCTGCCAGTGTGCCACAGAGCGAGGGCAAGGATATTCCGCCACCTGCCAAGCTAAAAATGTTGCCCACATCCCAGAGGAAGAAGCAGAAAACACCTGCCACCAAGGGGTCAGGGAAAACGAAAGGGGATAGTGGCAAGACAGCTGCACCATCATCAAGGATGGGGAAGGGCCAGAAACTGAAGGGCAGGTCAAGAGAGGGCATGGTGGCACCAACTGAGGGACCAGTGTCACACCTTCTTTCCACGTCAACGCCAACCTGTATGGCGGAGAAGACCACCATTTGCACCACCGCAAGCACTTCTGCCACAGAGCCCGCAACCATCACTGCCGCCACAGAGCCTGCCGCCAGCACCGCTGCCACAGAGCCCACATCCAGCACCGTCGCCACAGAACCCGCCGCCAGCACCGCTGCCACAGAGCCCGCTGCAAGCACCTCCACGACTGACACCACCGCAAGCACCGCCAGCGGCCCCGTGACATCCTGAGCCAATGGCACCACCGCAGACATGACTGCCATCGCCAGTGGTCAGTCGTCTGAGGCTGGTGGTGAGCTCCAGGAGCCTGGGCAGCTTCCATGAAGCATGACTTTCAGTGGAGAAAGGCATCCACAACTCAGTCCTTGGCAGGATGAAGCACTCTGGGCACAAAGCCCCTCCAGAACCAGTGGAGTATCACATCCACCACCTCAGTCCTTGGCAGGATGAAGCACTCTGGGCACAAAGCCCCCTCCAGAACAAGTGGAGTATCACATCCACTACCTCAGAACGTGGCAGGATGAAGCACTCAGGGCACAAAGCCCCCTCCAGAACCAGTGGAGTATCACATCCACTACGCCAGTCCTTGGCAGGACGAAGCACTCTGGGTACAAAGCCCCCTCCAGAACCAGTGGAGTATCACATCCACTACCTCAGTCCTTGGCAGGACGAAGCACTCTGGGCACAAAGCCCCCTCCAGAACCAGTGGAGTATCACATCCACTACCTCAGTCCTTGGCAGGACGAAGCACTCTGGGCACAAAGCCCCCTCCAGAACCAGTGAAGTATCACATCCACTACCTCAGTCCTTGGCAGGACGAAGCACTCTGGGCACAAAGCCCCTTCCAGAACCAGTGGAGTATCAAATCCACTACCTCTGTCCTTGGCAGGATGAAGCACTCTGGGCACAAAGCTCCCTCAAGAACCAGTGGAGACTGTTATTGACTTGAGAGACTGTGGCTTTGCACTCCCCAGGATAAAGCAGTGGGCAACCCACCCACTGAAAAGACTTGTGAGACTGTGGCTTTGCAATCCCCAGGATAAAGCAGTGGGCAACCCACCCACTGAAAAGACGTGTGAGACTGTGGCTTTGCACTTCCCAGGATGAAGCAGTGGGCAACCCACCCACTTGAGAGACTTGAGAGACTGTGGCTTTGCACTCCCCAGGATAAAGCAGTGGGCAACCCACCCACTGAAAAGACTTGTGAGACTGTGGCTTTGCACTCCCCAGGATGAAGCAGTGGGCAACCCACCGACTGAAAAAACTTGAAAGACTGTGGCTTTGCACTCCCCAGAATACATCAATGGGCATGGAGCCCCTCGTGGAGCAGTGGTGTCGTTTGTTCATCAGGCTGAGGTGCCCCCTTCCCCCTCCCACTGAGGTGCCTGTTTCATTTCGATCTGATGCCCCTGCAGTGTTCTCTCCGTTTCCAGTCAGGTATCTAGTGTGGGCCTTGCCCATGCATTTTGGGCCCAGTGGTCCACGGACAATGATTGGTGCACTATCCGGACTTGTGTATTTGGTGTACATAATTGTATATACTGGCTTTGGAGTTTTGACTACTGGATTTTTATTGATTATAATCGTTCAAATCATTTCCTTTTGTCCTTGCGTTATTCAAGGGGGGTGGTAGGGTGTAAATGTAATGTTGCAGCATGTATTTGTGTGTATGGTGTTGTGGGTGAGGGTGGGGGTGGGGGTGTTGAGTGTTGCGTATGTGCATCACCCTCTTTTCCCTCCCCTCCCCTGTATTGTAGGTGCAGTACTCACCGTGGTCGTCGCCGCCGTCATTGGAGCTCCTGATAGAGGAGAAGGAAGACCATCGCCAGCAGGATCTGAAGATCTGGCTCCATGGCGTCCTGGTTCCTCGTGGGGTGTGGAGAGGTGAGTGATTTTCCCTTCTGTGTACTATTTCCGCCGTGTTTTTATTCGCGTTGGTTCAGCCCCAGAAAAGGTGGCGGATTGCCGGGTTGTGATAAGGTGGGAGGTACATTGTCTTCCGTCTGTCTGTTGGTGGTTGCTGCCGCTCTGTTTGTTTGTACCGCCGTGGCGGTCTGGATGTTAAAGTGGCTGTCTATGTTGGCGGTTTCCGCCATGGTCGTGTTTAATTTTTTTTTCGGCCAGCCTGTTGGCGGTATCACTGTTGCTTTAACACCTTCCGCCAGGCTTGTAATGAGGGCCTTAGTCTGCCTTTTCTAAAGGTGTCTGTTGTAAATCTGGTCTGGGTGTGGTGCATGTTTCTACAACCTCAACACAATCATGGTCAGGGGTCTCATCAGAGTCACCTATTGCAGGTGATAATGTTGCCAAATTAATAGGTGGGCATTTTTTAATGGTATTATTAGTGTGAGACAACAACGTGACCTCATAACCTGTGCGCCTGGCTGCCTGAAAAATGCTGTGTTGCTGCTGGTGACAACAACAACTGTACCGAATGTGGCAAATAAACAACACATGGGTCATCCATAACAATGGGAGCCTCCCTCTTTACCATCACAGTGGCTGCCACCACTGCTCTCAAACAGGCTGGATGCCCAGTCACAGCCAAAGGCAAAGTCACGGAGTAATACACCACAGGTCCTTTTTCAGAGCCATGCTGCTGTGTCAGTACCCAATTTGCAATGCCATTTTGCTCTGACACATAGAGATGGAAGGGCAGTTTGTAATCAGGCAGCCCCAATGCTGATGCAGTACACAATGTCCCTTTTAGTGGCATATTTATACTCCGTCTGCGTCAAATGTGCATAAAAAATGTTGACGCACATTCAGCGCAAACCTTGCCCCATATTTAAACTTTGACGCCCGAGCCCGCAGACAACAAACTTCCGCCGTGTGCACCATTTTTTGGATGCAGCAACCCGCCTTGTGTTAATCATATGCAAGGTAGGCGTTCCTGTCCAAAAAATGACTTAAACGTCCGTTCGCCATATTTATGCTTTTGGGCAAAAATATCGCACGGCCAGGAGGCGGAGCCGGAAAATGACGCACAGCCTGATGTGCGTCAAAATTTAACGCCTGGGTCAGGGCAGGCGTTAAAATGGGGCAAACACACCTGTATTTAATCAGAACACACAAAAGCAACAGCAGAGCAGCAGAGCAGCAAAAGGGAGACATGGAGGTGCTTCTCATCCAGCGTGCACCCAGAAGCAGAGCCCAGCAGCAACAACAGCAGCTACCACAACACCAGCAGGGACCCCAAAGGCAGCGCAGAAGGGAGGAGAGGATATTCCGCCACAGAACAACCCTTCATGGCCTCAGGGAACATGACATCACCCAGAGGTACAGGTTGAACTGGCAGGCCATTCAGCAGTTGCTGCGAAACATAGAGCCACAGTTGGCACCCATCTTGCTAACACCCCGCACCATCCCAACAGAAACCAAGCTGCTTGCCGTACTTCACATGCTGGCAAGTGGCTCTTTTGAAACAACTGGTGCCCTGGTTCCTGAAATATCATAGCCATCATTCTCTGCCTTTTTGCCCAAAGTACTGGATGCCATCATTGGACTCACACCCCGCCACATCTGCTTCCCTAACACACTACAGAAGCAGCAGGAAACAAAACAGGGGTTTTTCCTCATTAGTGGCTTCCCACACGTCCTTGGTGCAATCAACTGCACACATGTACGCCTTGTGCCACCTGCTGCAACTGAACACCTCTACCGCAACAGGAAGCACACACATTCCATGAATGTGCAGGCCATTGTCGGTCACCAAGGATTGATCACCAACATTGTGGCAAAATATCCTGGGAGTGTCCATGACTCATTCATCTTCCGTCACAGCACCATCAATCAGCACTTCCAGGATGGACGGTATGGCAATGGACTACTTGTTGGTAAGTACAAAAACCTACTTATATACACACTGCACAGCAACCCTCTAGGACACACAACACATACACCACAACAGCAACATGTCGACAGGAACACACTGAGGTTGTGACATCGCTAGCCATGTTTCATAGGTCACCATTGAACCTGTCACACATCTGAAATTACTGTACGGCCTAATGTTAAGACATCAATGATCACAACGTTTGGAGTGGGTTGTCTAAATGTCACCTTGCAAATTGTAAGCATCTCAATTATGTTTACAATAATCCATTGCATAAGACTAAAGGTATGGGATGTCCAGGGTACATTGATATGAACGTGTTAACAACACTGTCAATTTTAACCTATGTATGGAACTATCATCTCACCCCCAGTGAAGACACAGGGACACCTGTATCACAAGTCACAATGCTAGGGAGTGCACACTGTACTGCAAATCCCAAAACATACTGCTGACAACTGGTCAACAGCCAAACACTCATCCAACCAAGGAAACAACACAATGCAGATGGTACATCCTACAAGCCTAGGATGCGACACAATAACACAAAAGAGTCACAGACAACACAAGACAACTACTGCCATGCAAGATGATTTCAATGGGGCTAGCTACATCAACATGATCCCATTCATTTTCTCTTGCAGCTGATCAGGGGTATGGCATCCAGCCATGGATAATGACACCTACCGAGTACTGCAGCAGAGTGTGCCTACAATGATGCACGTAGGAGGACACGCACCATAGTCGAGTGGACCTTCGGCATCCTCAAGTCGAGATTCCGGTGCCTCGACATCACTGGTGGTAGCCTCCTATATTCCCCTGAAATGGTCTGTAAGATGATTCTAACATGTGCCATTCTGCACAACATTTGCATAAGAAGGAACATTCCCCTCCTGGAACCAGAGCCACACATGCCTGAAGAGGAGGAAGAGGAGGATGGTGGCCTTCAACATGAGGGGGAACAACAAAGCACGGCCGCTGGTTTGCGTAGGCGGCAACATATCGTGAACAATTTCTTTTAAATATAATCACCATCACCACTTTACGAACTAATTTAAATAAACACCTATAATAATCACCATATCATGGTCTGGCTAAACATTTTTGCACACCTTTATCTCTAACTATAAGAAGAAGAGTGTTGCCTCATGGAGCATTGCTGATATACCGATTAGGACACTGAAAATCCCAGAGCAATTGTGATGCGTACCATACAACGGTCACATACACACACACTGTAAATGGCATACATACTGTACATTTCACCTTTAAAGGACAATAGCAGAGGTCCACACCTATTTCACACATACATGTTGGAAACATGGTTCATCGCAGCATATAGCACCCAACTGAGACACCATCACTCAATAAGGGGAAAACAAGCCCCATACATGAGGCAGTTGATGTGCTTTCGCATCAGTAACAGGAATGTATGACCAGACCCTTGACAGCAGTAAGTCCAACTGCATTCAATCTTTGCAAGGACTATCTGTGACTGGAGTTCCCTAGAATCAGAACATAGACAGCACAAGTGCCACACATATGAGCAGCATTGCGCACATGACATTCCATGTACATGTCAGCCCATTTCCTAACTCCTGACACACCCAGGCACCTGACCACAACCCACCTGTCTGAAGAGGTCCCTGGAATAGTAATATTTATACCCCGATATTCCCTCCTCTACACACACAGACTAACAATAGTAATCCAGTGTGTTACACCCTTTCCTATGGTATACCATTGTCATAGTACATCTGACTGCATGGACGTCAGGTCAATTAATACACTGGCTTGTAGTTTCTAAGCCCTGTTATCACCTGTAGATTGCTTCCCGTGAGAAAACGTCTGTTGGCCATTAGAATGCAAATCTCACCTACAGGACTTGTGAGAAACTGATGCAGCCCACACCTGTGATCACCTCAATGCACACCACCCATTTCAACATGCACTGCCCCTGCTGATGCCTGGAACAGCATAGAGTTGGCATGTTGTCAAATACACCGTTAAGCATTGCTAGTAATGGAGCCGTGTAACGCAGCCCTTGGGTTCATGTGTCACCTTAAAAAACACAGGACATACACAGTTTTACATGTCATCTGTCTAGTTCATCCTCCAAACAGTCTTAGTCAGACCACTGATTATGTAACTTGTGAAATTGCTGGATCCTGATTGACCCTGCATCCTGTCAGCCTGACTGGCATCTGTCTGTGCGTCACCCTAAAGCTTCCCTGTGGCTACATATGTACCACACTTGCTTTACCAAACCTCTCATTCCTCAGTGGGTATTTGGTCATGTGCTTCATCAACGCATACCCAAATACATTGTATAGCATCATCTGCCTTTTAATTGTCCCATATTAGTTAAATCCTCTGTGAATACCAAAATTCATGGCCTATCCCTTGTCTGGGTCTCATGTATGCATGAACGACAAAGTATGACAGTGTCCCAGGGCCATATGCAGGGATTGGGTACGGGGCCTTCAGCAGAACCAGCAACCTCTGATAATGTCCATGAAAAGTCCACACATGTCAGGACCTTGACAGTTCACACACGGAATGACATTGCTCAACACATATTGATGGGCCGTGTGTGGTGAATAGCTGCAAAATTAATCAGCACAGAGGCTATGATGTTCCCAGATGCAGTGGGAATTGCAGAGGCCAACCTGTGTACAAATGTTGTAATGAAACCTGCCGGAACATGACACCTGAGACATTATCTCACTCAGCACACCAAGGTTGCCCTGTTGACAGTCTCATTACACGTCTTCAGTGACAGGGTGGGACCATCCCCATGTAGGTTCTCATGTCCTCATCCACTTTACTCACATTGATCAACAAAGGATACTCAGTAGATATAGGAATAGCTGGCACTGACTCATGTTGAGACCTGGACGTAACTGTGACAACATACACCCCTAAAAATATACAGGATCAACATTGGACCACACACATGAACAAGACACCTCTGTGCAATTGATCACTGGAAATATGTGGACACGTGCTGCCTCGTCTGCTGGTCCACCACAGCCACTGGAGAGTTGTGGCTCAGTTAAATGACCTCAACTGTGGCGTCATCATACATTTGTAGTTCACCTTTGGCTGTCTGGGCCAATTACATGGTACCCACTTCCTCAATGCATGTGTCTGACTCACTGTGGGATTCACCAACAAGTGCCTAGGAAGCTGTTACCAAAAATCTAGGACATAGGATGGTGAAATTGTCGACCATTGACATGAACAAGCGTCTGCCATCTATCTGGTGCATGCTTTGTCATTTGTGGTGTCTACGTTACCCAAAATCTTGGAAGTGCACATAACGGATGTTGCTACATGTATGACTAACACATGTCCTCTCTCATTTCCACAATGACTTGCATCTAAGGTATGGACACATTGGGGGTGATTCTAACCCTGGCGGTCGGTGTTAAAGCGGTGGCCAACCCGCCAACAGGCTGGCGGTCCAAAAAATGGAATTCTGACCCTGGCGGGAACCGCCAACACAGCCCGCCAACTTAACACTCCGACCGCCGCGGCGGTACAGACAAACAGCGCGGCGGTCACCGCCAACAGGCAGGCGGCAGACAATGTACCGCCCACACTATCATAACTCACCAATCCGCCACCTTTTCCGGGGCGGGAGCACCGCCAATAAAAACACGGCGGAAACAGACTACGAACGGGAAAACGCTCACCAAAACACACTCCACGAGTACGGAGGACAGCATGGAACCCGAATTAAACATCCTACCTGCTCTCGTCTACCTTCTCATCTACCACGAGTACGAAGTCCGGCGCAGACGACAACGGTGAGTACTGCACCTACGACACACGGGAGGGGGAGGACGAAAGGTTACGGGCACACACATATGCGACCCCCCCCCCAATCATGTACTCACCAATGCAGAGCACCAAGTCACAGTGACACCACCCAAACACCCCTGAAAAATGCTAGGACATAATCATATTTGGAATAAATATTTATGTACCAAAAAGCTCCAGAAAATTAGCGTACAACCATGAAAGATATCCACAACAAAACAAATGACATACACATCAGTGTATAACTGAAGTACCAAGTCCTGCACATCCTACGAATTCAGCATGTCCGTGGGCCAAAGTCTTGAGAAACAAGGGCAAAGCCCACACAGGAGACCTGAGTCCTTTGGAGAGAACACTGCAGGGGCATCAGATGTAAAAACTACAGGCACCTCAGGGGGAAGGGAAGGGGCGGCACCACAGCCACATGAGTCCACGACGCCAGATCCACGAGGAGCCACCATGCCCACGGGACCATCCTGGGGAGTGCAAAGCCACAGTCTCTCAATGTCTCTACAGTGGGTGGGCTGCCCACTGGGCCATCCTGGGGAGTGCAAAGCCACAGTCTCTCAAGTCTCTGCAGTGGGTGGATTGCCCACTGGACCATCCTGGGGAGTGCAAAGCCACAGTCTCTCAATGTCTCTACAGTGGGTGGGCTGCCCACTGGGCCATCCTGGGGAGTGCAAAGCCACAGTCTCTCAATGTCTCTACAGTGGGTGGGCTGCCCACTGGGCCATCCTGGGGAGTGCAAAGCCACAGTCTCTCAATGTCTCTACAGTGGGTGGGCTGCCCACTGGACCATCCTGGGGAGTGCAAAGCCACAGTCTCTCAATGTCTCTACAGTGGGTGGGCTGCCCACTGGACCATCCTGGGGAGTGCAAAGCCACAGTCTCTCAATGTCTCTACAGTGGGTGGGCTGCCCACTGGACCATCCTGGGGAGTGCAAAGCCACAGTCCATCAGGTGGATGACAGTCTCCACTGGTCAAGGAGGAGGCATGGTGGGCACAGTGAACCATCAACGGTGCTTGAGACGGCGGTGCCCTGTTCAGCGGTGCTTGAGACGGCGGGGCCCAGCGGAGCGGTGCTTGAGACGGCGGGGCCCAGTGGAGCGGTGCTTGAGAGGAAGGGCCCAGCGGAGCGGTGCTTGAGAGGAAGGGCCCAGCGGAGCGGTGCTTGAGAGGAAGGGCCCAGCGGAGCGGTGCTTGAGACGGCGGGGCCCAGCGGAGCGGTGCTTGAGAGGAAGGGCCCAGCGGAGCGGTGTTTGAGAGGAAGGGCCCAGCGGAGCGGTGCTTGAGAGGAAGGGCCCAGCGGAGCGGTGCTTGAGAGGAAGGGCCCAGCGGAGCGGTGCTTGAGACGGCGGGGCCCAGTGGAGCGGTGCTTGAGAGGAAGGGCCCAGCGGAGCGGTGCTTGACAGGAAGGGCCCAGCGGAGCGGTGCTTGAGAGGAAGGGCCCAGCGGAGCGGTGCTTGAGACGGCGGGGCCCAGCGGAGCGGTGCTTGAGAGGAAGGGCCCAGCGGAGCGGTGCTTGACAGGAAGGGCCCAGCGGAGCGGTGCTTGAGAGGAAGGGCCCAGCGGAGCGGTGCTTGACAGGAAATGCCCAGCGGAGCGGTGCTTGAGACGGCGGGGCCCAGCGGAGCGGTGCTTGACAGGAAGGGCCCAGCGGAGCGGTGCTTGAGAGGAAGGGCCCAGCGGAGCGGTGCTTGAGAGGAAGGGCCCAGCGGAGCGGTGCTTGAGACGGCGGGGCCCAGCGGAGCGGTGCTTGAGAGGAAGGGCCCAGCGGAGCGGTGCTTGACAGGAAGGGCCCAGCGGAGCGGTGCTTGAGACGGCGGGGCCCAGCGGAGCGGTGCTTGAGAGGAAGGGCCCAGCGGAGCAGTGCTTGAGACGGCGGGGCCCAGCGGAGCGGTGCTTGAGACGGCGGGGCCCTGTTCAGCGGTGCCTATCTCCACGGCGGGGCCCTGTTCAGCGGTGCTCTTCTGCACCGCGGGCCCTGTTCAGCGGTGCCTATCTCCACGGCGGGGCCCTGTTCAGCGGTGCTCTTCTGCACCGCGGGCCCTGTTCAGCGGTGCCTATCTCCACGGCGGGGCCCTGTTCAGCGGTGCTCTTCTGCACCGCGGGCCCTGTTCAGCGGTGCTCTTCTGCACCGCGGGCCCTGTTCAGCGGTGCCTATCTCCACGGCGGGGCCCTGTTCAGCGGTGCTCTTCTGCACCGCGGGCCCTGTTCAGCGGTGCCTATCTCCACGGCGGGGCCCTGTTCAGCGGTCCTCTTCTGCACCGCGGGCCCTGTTCAGCGGTGCCTATCTCCACGGCGGGGCCCTGTTCAGCGGTCCTCTTCTGCACCGCGGGCCCTGTTCAGCGGTGCTCATCCAGCAGGTCAAGGGAGCCAGACCTGGCCTGGACTCCCTGTTCAGTCGCCCTCAGACCGTGACGTTTCTGGACCCTTCGGGGACGGACTCCTGGCCTCCTTAGTGTCCTCCTTCCCAGCTGGGATGTGGCATGTGGGGTCCACCTTCTCCGCGCTCCTGCTGCCCTTCCGCTCCTTTGATGGGGCTCTCGGGCCCTTGCCTCCCCCAGATGGTGTGGGTGGTGAAGTGGCCGCACATTGCTCCTTGGGGGCAGCCCTGTCGGTCCTCGCACGGCGGTCCTTGGTTTTGCGGGTCCTCTTGCCGGGGGGGGGGCTGGACGTGTCCTTGCTGCTGATCGATGTGTCACTGCTGGCAAAGGGTGGGCTCCAGAACCCAGGCACAACAGTGACACCCGAAGCTGGGCTGGTGGTGGCTGCAGTGCTCTTGGGACTCTTTGAAGATGGATGGGGGAGGTCATCGGCGGGAAAGAGGTTAAGGTTAGCCAGGAAAAGTTTTTTAGGGCCAAGGTAAAGGGTAGGAGAAGTGGAGATGGAAGTGGAGGTAGAGGAGGTGGTTGTAGGAGAGTCAGGTGTGCTGTCATTGGGTGAAGGTGCTGGTGCTGTAGGCTGTCGTGAGGTGGATGGCTGTTGGGTGGGTGGCTGCCTGCGTTTGTGTGTCTTGGAAGAGGGGGTGACAGACACAGTGGGAGAGGACACAGGGGACGTGTACATGGCAGTGGGGGTGGTGACTGCACGAGTGTGGACTGTACTGGAGGGTGAGGTGGTGATGGAAGCACTGGCTGATGTTGGGGTGCATGCAGGTGTGAGTGTAGACGTCACAGGGAGGGAGGAGGGAGACGAGGAGGAGGGGGACACAGGGGTGGCAGTGGCTGTTGGCATGTCTGCATCTGGGTGTTGCTCGGGTGAGTGTTTGTGGGATCTGTGGTGCTTGTGTTTGGATGAGCTGCTCTTGGGTGTTGAGGTGTGTGCAGGCTGGTCTGATGGTGTGGATGGGATAGGCTGAGGAACAGGAGACAGAGACAGGCTGGAGGCAGTCAGAAGAGGGAGGCTGGAAACAGGACAATGGCTGCCGTCAGTGCTGAGGCCAGAGCAGTGAACGCTCGTTGATGGGCAGCCTGACCCGAATGAATGCCCTCCAGGTACGCATTGCTCTGTTGCACCTCCCTTTGCACACCCTAGATGGCATTCAAAAGGGTCGTCTGCCCAACAATGAGCGTCCTTACCAGGTCAATGAGCTCCGCACTGAGGGCAGCAGGGGCAACAGGGGCAGGGGCTGAGGTGCCTGGGGCGAAGGAGACGCGCGCCTTCCTGGGCGAACCGGCACGGAGCGAAGACTGAGGGGCTGCTGGGAGGGCGGGGCTGGTGCGCTGGGTGGCGGCTGTACCTGTAGAGGCGGGGGGCACGGATGTTGCCGCCACCCCTAGGGAGCTCCCATCCGAGGACGTGTCGCTTTCGCTGCTCTCACCAGCGGTCCCCGTCGTGGTGCTCCCCTCGCCCTCCGGATCACTGGTGCCCTCGGTGTCTGTTCCTGGGCCCACCGGGGCCTTGTGTCCTGCAGCTCCCTCGTGCTCCGATGCCATATCTCCTCCGCCTGATGATGCTAATGCACACATGCACAAGAAGATGAAGAGAAAGGGTGGGGGGAGAAAAAAGAAGACCAGGTTGAGTGCATGCAATGTCAACACCGTTGGCGGAGAGGACAGACACAGGTGCCTAATGCACTAAGCCGCGCATTCGGGGTACACTACTCAGTACTACTGACTAAGACAACAGGCCAAGAGACGTCAAACGCGCACATGGGAGATGCTGGACCTTCAATGGCTGTACTTGTCACCCTACAGAGGTGGGGGCCGGGGCCACAGGGCCATGCCTAAGGGAGAGGACTACACTACAGAAAGCGCCCTGGCCTAATGTCACCCACAGCCCTCCTCCCCCACCCAGACGCCTCCACTGCGCAGAAAGATAGGAGAATGTGCTGATACTCACCCCCTTGTGTCTGCTGTGATGTCTTAAAGCGCCCATCCAATTCAGGGTAGGCCACCGCCAGGATCCGGGACATCAGGGGGGTCATGGTGCGACTAGCACCCCTCCTAGGTTGGGAGGCCATCCCCAGCAGTGTTTCTGCGGTCTTCCTTGTTCTGCGGCGGATGTCCTCCCACCTCTTGCGGCAGTGGGTGCCCCGTCTGTTGTGGACCCCCAAGGTCCGGACTTCCTTGGCGATGGCACGCCAAATCTCGATCTTCTGATGGGCGCTGACCTATTAGACATGTACAGGGTGGAAAGGAGGAAATCATCAATGGCCTGCATGTTAGATGTAATTGGCCCCCCCCCACCCACTTTGCCATATGGCACATGCTCTCATCTGTCGGGCGTTGCACTCCTCATTCGCCCCCCACCCCACCAACTTACATCCACCCCAATCCACACAGGCATAGCCCATTCCATTAGCACCCGGGGTACTCACTTGTTGGTCTGGAGGACCGTAGAGTAGCGCATACTGGGGGAGGACCCCATCCACGAGCTTTCCAATTCTTCAGACGTGAAGGCAGGGGCCCTTTCCCCAGTCGCAGCAGCCATTGTATCTTCCAGACCGAGGTCACAGCAGCACTTGCAGTATAGGTCCTCTCCTGTGGATGATCAGGTCTCGAGTGATTAAGCAGATAGAAAATGGCGGTCACGTCCGCGGCGGTGCGTACCGCGGCGGTGCGTACCGCGACCGCCGGCGCACTTCGTTATTGGCTCCTGAAACCCATAGGCTTCAATGTTAACCAATGCGGCTTTGCGCCGCGGTCTTCGACCGCCTACCGCCACGGTGTGCCCCGCCAGCGCAGTGACCTCACATCCCATTGTCCCACTTCACAGGTCAGGCAGCCGCCATTTCAAGGGCCCACATGGCTTAATTTTGACTGCGACACACAGGCCTAGGCCTTGCATTGCCACACATACACGCCTTTCAACCCATTGCCATTCTTTAACTGTGCAAGCTGTCTGTACGTACCTGTGGTTTGGCTGACTCTGTGCTCCATGTTGTCCTTCCTAGGCACCGTCCGCTGGGACTTGGGATGAGAAGGAGGAATCCTCGCGTGTACCGACCGCTGGTGGACCTGTCGACAATGGAAGAACGCCATATAATCCTTCGATACCGACTTGACCGTGCCACTATCCATGAACTGTGTGCCCAGCTGGAGCCAGCCCTGATGTCCCCCATCCGCCAACCCACAGGGATTCCCCCTCTGGTGCAGGTTTTGTCAGTCCTCCATTTTTTGGCCAGTGGGTCATTCCAGACCACAGTGGCAATGTCATCTGGAATGTCTCAGCCTATGTTTTCTAAGATTTTGAGCAGAGTGTTGTCTGCACTGATGAAACTCATGTGGAGCTACATCATTTTCCCCGAGGAGGGTGACTTGCCCACAGTGAAGGGTGATTTCTATGCCCTTGGACATATCCCCAACATCATTGGTGCCATTGATGGGACCCATGTGGCTTTGGTACCCCCAAAAGACGATGAGCAGGTGTACCGAAACAGAAAGAATTATCATTCGATGAATGTCCAGGTGGTCTGTTTGGCTGACCAGTACATCTCCCATGTAAATGCCAAGTTCCCAGGGTCAGTGCATGACGCGTATGTGATGCGAAATAGCAGCATCCCCTATGTGATGGAGCAGCTACAGAGACAACGTGTGTGGCTAATAGGTGACTCTGGTTACCCCAACCTGCCGTGGCTACTGACCCCAGTAAAGAATCCCCGGACTAGGGCAGAGGAACGCTACAATGAGGCCCATGGGCGTACAAGGAGGGTGATTGAGCGAACCTTTGGCCTCCTGAAGGCCAGGTTTAGGTGCCTGCATATGACTGGTGGATCCCTAATGTACTCACCAAAGAAGGTGTGCCATATCATCGTGGCGTGCTGTATGCTTCACAACCTGGCTTTGCGACGCCAGGTGCCTTTCCTGCAGGAGGATGGTCCAGATGGTGGTGTTGTAGAAGCCGTGGAGCCTGTGGAGAGTGAAGAGGAGGAAGACTCTGAGGACGACACAGACAATAGGGACAGAGTGATACAACAGTATTTCCAGTAACACCCAGGTAAGAATCACCCACGCCATTTCACAATTGCTTCTAGCCTCCTGCATCTGTACTTTCTGTAGTTCCCCACAGATGTTTTTTATTAATTTATGCCTTTCCCTTCCCTTCTCAGTGCTGTCTGACTCAGTACCTGACTTCTGCTTGGTTCGCCCATGAAATACAGCGTATTGACATTGGTATGTTGTCATGACTAATTGACAGAACAGAAATTGAACAGTAATATGTTATCCATTTGTTAATAATACAGCATGACTCAAAACAGGTTTGTGTGCAAAATGTGATTTATTTACAGTGCTAGATACCGGTACATGTGATTCTAAGGGTGATGGGTGGGGGTGGAGGAATATCCATGGCAGAGTCCAGTTCTCAGTCTCACAGGTGCATTGTTCTTTTGCCTGTGGAAGGATGGAGCATAGGCAGTTCATGGTTGGACAGGGTGGCAATGTGGGACAGTGGGAAGACTTGAGGGGGTATGTCCTGCTGGCGGGGGTCTTGACATCCTACTCTGTCTTTTTCTTTGGTCTCAGGCTCCTCTTACAGGGTGGTTGTTCTTCAGCAGGAGGTGGGGTTCTGGGGGGCTGTCGAGGTGTTGGGACCTCCTGTCCACTAGCGCCGGCGGAGGTGGTAGGCTGTTCCTGGTCCGGCCTAGTGACAGGGGCCCTGTGTGGTGCACCATGGTCCCGCAACGCGTCCTCTATCCTGTGGAGGGCCAGGACGATGGTCCCCATTGCGGTCCCGATGATTCTCAGCTCCTCCCTGAACCCCATGTAGCGTTCTTCCTGCTGTGCCTGGATCTCAGTGAACCTGGCCAGTACCGTCGCCATCGTTTCTTGGGAGTGGTGGTATGCCCCCATGATGGTGGTGAGGGCCTCTTGGAGAGTGGGTTCCCTGGGCCTCTCCTCCCCCCCCTGTCGCACAGCAGCCCTCCGAGCTGCCCGGTTTCCCCCGGCCTCTGTCCCCTGGCCGGTGTGCCCGCTCCCACTGCCCCCAGGTCCCTGTTGTTGTTGGGGTGTTGGGTTAGCCTGGGTGCCCTGTAGTGGCAGACACACCGCTGATTGAGCTGTCCTAGAGACAGAGGCATGGGCCCGCTGGGTGGGAGCTGTGCTGGTGTCGGCAGAGGGGGTCGGGTCTGGTGTGGCCTGTGTCTGGGTGAGGGGAACCGACTGCCCAGAGGTCCCCGATGGTCCGGGCTGGTCATCAGGTTCACTGTCGACAGAGCTGCTATCCTCAGTGTGGGCCTGTTCCGGTGGTGGGATGGACACCTCTGGACCCTCCTGGCTGGTGTGTTGTCGTTCGGGTCCTGCATGGGGTAAGAGAGTTTGGTTATTGTTTCTGTGTGTGCAATAGCATGCGTGTTGTGGGTGCCCTTGTCCCCCAGGGCAGGCATTCCCTGGAGGGAGGTGTTGTGAGGGTATTTAGTGGGGGGGAGGGGTTAGTGCAGTGGTCATGCTTAGGTGATGGGTGCCCATGGTTTGTGTTGGCATGCAGGAGTTGGTGTTGGGATGGGTGGGTTGTGCTGGTGAGACATTGTCAGGAAGGATGTGTGCTGGGGGGTTGGGGGTGAGGGTGGGGGTGTGGGTTGGCATGCTGGTGGGGTGTGGGGGATATAGTAGTTGAGATGGGACTTACCAGAGTCCATTCCTCCGGCTACTCCTGCGAGGCCCTGAGGATGCAGGATGGTCAAGACCTCTTGCTCCCACGATGTAAATTCGGGAGGGGTGGGTGGGGGTCCGCCGCCAGTCTTCTGGACCGCGATGTTGTGCCTGGAGACCATCGATCGGACCTTCCCCCGTAGGTCGTTCCATCTTTTGCGTATGTCCTCCCTATTCCTGGGATGCTGTCCCACCGCGTTGACCCTGTCCACGATCCGCTGCCATAGCTCCGCCTTCCTGGCTATAATGGTGTGCTGCACCTGCGAGCCGAAGAGCTGGGGTTCCCCTCTTAGGATTTCCTCCACCATGACCCGGAGTTCTTGGTCCGAAAATCGTGGATGCCTTTGGGGTGCCATGGGGTGGTGTGGGTGAGGTGTGGGGTGGTGTATGTGATGGGGAGTGTGTTGGTGAGTGGTGCTTTGTGCTACTATGTGGTGTGTGTGATGGTGTAGTGTGCCTCAGTGTGTCTTGCTTTGGATTGTCTGCTGTGTCTCTCTCTCCTTCTCTCAGTAATTGGGGTCGCAGGGGTTTGTGGGTGATGTGGGTGGGTGTTTTATAGTTGGTTGATTGTGTGGGAGTGGTGTGTGTATGTGTATCAGGTGTGTGTTTTTCAAATTGTCCAATGTGGCTGTGTTTTGGTGATGTGTGTGTATTCTGACCGCGGCGGTGTGTAGCGCCAATGGAATACCGCGTTTGAATGACCGCCGTGTGGATTCGTGGGTCGTAATGGCATGGGCGTATTTCTGTTGGCGTGACGGTGGAGGTTTGGTCATCTCCAGTTTATCGCTGCCCGCCGATGTGGCGGGCTGCAGTGGAGGACGGATTTTTGGAGGTTTGGCCGTTGTGGGTCAGAATGACCGTGGCGGTTGACCGCGGCGGTGTTATGGCGGTCTTCTGACCGGCGGTAAGGGCATTTTACCGCCGAGGTCAGAATCACCCCCATTGACTTCACATTCATACAAGCATATGTTCAATAATGCATCTTGTGATGCACACACACTCGGTCAACAACTGCATTCGTTGCCACTGCATACACATTGATCCATAGGCATTGAGGTATTGTACTTATGAGCGTCACATTGCTATCCTCTCCTGATGCCAAACATACCCAAATTGTGCAATACATATATATAGGCCACACATATGCCCATCTAGTGCGTCAGCCAACCGTCAAAATCCTGGTAAGGAAGTAGCGGGTCATGGTCTGCTGCAGTATGATGTCTCACATGTGAACATACACCATCAACACCATAGTGGGTGCAATCAGCCTATCTCTGATGTGTCCCAAATGTATCTTAACATAAAAACTGAAAAAATGCCCAAATCCAGTTCATGCACTTAAATTCTGACGTTGCTAGCGTTATGCGTAATTTTTTTCCCACCAATACAGATTGTGCATCATATTTTTCTACGCACAGGAGTGAAAATTAGGCCGCATCCAAATAATTGTACAGACTATTTACTATTATTTGGATGCGGACTAATTTTCACTCCTGTGCGTCGAAATATATGACGCACAAACTGTATGCGTGAAAAAATATGACACATAACGCGAAAAACGGTGGCCAGTTTATGCAGTAAGTGATGTAATAGGATATCCTGTTTACAGATTATGTACAGTGGGTGTACTTTCAGTTTCACTTTGCAGTCTGTAAATCTTCTAGACTGTGTGGCTGTGTTCAGAGAGTTGTCCAGTCATTTTGTGCTTTTGTGTCCTTTGTGCTATCTTAATTGTTATTTTGTGAAATAAATATTGTTGTTGTATAGTGTCCTAGTGTGTTTTGTTTACATTTGTCCAGTATTCTAGTGTTTTGGTTGTTTGTGGGAGTCTGTTGTGGGTAGTGTTAGTTTGGGGATAGTTGGGCTCTATTAGTGGTTAAGTTTACTTTTCTTTTTTTTGTACCCCTGCTTTTCCCCTTTTCTCCTTTCTACTTCTTTATCCCCTATTCCCCTTTTCATTGCAGAGATGTCTGGTAGGCCACATCTTGGCAGGATGGGTGAGGAGGAGTTGGGGGGGCTTCATATGGCTTGTGTGCCATTTTCTACCACTCATGATCGAGGCAGGGGGCAGGGTGATACAGGGGTATCACACTGAGGCGCACAGAATCCGGTGGGGAAAGGTGCTGCATGACCTGCAGCGCATGTATGGCAGCCAGAGGAGTGACCACCAGCTGAAGCACCGGTGGGCTGACCTCATCACCAGGGAGCAAGATCTGCTGGACCACCTGGGAATAGTGATTGGTGGCCCTGTTGGTGAGTACTAATCATGTAAATGTGCACGATTAAATGCTCTGTAGTGACATCAGATGATTTGTACAATATCTGCCAGCTAAGTTGCTGACTGTGTGTAATGCTGCGGAAACATACAGGGTAATTGATGCACTATGTGAAGGATTACAATTGCTAGCTGTCAGGAAACACGTGCTCTGCAAACTGACAGGATACTTTTCCGTTAAGTAAATTGGTGCCGCCTTTGTGTCAGACAACCAAACAAAATAGGAGCCAATCATGTCTATATAGGTCACATTTGCCAGAGAATTATAGATGTACTAAAATATTGGCTAACTTTGTTGACGCAATAGCTAGACTGACTTTAGAAACACTACATGATGCAGAAAATGAGTGCTGGCTTCACGTCAATTGATAATAGAAAAGTGGCCCAGACATATGTCTCATGTGAGTCTGGTGAGTGTGGAAGGAAAGCGTTCAAGGAAGTTCTATGAATGTTAGGGATTATTGTGGTCCTTCATCTTTTTGGATACATGTCAGATATGGATTTGAAAACATTGTGAAAAGGTGTAAGGTGCCCTCAGCTAACATCTTAGAATGGTATTTGGAGTTAGTTGTGCAACATTCCAATTAGGGATGGCAGTCCAAAGGTATGCACATGGGTTCACATCTCCATGGTTGGTGCAAATCACCATTGCTGGGCCACATCAAATGAAGAAACTGTAACAACATGAGGGCTTACAAAAGTCCCTGCCCCTCTGTACATTGTACCTATGTGTAATAAATGTGTCATGGCCACATAGGCTGTTTGCCTGGTAATGCAGTCCTCAAGTAACCATGCTTTGGATGTCTCTCTTGGATGCACATGATGAGACGATTACACACCATTATTATTTCTGCTCACTAATGACGGAGCATGTTTGCCACCACATGATAGTTAGGGCCACTGCATGTGTGCAGATGTGTGTGTAACTCTCACAGGAGACCCATGCAATGTACATGTTGGCTGTGATATATCAGATGCAGTATCGTCATGTCTGAATGGCTGTCATTTCCTTATTCAGCTTACACATTGTATGTGTCTTTGAAATTGTTGGTCAGTGCACAGATTCTGAGCACATTTCTTTCTTCCATGCCTTACAGGCAGACCGGCACCCTACACTGTGGGAGAGGTGGCTACATTTGAGGACCCCAAACACTCCAGTAAGTGTTGATATGTCTGTTATGTTATGTTGTGTTTGCTGGTGATGTGTGATGGACTCCTGTGTGTTGAACACATAGCAAGGTGTGATGCGCTGGCCAATCATTTGTCTTGTTCCATGAGTGGGATTTCAGGTTCTCAAAAGTTTTGAGTTGGCCAATGCTTATCCGATTGTATTATCTAGGGATTGTAGGTCATTCCAATAGGCCCCACAATGAGTACTGGGGTGAGTCATGTGGATAACACTTGTATCAACAAGAGTCGCACTGGAACTCAGCTCAGATTTAGTCAGCCTGTCAGACCCACATTCTCCCAGATTTGTACTGCAAATCGCTTTCCAACAGACTTCTGCTTCCCTATTCACCAAAGTACTTATTAAACTGTAGGTAGAACTTCCTAGCAGCATGTACTTCCACAAGTAGTGCTACAGGTATGTGGAACTTGAGTGCAATGGTCTAGGTGTGCATGCTAATCATGATCATGGGTGTTCTTTCAACTCTGTGTCTGGTGTAAGTCATGCCTTACTGGAAGTATATGATGTGTACCAAGCTCTGCATTTCCTGACCTGTGTGGCGCTATGATTGGTCAAGGGTTTGCAGACTCCTAATTGTTGATAGACCTTACCTGTGGTGTGTGTGTAGAGCCAAACACATGTGGAGTTTTCTATACTCTCCTGGGTTTCCATGTTGTTTGGAATTGTTTATTGTTTCTCCACCCCCCCCCTTCCCCAAACACAAACATGGGCTTGTGAATAGGGTACCTAGGACTGATGCTACCAGTATGTTACACATACATCTGAATAAGTGACTGTTCGGTCTGAACCTAGTGTACACACTCAGGTATGGCACATGAGAACTATACTAGCAAGTCCAGTTACAACTTGCAGACCATGTGGCTTTAGTTTTTCATTCCGTACACTGACATCTGTAGCCCAGGCATTGGCGGAGGATGTGCAGCATGATTGTTAGCTGATAACTGGCAGAACTCAGATGGCAAGTCAATGCCAGTTGTTACCCATCTCGTGGGTTTTGGATGTGCTATGTGTGATGTGACCTTTGTAGGCTGGCCTGCCATGTACTTCCTCACGGACATTCAATGATCTATGTGGTGATATGAGCTGTTACAAGTACAGTAGATGTATTGTTTGATTTACTTCTTGTGCCATTTCAGACAATGCAGTTCCTAATGTAAATTATTTGCCTTTGTCTTCACAGCTGCAAACATGACACCCATCCAAGTCCGTGAGTTCTAGAGGCGGGCCATGAGATATCAACATATCCTGCTGGTAGAGTCGGGGTTCAGGAGGATGACCTGTAGATACCGCCATCAACGGGCCTCTGGAGCATGGAGGGCTTTCCCACAGGGTGGCCCTACTTTGCCCACCACAGCCACAGCCACCACCAGCACAACCACTAGTTCACCCAGGTGGCACCACCCCCAGCTGGGACTGTTGTCCCAACGTCTGCTGTTGTTCCAGGCCCCAGCAGTGCAACACCTTCAGGGCAGCCCACAGGCCTTGGCTCACAACACCCACAAACCTCCTCCGCCGGTACCCAGACTGCCCCAGCTCCAACAGTTGACCCTGCAGCTTTACAGGCAATGGAACGTAAGATGGACCGTGTGTTGAGGAAAATCAGTAATCTGAGCCGGGATGTTCGCCATATGAACAGGCGTGTGCGGTCCATAAAGCGGACCCTCCAGAGGGCCAACCACTAGACTTTGATGACTTGGACATGATTCCCTCCCCTCCCTCCTCTTTCCTTGTTCTCATACTTAGTGGGCTTAGGGGGCTTAGTGTTAGGTTAGTATAGGCTGTTAGTTTAGTTAGTGTTAGTGGGTGGGGGTCCTGATTCTTTCTATTTTTACTTATTAAGTGTGTGGGTGGGTGGGTGTTGGGCTATGTTGGGGTTCTTGTGTGTTTAATAAAAAAAATTAAAAAAAACAATTATAAAAAAATAAAAAATATATATATATTTGTTTAGGATAGTATAGTATGTGTTTAGGTTAGTACCTGTTGTCCTCCATGTGTCCCGTCTCATAAGGGGGGTGGGGAGTTTGTGTTTAGAACGTTTCATTACATGTGATAAGTAATTTTAGGTTAGGTTAGTTAGGGACAGTTGTGGGTAATGAGTAGTCAGGGTAGATTAGGGTAGGTAAGACTTTTCCCCAAGTTTCCTCTTCTGTTATTAACATTTAATAAATATGTAGTGAACCCTTTACAGTATGTGTTAAATGCTTGTTGATCAGGGCCTTGGCATAAGTGTACATGAATTTTGTTCTATTACATTTGTGTCCTATGCTACGAACAAATCCCAACTGAGCTGTAAGATTGGCAGCTACCCCAGAGCTACCTTGCAAAGATTCCTCCATTCTTGCAAACACCAATCACAGTTAATATGGATCCCAACGTGTTTTTGTCAATAAGTATGTTTTCTAAGTCACAAACAGTGCTTCCAGACTTGGAATTGGGGGAACAGTTTTAGGTCTGACTGCAGTGTGATGTTCAAGGACACCCTTATAAGATGAGTTGTCGTAAGCACTCTTGTAGTATCGTCTTCATGATTCACATAGATCATTTGTGACACTGTTCAGCATGATTACCTTTTTGGATGTAAACTCAGACACCTTCATTCATGCAGTTTTTGGACTGTTTGCTTAGATTTGTGTGCACTGTTATATGTGTTAGTATTGCATGATGACAACATTTTGCTGCCACTATTTGTTGACTTAGATATCCCTTGAGGAAGCATTATTCTGTCCAACACAGCATGATGGTGTATGGTTTCTCACTTCATCAGATATTACCCTCAGGAAGGGCAGAGTATGATGCAATCCTGGCCACTGTGCAGATTTATCTGACTACATAATTTCAGGACAGTTGTATTGACAAGCTACGTTATTTCACAGGAGGCACATTTCAGTTATCTACTGCACAGTTGATGTGTCACATTACCCTGAGACAGATTTGTTGTGTAAGTGCTATTTATTGAAAAGTGCTGTAGTGCTATATGTACATTGTCCATGATTGTGAGTCCATTGTGATCCTGCACAAGGGGTAAAGGAAAATGCTTTTGACATGCTGGGGTGATGTTTCAGACAGTGCAGAGGGACAGGAGTTGCCAATGAGTAAGAGAGAGACAAGCACTCGGCAGGCTGACAAGTTATACAGTGGTTAGCAGAACAGTCATTGAGTAGAGTTGATATAAGACTGACATGTTACAAAACGCAGGACCTTGGTAATAGTTGGACATGTAGCAGGGACTAGTGCTTCCGGGTACTTTTCCGTGTGAATGTGATCTGTTCCATGTCGTCTTCTTCTTTTGATGTGTGTGTTACCTCCTCTGTCCTTGGTGGTGCTGGTTGTGAAGGGGCAACACACACCTCAGTGTTAGAAGATGTGGAGTCATACATCCCGGTCACTGCTACCTGTGAAGGTCTTAAGGGCAGTACTGCTGCAAGGAGGATCTGCTGGTTCTTAAGAATAGCAGCCACATCACAATGGTAGGCAGCCAGGTCTGCCCTAAGGGGGTCATGATTGCATTCGTGCATGCAGTGGAAGGTTTGGGGTGCAAGGTGTTGTGGCAACTCCCTTACAGCAGTGGTGAATTCCCTGACAGTTTCTTGTAGTCCTTGCAGGATGGATGTTAGCACCTGCATGGCTGCTGCCTGATCTGCAGATGACATCATGCACGAACACACCCCCTCTAGGCTGGCTGCCATGGTTTGCATCCCCACCCTCACCTAATTGGCCAGCTCCCGCTGTACCCCAACTACAGTTCTCTCAAAGCTGGTGCCTGTGTCGTCTGAGCCCTCAGCTGTATTGGAGCTGGCAGGTCTTATAATTAGGGTGGTGGGTGGTTCCTCTGCGATGGCTGCTTATTCTGTGCTCCTCCTTGTGACTGAAGATGGGGTCTGGAGGGTTTGAAGGACCTCTTGGATGGTCTGCTGGGGAATGTTTGTCAGCTCGTCATCCATGTCATCAGGGTATTCTGGGACAGGCATATCCGCAGGAAATCCATCGTCCTCTGCAATGAAATGGGGTACAATTAGTGTGTGTGTGTTGTGGCATTAGTGATGTGACATGCCTGCCTTTTGATGAATTCACATTGTGATCTTGTTTCGTGTTTATTGCTCCAGTCTTTCAGATGGGCATTCTCCCAGGCCTATGGCCCACCTGCATGTCACATGTATTGTGGTAAGTTATTAGACTTGTCGGCATCATCTCCTCTAGGTGTTTGTTCTGGCCAAATAGTGAATTGCCACCTTCTTGTCCTACTCAAGCCTCCGTCTACCTCCATTCTCATGGTGAGGCCGTTCACTGGCTGTGGGTGCTCTGATGGCACTAGCAGCACACTTGAAAATCTGGACCTGCCCCAGTCTCTGATCTTTCACATCCACTTATATGTAGTTGACATGTAGCATATCCTATGCATAGCATTGTTATGGCACGATTTGGATGTTGGCATTGGTAATGTGTACAGCTGATGTTGGGAATGTGTGGTACATTGGATTGCCCTGATAGTCATAGCAGTGTCCTATTTCCTCCCCTGACTGTGCTGGTGTATTTCAGTGACCAGTTACATGTGTCCTCCCCCTCAATGCTGTTGTCTGAGCAGTATGACATTTGGGATGTTACATTGTGACCCAGGCACAGGATGGACCCTGACATATGCAGCATGGGTATGTCCTTAGTGCTGTGTAGCTCCTACTGTTGATGACATTGGCTGATGTTTGCGACAACTATGGGCATTGACAATTGACAGGATTGAGGCCTTTGTCTTGTTTCAGGGGATAATTGGAGTTGTCATCCTAAACCATCAAATTTTGCTGTGTATGATCCATGGGGAAGTTTCTGCCATTGGCTACTTGAGCTGCACACACAGCGGAGGTGGTAGTGACAACTGTTGTCACTGTTACATTCCAGTTGTCGGTATGGCTAGAGGTTGTTAATTGGGCCCTAGTTAATGTAGGAGGTATGGTGGCTGACATGTGCCAGGATGTCAGTTTGACATTGTGCCCTTCCCTCCTGGCGTGGCTTTACCTTTGCTCCATCGTTGGCATGACAGCATGCCCCCCTGGGACTGTTGTTGGTGTAGTGTAATGGTGTGCCCCAGCTTCTGTCTGTGCAGGCCATGCCCCCATGCCAGACCCCTTTACCCATGCCACTTCATGTATATGATGACTTCCATGCATTTTGTGGTTGGTATCCCCCCCTGCTTACGGCTAACATTAGTGCATTTTAATTCCCCATGCGACTTACCCTGCATGTGCGTTGTCTCCTGGTAGTCTGCGCTGTCCTGTCCTTGAATCCCTGTGGCGATCTCCTCAGGGATGACGGCTGCGACCATCTCCTCCATGTGGTCCAGGGCCTCCTGGTGTGCTGGACTTCCACCTCCAGTCTGCAGTGCTGCCTTCCTGTTCCTGCCCATCTTTTCTTTTGTCCTGCACTTGCAGTCATGCCAGCGTTTCTTGCACTCGATTACTGTTATGCGTACTTCTGCCACACTGTTAATCTTGTCAACAATTTGTTGCCATATAGCACTCTCCTACTGATTGGCAACTTTGAGGTGACAAACAGTTAGTGCTGGTGTTCCGTCACCTCTTTAACCAGATTTCCTGTTCCTCTGCACTGAAGCAACACTTTCTTTTCTTCTTAAAAGTGTCCTGGTTCTTGTGAGGGTCCTCCTGGCTGGTTCGTGGTCTGTTGTCATCTTCCTTGTGTCTGTAGAGGCATCTGCTGAAATGGCTGTGTTCGCAGGGCATTTTGATGCTATTGCGTAAAAAACGCTGCATATCCGGTTTGCGGGGTCGTAAATCGACCCACAGTCATTTCCGCCGTGTTAACGTCGTTTTGCTTTACGACTTGACGCTGCGGTGTGCGTAAAAAAAAAATGACTCACACCTTTGGTTTGCGCCACCATGCATCAAAGTATAAATTTGGCGCCCATACGGCGCACCAAAATGGCGTTATCCAGCGGTAATATTTTTGACGCAAAACTTCGACGGCGCAGTTTTACGTCAAAAAGTATAAATATGGCCCTTAGTTTCTTGAAACATTCTGCAAGTTCATTAGTACATACAATGTTATTGGATGCATCTTGTAGTGTGGATTTCCTCAAGAATGCATCATAGGATCTGTACTCAGGGATCCACTGGCGGCAGTAGTTCATCATCCCTATGAAGGACATCATACCTTGGTGAATGGTCGCTGCATGCTTTAAATCATTTTTATTCTGTCAGGAGATATGCAGCGCGTACCTTTGGATATCACATAACCTAGGTAAGTCACCTCTTTTTGGCAGCACTGAAATTTTGACAATGAGGCTTTGTGTCCTCTCTCCTGGAGGTGGTTCAGCAGAGCTACAGTGTCTTTTTCACAAGCCTCAAGTGATGGGGGTGCCACAAGGAGATCATAAAAATACTGCAAGATGACACTGCTGCCTTCCAGGTGAAGGCAGTCCTGGTCTATCTTTACTGCCTGTGCATAGACTGTGGGACTCTCTGTGAAGCCTTGGGAACGTCTTGTGAAAGTGTACTGGGTATCTTTTATTGTGAAGGCAAAGACTCTCTGGATGGACTCTAATACTAAAAAACACACTTGAGAGATCTATAACTTGAAGGTCTCTGCTTCTGCAGGTATAGAAGATAATATAGTACTGGTGTCAGACACAACAGGTGCTAAAGGAACCACAATGTTGTTTATCTGGCGTAAATCCTGTATGAATCTATACTGCCCAGTGTTGCCCTTGGGCAATGGAATTATTGGACTATTACAGGGGCTATTAGTCTTTTTAATGATACCCTGTTGTAAACAAGACTCAATCACAGGTTTTATTCCCTCCTCTGCCTGAGGTGACAGTCTGTACTGATGCACATATGGTAGTTCTGCATTTTCCTTAAGCGTTGCTTTCAGGGAAGGGCCTGTTTTTAACAATCCTGACTCATTTTTGTGTTTTGCCCAAACCTCTGAGTTCACTTGTTCTAGGACCTTATTTTTTGTCAGCTGTTAGTCCATATTCTCTTCAAGCTTGTCAAAAACTGCAGCCCTGTTGTTTCTGAGCATACAGAACGTCCAACACCATCCTTCTCCATCTCTCAACACAGACACAACTCCCAAAGGAAATGTAAAGTCCTTAGTTCTTGGTAAGACCCGGAGACATCGGACCATGGGGCCCAAATCTTTAGGGTAAAATCCTGGTGCTACTGCTATAGACACATGTGGTTCTGAAGCTGGTACTTGAAATAACCTCTCTTCCTGTGGACCTAGGTCAATGCTGACAGCATACCATCCTTTTCCTACATACAATGTGTCTTCATGCAACTCCTTTGTCCAATACAAATATTTGTCTGCCATGTAGGCATACCATTCAGGCACTGGGCCTGTAAAAAATGCTGCAGTACGGTGTCTGGGCCCAGGTACTAATGCTAACTGTACTAACTTAGTCTTCAAGTCACTCTCAATGTCAGGACTGCATTAAAGCAATTCTTGAAACACGTAATTGTAGAAATCTCCCTATAAAGTGGTCCATTGGTAGCGTGTTGGAGAGAGAAAGACAAGACTGGGTTTGGACATAACATAGAATCCTCACTCAATTTGCAAGTAGTAAGTGCTCTATTAGCCACCTCTAATCTGTCCTCAGGCACTTGTAAGTAAATCCCAATTTGTGAAAAATATAATGTTGCATGCAATTTACAGAGGAGGTCTCTTCCCAGCAAATTGATTGGTGCATCTGGTGACAGGAGAAACTGATGGGTCATTGTGAAATCCCCAACAGAAACTGGAAGGGATTCTGATAACTCATCATGCATCAGCATTCCATTTACAGCTACAGTAGTTACTGTTTACCACTACTGGGACCCAGCTTGTTTCTTACTGCAGAGATAGTTGCACCACTGTCTATTAGGAAATCAATTTCCTTACCTCCTACCTTAATTGGGAACATGGGATTCTCCTCAGGCATGTCAGATACCTTCATCATAAAGCACTGGGTTCGCCGATTTTCTGTTGTTTGGGTCATCTCTCTCTCTCTCCACGTGGTCCTATACTGATCCATGTCGTTCCTGAAAAGGATTCCTCAAGGAGTGCTGTGTTTGCTTGATGTCTCTAGGCATGGGTGGTACTGATGGCTGGACCTCATCCCTGTCAAACTTGTCATACCTGTTGTTTCTATCTTTTCTCTCATACCAGTCATTTCTGTCATTTCTATCTCTTCTACCTCTATAACTTTTACAATTGGGGCCCCAGTGCCCATACCTCTGGTAAACATAGCACTGATCACTACTCGTGTCTCTTCTCTGGTATGCTTGTCCTTCATCCTGTCTGTGATGCGCCCCCTGATAGTACATTCCCTCTGGCTCCTCTTCTCGTTGTACTTGCTGCAACATCATCCCTTTTTCAGTTTTAGCTGAGTCCTTCTTTACTTTGAAAATACCATCCCTTTCCACAGTTGCCAGGAGCGTGCACAACTCTTGATGTCCTTTAGTAGACCAGTCAGGGTGGCGTAGTTTACAACTATGGGCCACAGATGCTAATAATCCATTCATAAGGGTCTGAGTTACCAATACTTTATATGCCTCTGTCGTGCTCGGTACACCTGCACTATTATCACATCTTCATTGAACCTTGGGATGTAATCAGACACTGATTCCCCTGACTACTGCAACGTGGCTATTACTTGAGAAAAATCACCATGTTTTACTGCTAAGCCATTTATTGTGTCCCTGACAGACTCTAACGAATTCATCAATCTATTTTCTGTAACATCCATATTATTAGTCAGTATTGTCCAGTCCCTTTCCTGTGGAATTTAGAACACACTCTTTACTAAAGACCATCTGCTACCATATCCTAGTTTTAGTAACCTTTCTACGTCTCTGGAAAGGGGGGTATAAGCAATGCATATTTTATGGAGCCATTCATAATATTTCACACTGGCTGTGAATGGGTCTGGGGCATCCTTAGCCATCTGAGCTGCTTCTAAGGGGGTCCATGGTTTTAACATTGCTGTCCCTCCTAACACTATTTTTGGTGCAGTCATTTTAGGGTTTAATAGTGCATCATCAGTATAGGAGTTCTAACCCTTTCCTTTTAACGCCTGTGTGCATGACTGTGTAAGTATCAGCCGTTCTCTGCTATCTATCTTATCCTGAAGATTTTAAATGGAGCATTGTATTTTCTCCCTTTCTGTGTTGACAACTTCCTGGAACCTATCTGTCTCCCGCCTTAGGTGAGCTAACTGTCTGTGTTCCTCCTCATTGTTTTTCCCTTGTGCACTCATCCCTAAATCATCCCTTAGATTAAAAGTGGAGGTTGGGACAGGGGTTTCAAAAGCAAGCGGTATGTCACCCCCAAAGGACAGGTGTCTATTCAGGACTGGTGTTGTGGCACCACCTTCTCTGGCACTAGTTGGCATGTCAGATACCCCAGTTAAATCACCCTCCAGGGATATAGGGAAATAAGGCACGCGTGGCAAGCCTGGTTTTGGACCCAGAGCCTGCTTGTGTGTGTTATTTCTTTCACAATGTACATAGGGGCCTGAAAGTGATGGGCAAATTGAAGTTGTTTGAGGCGTTAGAACTGGCCCTGCAGAATAGATGCTTTGGTCCAATGTTAAGGGGTTGCTCTCATTGTTATTTCTACCTGTGCTCCAGGATTTGAATTCACTATTCACATCCAATCTCCATCTTTTCCTTTCTTCATCTGTTAATAAAAGTATCCCTTCCTAAGTTAATGTACTACTAGTTATTTGCTCATTGTTCCCTCCTTCCCCTAATCTTACATAAAGGACATGAGGCTTGGAGGTGATAAACAGTTTCTTCAATTTATTTATGTCAATATACACTTGGCGGTGAGTTCAAATACACAGTAGAACAGAAGCCCTTCTCGAAATAGTGGCATTTGGTATTGTTATAACTCTGTCTACTTCAGCTGTCGTCAAACCACAGTGGTTACATAGTGACAAAAATGCTGCTCTGTCTGCACATAGTTACTTAATTCCAATAAACATTGGCTATATGTTGTGGGCCAATCCTTTGCTAGTTCTAGCTCCTTTTTCTTAGGTTTTTCGCATTCCCTGTTCAACACTGCCACTGTAAAACAGTCTCTGGACATTTTTCTGGCCTTTCCTTTTCGAAAGGAGAGCTTTCTTTTTAGCAATTGAAAGCCAATGCTGCAAGCAATCGCTTATGTAGTGTGAATCCCATGATGGATCACTCCATAATTCTATAGTCTCTGTCAAGAGTTCAATATCCTCTATCTCAAGAGAACCAAATCTAGGCCACCTCCCATTATTCCCCATTAAAGTCCAAACTAGTGCGCAGAAAGGTGTCACATATTCCACACAATTTGCATCTTCTAGAACCTGAGCTGTAGGGCTATCTGGTGGTACTTCAAAACCTTTCTCTCCTGCCAGCTGTTTAAACAACTTTTTAGTTTTTTTCAGCATTCTAGGGCTTAGCATCATTACATTTCCTTTACAATTGCCGCTGCCCATTGTGCCCTTCCCTCACAATTTTACAATCTGAAAAAATAAACACACTGGTTGTATCCTGCAAAAACTGTTACTCAGGGAAACATTGTTATGCAGTGGTGGATAGACAGAGAGATAGAGAAAACAAGAGCTGTTGACAATTTAGAGGCACTACATAAAACAGTTTTTCTGGTCTAATGCAGTGCTGCACTACTTTACAAATAATTTAAAAACATTGCAATGAAGCATAGGAGCACGTCTACACTTAAGCAACACATAATTCAAATACAGCCATTGATCAATGACAGACTATTTGTTTGTGCACATTTCAAAATCATTTCCTGTGTTCCGCTGCCGGCTGATCAAATGCTTCCCAAGCTACACTCTGGGAGGGTTTTAATTAGTTTATTTATTTATTTATTTTCTCTCTGGGGTTCCCATGAAACGAAAAAGAATGATCTCTCTGTTCAGGCTCTCCTGCGTGGTCTTAGTGTTCGCCGTATGAATTTGCCACTATCATTTAACATAATGATACGGATAATTAGTTACTCCTCAGTCCCCTGTTTAAGAAAAAAAAATTCTCTTCCTTCTGGCCAGGTTCTCCGACATGGTCTTACTATTCGCCATACGAATTTGCCACCATCATTTAACGTAATGATATGGGTAACTTAGTTACTGCTCAGTCACCTATTTAATTAATTGCCAGCTATGTTTTTATTTACCTCTATCCCCAGTTTAACTCTTAGCTAAATTGTAAGCGTTGAAAGGCCACAACAGCAAGGCATTTAATTAACTTACCGGTGGTGGCATTTCACGCATCCCACTTCTGATGCCATTTGTTAGGGAAACTAATTTTCAACCCTCCTCAGAGTGATGCAAAGAAAACCCAAACACCAGCAAGGCTCCGGAACAGGTGAAATGTTTCTTGAGGTGCCAAGGTTTATTGGCAGGCCAAGACAGAAGGCAGACGCACATCCCAGTGTTACGTCTTATAAGCTGGCATCTTCTGCCCTGAAGCATATAAGTCAGGCAGTTATATATGTTAAAAAGTGCTGTCACAGCAAAACCCCAAAAGGGGACATAGTCCAAACATGGGCACGCATATACAAAAGAAATGCTGCATTTACAAAACTTCAAGTCCATAGAGTAAAAATATACATAATGCAGTGCGAGCAAGAACAAGTGAACAGACAACAGGTGGACCATAAAGAAAAGGGGGCTGGGTTGCTGACTGGCTGAATTTAAAGTGTGAGACTGAGCTAAACTTACCACGTGGTTTGGAGATGTTTATTTGCACAGCTGGTATAGGTGTCCGAGAGGTCAATAGGGAAGTCTTGGAGCAGTTCTAGAATAGTAGGATGAGCTGAGTCAACCCGTGAATGAGAAGGACAAGTGTCTTCATAAAAGGAAAGAATAAATAGCTTACTGGGATCCAGATAGTAGGGGAGAGAATTTGAGCTATCATATATATAGGTACATACATGGGAAAATATATTTTTCTCAACACCCATACTAGGTGACTACTATATACCTGTGTAGGTAGTAAATAATCTGAAATTTTACATTTCTGCTGCATTTACACTTTCTTTCCAGAGTTCAACATTATGCCTTATATATTTCTTCCATCTGAATCAGCATTGCAGACTTTTGCAATGCCCTCACTGAAAGCTATAGATTATGCAGCCTGAGTATCACAATTTAGGATTGCAGTACCACTTTTGCAATGGTTTATGTGTACCTTATTGCCATCCTAGAAACCTTTGTTCTAAATGATTTAACCCTGATATCAAGCTCTAGAGCTTGTAATGTTCTTCAAAGTTTTCACTATGGAAACCTTCCCTAACAAATCATCTTTGAATGTTCTGGAAACATCATTTCTACCAATTGGGAACAGATTCAGGAATCTGGAGAGACTTCACATTGACTAATGTTTAATGTAACCATCCACAAAGGACCTGGTGCAGAGGCATCTCTATTGTCCAATGGCAGAGAGGCAGTTTACAAAACTGAATTAATTGCTACTATCGCTTCCAGGAAGCATAACATGTTTTTCACACTTACCATTACAACACACGAATCATAAATCTACCTATTCACTACATTTTGGATAACTATTTACGTATTAAAAATACAGTTTGAATAGGGTTTGCAGGATTATCCCGACCAGATTTATTTAAAAAAAGTAACTTTCAATTAACATACAGGTCTTTCGTGGGAACAGCTACAGACCCCTATATAGATCAAATAGCACTCTGTTGCTAGTCACTGCAGGGACACACTATTCTCTTTGACCATACCTCTGTTTAATTGTACATGCTAGCTGCTCTGTCACCAAGACATTAAGTAGTGGAGAGAGCGGGCCACCTTGTTGGGTGCCCCACCCTATAGGGAAAATGGTCAGAAAGAAAGCAGTTTAAATGAATCCAAGTAAGAGGCCTGGAACATAGCAGCTTCATCCAATTAATCAATCTTCTGGCTAAACCCATTTAGCAAGCACTACAAACAAAAAGCCCAACCTTAGGGAGTCAAATGCTGTTGTGGCATCTAAAAAGACCGCCACAGCCTCCAGGCCCAGGTTCAGCTAGTGTATAACAGCAAAGATTGATCTGAGCTTATGATTACTGGATCTACCTCTTATAAAGCAAGCCTTGTCCAAGAGGATCAAGGTGGAAAGAGGCAGGAGTAGAAGTTAGCCAGTATCTTGGTATTTGTGTTGATAAGGTAGAGTGGTTGGTAAGATTTGCTTTGCACAGAGGGCTTGCCGGGCTTCAATACATTTCACTAGTAGGTTCTAATAATCGATTTCAATGGTGCTGTCACAACATGTGAACCTCAAGTGTATGCTCTGAGAATTGAGCCACTCTGCGATTGCATCTAACTCAGTCTGGTGTCCCTACTATACCCAACAAATGACATCAATATACCGGTGCCAGGCCCTGATGTTTTCCAAGAAAGGGTTTGATGGCTTTCAAAAGTATCGACTTAAAGTTTTGCTTTATCCAGCACAAAAGAAGTACCAATGGCTACCCTGTTAACCTGTAGGTAAAATTATTTTATTAACATAAGATAATTCTGTTTCAATGCTACCTCAGCTAACTAGTCGATAAACTCAACTAAAGCAGGGTTATCCTGAAAGTCGCCCTCAGAATGTGTCTTATGGTGTGTTGAGCCTCATCCTGTGGAAATTGAGGGCCTCCTTGCGAGTTTGGCGGAGGGGATGACTCCTTCCCAAAAGTGACAGATATCCCGCCTGCCGAATTACAAGTTCCATTATATCCTAGAGAACTTGTAAAACAACGGACGGGATATCCGTCACTTTTGGGAAAGAGTAATCTGCTCCGCCAAACTCGTAATGATCCCCTAAGTGTACAATGACTCAACACCCTACATTACAAAGATGTCAGTATCACCACTACAGCAAACCCACTAGACAGTATTAATAACATGTGTGCTAGCCCTCAAATATGACCTGTTCTTGGGGACATGTGACTCCAGGAAGGTATCAATACAACTGCATACTGATTCCAGCACTGAGGGCCAGCACAATGCAATCGGTCTCCCTGGAGGTTCATTGAGATTTTTGTGTATTCTGAGTAATGTGTAAATTACTGGTGTTATGGGATAGCAGCATTCAGAAACTCAAGCTCTATTTTTTGATGATCCCACCTGGAGCCCAATTTCAGTTAGATTCTTGATGTCTTTCTGGTAAGCCTTGATATAGAGGGATAAACTCCAGGGTAGGGTTAGCTACACAGCAATGTCCAAGTTGTCCTGAATAGAGCCTGGTTCTGCAAAAGTGGGAACCTCCTGAAGACCAAGGATAAGCAGCCAAGAATGGATCACTTGATCATGGTTGCGACATTCAACCCAGTCAGTAATCAGGTGCAGAGAATTATCAGGGGGAAATGAAAACTACTTGAAAACATCAATAGAAAGAGTCCTTTGATTGCCTTCAAATGTAGTAAGAATATCAGAGACAATGCAGTGAGGGCCTGTAGGGACAATCAAAAACAGGCAGCATTTCACAGCGTTGGGGGTTTGGCACCAGTAGTGGGGCATATCAAATGCAGTAATTGTGTAGACTGTAAATTCACAAAATGCACAAAAATGTTTGATAGTGGTGGGAGGTGTTTGTGCTGAATAATCACTCGAACTGTAACACAAGGAACAATTGATATGCCATCACATGGCCCTGTAGGAAAATGCAAAATGGAGAGACTAGTCAGGTGAACAAGCAACGGATCAGACAACAGTCAAAAGAAACAGTGCAAGACGGAGAGAGTACCTCTAGTGAAACATTCCATTGAACTGGGATACAATGCTGATCAGTTAGAGTGGCATGAAATTGAAGTAGCCAAATTGGATTCCCGAAGTGGCATCATAAGTGCTGAGCTTACAAAGGTGGAAAACCTTTGAATAGATTGCCTCAACACAACTGAAGTAGGACTCAAATATGAGGATGAGCTCCGAATCATGGACACAGTGCACTGTACTAGGGACTTACTAATAAATCAATTATTCCAATCATGGATAAGCCAATTACATACACCTTTTGTATAGGAGCAGTTCCACTTTAGCACTGGTTAGCAGTGGCAAAGTGCCCAGAGTAACAAAAACGGAAAAATCAGAGTCCAGCACACATCAACAGCCTGAGAAACAGAGGCAAAAATTTAAGGGAGACAACGCCAAGAATGAAAAATCTAACACTATGGTTTCTTGAGAATATGTTACTTTGGACATTACAAGACATGGGCTTTAGGTCTGAGAGTCTTTTAACTATGAGCAGGGCACAAGTTGTGAGTACACACAGATGGACGGCGTCTACCACTATTTTGTAGAGGGTGGATGTCATCCACCCTGCTAAGAAGTTAGGCTCCACTTTAAAATATGCTGAAGCCATCCCGGTGTAATTTTCAAACACCAGGACAGATTCAGCAGCACCTACATGTTCTCTGCTTTCGATCCGATCTGAGTACCAATGTGCAGGTGGGGAGGGACCCATCTTATTTGAAACTCCTGCTGGACCTATAACAAAGACTGAATTTAAGTAGCCATCAAGCCTCCTTTTCATTGAGTATCCTGCCCAGGAGCTTCCTGGAGCCTCACACCTAGATGTAAATGCAGTAGAAGGTAAACAAAAACACACAACGTCTTAGCCCTTCACTCTTACTGAAGAGAGGCAGGATGTTGACTTAGTTTGTTCAGTCCCTGTATATGAGAGATGTGCATGCACTGTAAGAATGTCAGACATGTTGCTCTGTCCTAGTGTTAACACAAAATAACAACTTAACTATGACTATTTTTATGTCATCTATAGCACTATTCGTCCCAATGCAGGGTGTCAGAGCACTTTACTTCACACGTACACATTACATTGACAACAAAATCATACAAGTTTGTAAATTATTGTACAAGATATGTTACATGAGGCAGTAAAGCTTACATATCATTGTTCATAGCTCACTGTGCTGTATTAGAAGGATTAGGATGCAACTGCAAGTAACAAAAGGATCTCTGTGTTCAAAGCAGTAACCCACTTATCTATGTACATAAAATAAAATCTATCATTTGCATTTTACAAGATGTGTTTTGCAGGAGACGTATTAACCCTCTACACTGCTTTGTGACAGAACTGTGACTAGACAAAACACAGATCTTTCCTGCAAATGCATTAACCACTATTCCCTCAGATTTACTGGGAACACTTAGATCTCTTCACCAGGTACCTTTATCCCATAAGATATTTTAAAATCAGACTTTGCAACCAACTAAGCAGAACAGATTTACTGTCATGTTTCACCTTGGTGCCTATTTTTTTTTATTTGTGGCAGAGATTAAAAAAAATAAATGTATAAGTTGAAGCCCAGATTTTGCATCTAGGTTGTGTCACTTTTCTGGCATAACTCTGATTCAAAATCCATTTTGGGATTTACAGTACCACACACAAATCTTGTTTGTGTGGTTTTGTAAAGAAAAAAAGAAACAAACACAGGAAGCATGTTGCGCTGCCTTGTGTTACCATGCATCAATTAGGTAGTGCATAGGTGGTGTTTGGGTGTTCCTGTGCATCCACCCATGTATTTTAACACAAACCCATATTTGCAAAGACTTATAAGCATAGGTTTGGACCAAACTGGTGAGTCTGCCAGAGACGGGTGTAGCAAAGAGAAAAATCTCTATTTCTTGAGGTTATTTCATCTTTGCATGTACGCTGCATTTGTCAGCACATATACAATGAGGAAATAGCCTAATAGGATAGTTTTTGTGTGGCTTTGTTAAAAAAAAACAAATAAAAAAAAACGAACACAAGATAGCATATTGTACTGCCTTATATTACCATTCATCAGGGACGCATTACATGGGTGGTGCATGGGTGTTGTTGTACATCTACCTATGTACATCTACCCATGTATTTAAACACAAACCCATATTTGCAAAGACTTGTAAGGACACCTTTGCACCAAACTGGTGATTCTGCCTGAGGCTGGTGTAACAAAGAGAAATATCTTTATTTCTTTTTTGTTATTTCCTCTTTGCATGTATGCTGCATTCAGCAACACACATACAATAAGGAAATAGCCTTATAGGATAGATTTTTGTGTGACTTTGTAGAAAAATAAAAGAAAATTGATTAATTGGCTTGGATTTAACATATGCAACAGTTAGCTTTGTCTTGGGCACTTTGAGAGTTGTGCTATCATTTACAGTGTGCCTCTTATTTTGTATATCATTCCTGTGATATTTGGGTTTTTCTGAACTGTTAACCCAGGTTGTGGAGCATCTGTGTTGTGGAACAACTTTGAGTGCTTGTACATATTCCATATCCACTCTCAGCTTTTGAGATTTTCATTAAATTCTGCCAAGTTGCTGCCCTGCCAAGGTATGTGTGGTTCTGTTTTTTGCCCTTTTCACACCTACCTATTGCAGCGATGCTACAAAGTCTAGATGTACTGCATTATGACACAATAACAGAGGGTAGCTTTGTTGTTATGATGCTCTTAGGTCTGGGAGAATGATATAATTCAGAGTTATGCTATGTAGGAAATGAAAGATCATGTGTGTTATGTAGGGCTGGCTTCTTCAGTTCCAGAGACTAAGAAAGCGCATAGGTCTGTGTTACTTTAAACAAGTAGGTCAAGTAGGCCGTCTTCAATGCACCATTTTGGCAGTGTAACATGTGTAGGATATGCATATTTCTCATTAGTGAGCATACTCTAGTTCAGATACTGATTACTGACCATAGTTTGTGGTGTCTCTCTCTGTTCCTACGTCTCCACTCTTGGGAGATTTCTCTATGCAAACTAGCAATATTCCCTTCTGAAGGCCAATATGTTCTTGAAAGAGCTGCTTGGGACTGAAATTGTATGTGCCTTTTTCTTGTGAGTTACCTTTGTCATTTTTCCTTCTCATTTTTGGATACTAGACAGCTTACTCTTATTTTACTGTAGTACTGTGAGAGGATACATCTTAAATTTATGGTTGATTCCTTGTGTGGGTGTTCTGGTTGTATTGATTTTGGGGTGAGCTTTCATGTTGCACTGGTGAATGTGAGTGTGGCTTAGATATAGTTATGCCATATCTAAGAACAGAAGAGATATCTGCTGCTAAATGTGGAGAATACATTTTGGGTGGCAGTGTGTGTGGGTGTGACAGAAATTATTTATTTTATATTATTATGATAAGGTGAAAAGTAAAGGGTAAAACATCTATTACCCTCAGTGGTCGACTTGGACCTTTTAACTCAGACAGGGGTGCAAAATCATCCAATCAGATCATATGAACAAATAATCATCGAATATAACATCAAATAATCAACATAATCAATTGGAGTCAGTAATTTAAACACACCATGACCTATGTGGCCATGAATCACCACACCAGTTTAGTTGCCCTTTAGATTAACAATGCTAAAATGAGGTAAATCATAAGCAAGAATAAATAATAGAAATACAAAAAAACATCACAGGGTTCCCAAAATGCCTAAAAAGTCTCAATCTAACTAAACCTTTTATCATTAAATACTCCAAAAAACAATACAGACTGACAGCAGAATTCTGTGAAAATAGAAAAAGCGTACATTTAGTTTGTGCAGTTGAAGTTATTACAAATTGTAATAGTCTAATTTAGACATTAGGTCAGGCATCCCTAACTATTTTTCTAATTGAAAAGCATGTGTGGGCTTCATGCAAAAAGAAAAATAAGACATAAATTAATTTGGAAAACATCCATCTATGCCGTTAACCAAAATAAGCAGTTTGATTTTCTAAGGGAGAAAAACCTGCAAGAAAAGACAAATGCACATTTGTTTTTCCGCTTCTAAATAGATCAGCAATCAGTTGTGTCTTCATCAGCAGAGCGCAGGAACATCAGGTCTTCATTAATCAGCATGAGGACATGGAAGGGAAACAGTTTAGTAAAATTGGGCCTAATATAACTGAACTGTTAAAAACATAGGCAAAGACAGAAACACACCTAAACAGAACTGAAGCTAAATGAAATCTGACTTTCATTACCTAAAACTTTGCTATACTAAAGTCCCAAAAGTTACTAACTAAGCCTCTATTGGACAAGACTATGAGGTGGTTTAGTGTGCAGTCGATAAAACATTATCTGCACTTCAAGTGTATCTCTTCTTGTTTTCTGCTCCCAGGATTGGTTTACGCTGTCACTCCTCTCTCGTCTCTGGTCACCAGCTTCCATACAAAAATTACATTTAAGCAAAGTGGAAACATGACATGTGCTTCCTGCCAAAAACTAAAACTCAAGCAAACACAAAATATTCAACAGGAAAACACAACATTGTTTAAAACTAACAATTTTTACCTCAATGAAATATACAACACAGCAGTAAAAGCAGGACAGAAATTTCCACTTTGCAAATCACACAGGATGTTTGAAGAAACATTATTGTGCAAAGTTAGCACACATTTAAACATGTGTTTCTGGAAAATTACTAAAACATGAGGCCTTTTTAAATAATGCTAAAACATGAAGAACAAAACATTTCATAATATATTTAAACCATTAACCTTTTAGTTCATATTAATAATCATTGTTTGTTAGTACATTTCATTATGATTAAACAAAAAACATTTTTATTAGATATTATTATTTCATATAATGCACACTGTCAGCTGCACGTTTCTTTTTCTAACACACGTGCTACAGTTAGGCCTTTTAACACACATTAATTCACATTATGTTTTAGAGACACATTCTTTATTAACAATGTTTGCTCTCTAACACCTTTAATTTGTAAAAACATAAATGCCGAGCCCCAAACTTTTTCTTGGGGTCCCATTGCTGAATGCCAAGTTTGCTATAATCCTTTTCTTTCAGTACTCTACATTTGCTTAATCTTGTAGGTTTATTTCCACCCCTTTCTTCCATCACCATTGTTTTCCTGTCTCTCTTTCTCCTTTCGTCCCTTTCTGTCTTTCTATCTTTCTTTGGATCGAAGGCTGTTAGTGAAAAATGAGTCTCAGTCTCCTAAAATCAGTGCAGATGCCCACCTCAGATACATTAAGTGGTGGGTAGGGCTGAGTAGGTATATTTTGCATAATAGAGTGGTCTCACCTCTGTGGAGCTTAGGCAGCTAAAGCAATCACATCTTCATGAAAATATGCTGCATACTGAATATTATGCTTGGTGGAGTAGGCTGGTGGAAGATTTAGTTTGTTCAATCCTTGGGTTAGGGAAGCTTTACGCTGACAAAAGGCAACATTGTTTTATGGGTAGCTTACAAAATCGTGAGTATTCCACCTAAATCAGCTGTGTTTGCAAGTATACTCGTAATGTGCTCAAGTGTATTCATGATGGACCTGCTAAACATGTGTGAGGTATTAAGAGATAATGTCACTTTTTGTGATGTCACTTCCTGTAAAGTCCCTGATTGTAATGTTACTTCCTGTGATGTCACTTCCTCTGGTGCCACATGCAATGTTGCACACAACGTCTTTTTTTTTTTTTTAGAACTTGTGCCCTGGCTTTGAGTTTCGTATACTGTTGCTTTTGTGTTCTTTAAATATCATACTGCTGTGTATAATGAAATATTGAAGCTGTGGGGAAGGGTTGAGCAACTGATTGGACTAACCCCAGCATATGATGTCTGATTTGTTTTTTACAATGTCTGATGGTATTTCATATGAATATGTGGTATTATCACACTTTTGTAAACCAATGGTTTCAGCCACATTGTGAATGAATTTGTTTCTTCCAGTGATGCCATGCATTCTGGTACCTCCTTGGGACTATCGCAAGGGGAATGATGTACTTTCACTTTGGTGTGCATGAAGGATGCCTAACTGAACACACCTAATTTGCATTGGCCTCCAGTGGAGAAAATAAACTTGTGGGGGCCCCCATGCAAAGTAAATCGAGGGCAGTCCCCTATAGAGGGACTCCTAAGCTCTTAGGTTTGGGTACTATGCTGAGGGGACTGCCCTGGAACTTGGGGGGCCCAACACTGCAGGGGCATCACACTGCAGGGGCCTTTGTTACACAACTGGTGGCCTCCAGTGGACTAGTTGTATACCCTGTGAGTCAGTCACGTGATGACATGGGGATTTTTTCTGGAGCCTTCTCCACCACACTATCATTGAATTTTGCACGCTCTTCAGACACAGTGTAAACCTTTGCTGTGAGTTCTGTAACTGATGCATGGAAGTTTCTTCAGGTAATGGTAAGCCCTTCCGTCCACCACTGATAGTGTTTTCACGTCAGCATTTGCATGAAAATGTATTACTTTGTCATGAGTACTGGAGTCGTTGAAATTGATTAGTTCCACCTACTCTGTCTTGTCCACTATCATGCAGCAGACAGCCTGTGAATCATGGTAAGTGTTTGGTAGACCATAGCTTTCACCGCACCATGTGGCACATAACAGAAAGAAATTGGAGTGCATGTTTACATTCTTTGTATTGCATGCATGTTATACATTTGAGGTCCAGCCATTTACTCGGTACCGTATACTTCTTGACATTCTCATATCGATGTTCTAATATTTTTGAAAACATAAACTAGTTTATGGTTTGTGGCATATGCTAGGTTTACACCGTATTCTACATTTCTAGTGAACACAACATGCACGATTACCGTTGCTGTGCTACATGCATGACATACACTAGAATTAAGTTGAACCATCCACACAATGTTTATTGGAATTTCGGTGTCCAATGGAATGTTTTACCCATGAGTAAGCCAAGTATATTTGGAGTTAAATGGAGTTGAGCATGAACTTATGCTAAGCACTAAGATTTATGATTTGCATCTTGCTTGAAAATTGGTCATTTTAGTGTACCTTTTTTAGAGGCAAGCCATATTTATTAGGAGTCTTAACAGGTAAATTGTTAGGATTGGATCCTCGAGCTTCAGGGCTATTTGGTAGCTACTTCAGCTTAGGGTATGAGGAACAATAATCTCACATTGACTGCCTGTACACTTTGAATACAATATTTTACTATGAAGGGCCCTTTTTCATTTGTAGGCCATCAATCGGACAGTGCAGTCCTGGAGAGACCTGTGGATTTATTCCTTTTTGGGTTGAAATGTGATTATCCCATAGACATTATTTAGAACACATATATACTCAGATTGGAGTTGAGACATAACGTAAATTAATATGTAAATACATTTATTTGCAATGAGCACTTATTTTGCACCTTGCACTATCCACACTGAAGCATTGCACTTTTGATTTATAGCCAATGGGAATTGTCTTCACAGAATTCTGCAGGAAACCCATAGTTCCTCAGAGTTTTGCAAGTGGGAGGCCAGAAATAACTGTTGTGATCTCATCCAGAATAATAGACGCCATAAAGTATGTTTTCTGCCTCAGAAATTGCGTCTCAGTTCTCTTCATCTAACAGCGTTTTGTCTTGTGGGACATATAATTTTGAAAGTAGTGAATTTTCAGCAACCTTATCTCCCACTGAAGCTTATCTAGTCTATCTCATAGGGCCTTGCAAACCCCATGTTGTTTGGCAATACAAATCCCTTGCATGTAGGCCTTCAAGGCTTCAAAGAGGGTGCCTGTGGATGGTACTAAGCTTCCATTGGTTTGAAGAAAGTTTACTATCTCAGTATTAATCTCATCCCTAAAAGCTGTATCCTTAGTGACTTAAGGGGGCAGATGGCTAGTAAATCTGCAGTACCTCGGTGCAGGAGTTTCTGTCATCAGTCTAACAGGTGAGTGATCTGAAAAAGTTCATGGAAGATGTTCAACCCTCCTGTCCCAACCATAAATGTCACATGTGCCAAGCCAATGATCAAGTCTTGCCCAAGATCCTTGTGCATCAGAAATATGTTTGCTGTCTTTGATATTGGGGAAACGGTGACTCCATATCCCTACCCATCCACTGGCTGCCATGATGTCCTCCAAGGTCGAAATGGCTCGATGGTGTATACATGCCTCAGTACTGGATTAGTCCAATTGCTTATTTAAGACCAAATTGAAATCACCTCCCCAAAGCACAGGTTGAGGTTTTGATAATGCCTGGCCCATGCCTGTTTTATGAAGTCCTGGTCATATGTGTAGTGACTGCATGTGTTGATTAGTGCATTGCTCGACCCACTTAACTTCATTAACTTCATGAAAGCTCTGGAATGGTGTGCCTTGTAGGAACAGAAGAGCTGTCCCCCTAGCATAGGAAGAAAAGTTCACCAGTTCCCAATGACGGCTCCACCCCAGAGAAACATGGGAGGTCTAAGGGATGCTTAGGTGAGTTTTCGGGAGAGCCACATCAATTCTAAAACAGTTGAAGTATGCAAGTAATTTTCATGCTTTTTTTTGATTGTGTAATCCACCGATGTTGCATGTAAAGAAATGAATAAGCGGAGAGCTGTTACTCATCTGAGAAGTAAAGTATCACACTATCAAGAGATGGGTATAAGCTAGAATTGATACTGTATGCCCCATAATGGTGAATAATGACTGGGCAGCAATTACTGCACAAGATAGCCACTCTCCATGTTCTGTGTGCTGCATTTACAACTCTATCCAACTTCCCATCCCCACCCACACTTGCCACCCAACCAGCAAGTGAATTATCCCTACATGACAGAACCAAACCCATAACCAACAAATTGACACCATTAGGCCATCAACAATTATGAACTGGTTCCCAAGCTTCACAAGGGTAGTTCAGAGTGCTGGCCTATCATTACTACTAGAAGGGGCAGAGCTTGTCAGTCATATAGACACTGAGTGGTAGCTTCAGGAAGACTAAATGCAGTCAAGGGGGTCAGGTTTTAACAATTCTCATTATTTATGTTAATAACAACTCCTGAGATAGGCAGAGGTTCAACATGAAACCTGTGGATCTCTTGATCCCACACCTACTGCTATACTATGATCAGTTCATCTCCGCAAGTTGTTCATGCCAGAGGTCCACCAGTCAGATGGGCACCGTATTTAATGAGCAAATAAAGCACCTGATACCCCTATAGTTGGGAAGGTCCTCCTGTGTCAAGGAGTGTGTGGCTGGTAATTGGTAGCCCTCTTGTTTGTAAAGAAGATAGGTTATATTTTGGCTTAACATCGTAGCATGTTTATTTTACTCTGTGTTGCTTAATGCTTCATATGGCACATCATGGTCATGGGATGATTCTGCTTTCAACTTGTTGAGGAGCTGTTTCACAAATAGTGAGGCACTTTAAGGTGTAAAGAACTCATAGGGTTTTTAATGGCGGGTTAAGTCGAGGCACGCTGGATAGAACATGTTAGAATGTATGGCTCTCTCTTGCAGTTTATGTTTAATAGGTAGGTATTCTCGGCTTGCCTACTGAACTGCTAGAGTAAAGTTAGGAAAATCAGAAATAGTAATTCCTCCATGGTCAGTATCTGTTTCTCCTGTACCAGTCTCTGTAGAGTGTCTCAGTTCCGAAAATTGAATAATCTGGCAATAATTGGGCATGGCATCCACCGGGAGAGGACCTAGGCCCAAGGGAGTGATCGGCTTGCTCCACAGCAAACAGAGGGGATAAACTGCCTGTTCTAAAGTGGGAATTAATGAGTGCCTCAAAATAGTCTGCCATGCTTCCTACATTTGTTGATTCTGGTATACAAATAGGCACAGATTGATGCATCAAGATTTTCCTCCAACTCCTCATTCTTAACCTTGATATTGAGAATATTGGCCATATCCAATAGCTTTTAATTTTGGCCTGCAGTGTTGTCCTCAATGGGAGATATTCATGTTTCAGCTCTGGTAAGCTGTTTTTCTTTTTGTTCAAAGTAGTTGTCATTTTGCCCACTATGGTTGAAAGCATGTCCAGTTTACTCTCATTAGATTCCAAACTATTTTGCATATGAAGCAAAAGTGCTTTAATGTCAAGGTCCTCAGGTTCACTAGATACCCCCTGAGATGCTGTAACTCTGTTAGTCAACATGGCCATCGAAGCACTCTGCAACTCAAATAGGAGCTTGGCTTGCTTGGGGGTCTCTTTTTCCCATATTTCTGTTTTGAAAGAGCACACTTCTTTCTAGTTATTTAGGTCAAAATGGAGTCTCAAAAGGTGCAGAGGTGTTGGGACTATGGCATGTCCTGTTGTAGAAAATTGAGCTCACCATCACCCAGAGGACAATTACTAAGCCAGAGATATTATATATAAAGGTATCCTCAACTGTGTTTAGTCAGAGATATGTCTTCGGTGGGCTTTCTTGTTTGTCTCAGTTCAGTGGTACATTTGGGTGGTCACTCGGAGGTCTACAATATCAAAATATCACCCCCAGCCCCCAGTTCAGTCCTAGCTCTGGCCACCTGCCAGATAACAGACTAGATCTGCGCAAAAGGATATGGGCCTGCCAGTGCAGGATTTCTCACCATCCCTGTGGCCCATCTATTATTTTGGCACCCTGTCTATCTGCAAAGTTGAGTCAAATAGGGAGGGATGCACTAATGCTGGGGAGCTCTTGAAGACCCTCTCTTCACACCACCCATGATGGGCGGTGGCCAGTCTGCATGTTGATCTATCCACACCATCCAGCACCTGTGCACTGTCCCCGTGACTTCCCCTTTTCCTTGATATACAGTCCCGGGGAAGATCCAGGGCTATCCTCAGATTTAGGTTAGTCTGTAGGGTACCCCCCAAGTATAAGTCTGCTCCCAGATATTCTCAAACTTCACACCTCCGTGCCCAGACTTTTTGGTTTACACACCCTGCTAGTCTGCTTCGAAGGTGATCCTGAGCAGGGGGATGTTTTTTGGCATTCAGTGCCACCTTGAGCTCAGACCAGGCACAAGAAGCCTCACATGAGTGCGGCCATCTACGTTCCAGGCACTCAGACATCCCTACTTTATTTCTTAGTGCACTGGAAAGTCCATTGTGTGTCTTGGAATTTTAAATTAAAAATAAAGTATGTGTCTAAAAAGAATTGCAGAATGGCCACTGTGCATGTGGACATACACCACCGGCCATCTTTATTATAACTTATAACCTAGGTCATGTGGCTGGGAAGAGCTGGAAGTAAATTAATGCAGTTCAGCTAGGCTTACCTCCTGACAGTCATAAGGCCTTGGTGAGGTGTGAAATACTTCACTGTTATTGGACAATGTGGCAGCCTCTGGTAGTAAAAAGACTGTAAGAAGTAAATACTAGCCACTTACACTAGAATGTAGCAGTTGTGAGTGGACAGGAATACAAATGGGAAGAGTGTGTTCATGCATGCTAATGAAAATGGACACACAGTTGGTCATCTTAAAATGGTTATTGTATAACAAATATCATTGAAAGATGGCCTCTAGGGTATGCACATGAAGGCAACCATTTTGAAAATCTTGTAAGATGTCTATACTTTTACTAAAAATAAAAATGCACATATTCATGTGACCATCTTTGAATGCTTTTTCCAGTACAGCAGGCCAGAGCAAATAAGCACTGACAAAACCAATATTCCAGGACCCATGTATTAAAGACAAGCCTTATTGGTTCTGCTATATGTAATTTAGTTGGAAACTCTTCAGCTTCAAGGGCATCTCATGCTTTCCAGTCAGCTAAACATCCAAAACACTGCAGCTAGGCTGCCTTGCAATCTACCTGACAGATTACATATATTCCAGCATTAAAATCTCCACATTGTTGCTGGTACACAATAGGGTGATCTTCAAGCTCCTCTGCCATGTTCACCGAGCCTAATATTTCTCTGGCCCAGCCGTCCTGAGAAACAAAGTCACCCACTATCTGACAGTTAGGGCGCAGAGGTCAGTAAATAAGACCCTCATTGTGCCACACTGAATTTAGCAAGTTAGAGCAGGAAGGTTTTCCTTCACTCACCTCACAGCAAAGCACTGCCAAACCCTTCCCCTTCATTTATGTCTCATCCTTAAGTTTCTCCCTTTCATGACTGGTCATAACACACAGCTGCACCAGCTTTAATGTTGCTGAAACAAACTTGTGCTGTCTTTTCTCATTATCTGCTAGTTTGTGCAAGGATATCCATCTGGGGATGTGTTTGCACACATATAAATGTAATTAACATAATAAACAAAGGCCTTTTTAATTGTTGAGCATGTTCAAGATACAAAAAATAAACAGCAAAACCTTCTCTATATATGGGATCACTCTCTGTGGAATATTCTTCGATTTCAGTTTAATTTGACATTTGAACTGTGCTGAGGAAGTGACTTAGAGCCCAATTATGAGTTTGGCTATCATACCGTCAGATTGCCACAGAGGTGGTACCAAGTACACCGCTGAGTCAGCAGTCTTTTGTCTCCCCAATTACGATGCATGTAGCCTGAACTGCCGACCACGTCGACGGAGTGTGCCCTGCCTGCGAAGCGGCGGACTAAAATGCTGGGTATTCATACTCTGTTGCCGTCAGGGCCACAGCTTCCCATCAATCAGGTCACAAAAACACAGTGGCACTGGCAGTCCCCTTGAGCCGGTTCCCCGACGCTGGTAGGCCATTGCATTACGCGCTCAGCAAAGCACCATAACAGTGGTCATTGGATGGATGCAGATACAACACACCTGATATTTTTTGGTCAAGTGGATACACCTGCAAATCACACTATAAAGCTCATCCCAATCCAGGCCATGATCCTTTGCCAATCTACTGCAGCACAACTATTTGGGCACAACATTTTGGTGAGACAAGGCAGGCCTTTTTTTCCCCATCCGTATTACCACACACCACACTTTGCCAGCACTTACCTTTTATCATCCCTTTGTGTATATTTTGTAGTACTGTCACTGACTTTAATTTGGGGATATGTCATGGCCAACAAAAAATAATGTTGTTTCGAGGCAGAGTTGTCAGTTGTGGTGGATGAAATCATAAGAGTAGAGCCACAATTGTTTTGAACAGAAGTCCAAAATCCCACCTTCAGTCAGAAAATGGAAATGTGGTCCAGAATAGTAGACAGAGTGAATGCTGTTGGTACCACCTGGTGCACACAGGAGGAAATTAAAAAGAGGTGGAATGACCTGAGAGGAAAGATGCATTCCATGGCCTCCAAGCAACACCAGGAGGCTAGTAGGACTAGTGGTGGTCCTCCCAGCACCCCAACCACGTGCTTTTCGTGGGAGGAGAAGGTCTTGCAGATCCCACATCCTGAACGCTTGACAGGAATGCCTGGGGGAGTAGAGTCTGGTAAGTTACATCTCACTTACTGTCACAAAACCTCAAAGTCCTGTTTGCTCCCAATCCAGCTTTTACCATTGTGCTGTCTCCTAACATGTAATCCCCAATGTTTTCAGTGTTAATTTGTATTGTTGTATAGAAGATCACATATATCAATTACCATCACATACCACATGTTGTAATGGTGTCTGTAAGTGTAGTCTCATTTCAAGACCCATGACATGTATCAATAGGTAGCTATATTGTCCATCCCAACTGTATTTTGTGAACAGGTATTTTACACTAACCCTTTTGTAAGTGTTGACAAGTAGAAATTGTAAGTACTACAACTTCCACAAGGTCCTGCTTTTGTCACTCTAGGTATAACTAAATTGTGATTTTGACCATTCTCACTTGTCTGACATTTCACAACTGATGTTCTTTTATCATGGAGAGAGTAATCTACGTACCATGCTCTATTCAGAGACATGTCTGCCTACTTTGCTTTATGTTGTCCTGGTCTCCTCAACTGAAACAATTGATGGACTGATGGATACCATACCAAGGGCATGATAAACAAAGGTAAACTTAGACTTTTGGTCTAAGTTTAGACCAAAAGTCTAAGTTTACAACTTTTCTATGTTCACAAAGGTAAGTTACAAGTAGTGTCTTTACATCTGCACTCAGAGTGGATCATCTGCACTTGGGGTGGATTATCTATTCTCAGTGCAGATCATCCGCACTCAGGACGGATACTCTGCACTTGTGGTGGACACTCTGCACTCAGGCCGGAGGAGGGAATCTTTCATACTGATACACCTGTGTCAGTGCCCACTATCCCCTCACCTAGCTGCAGCAGAAACACTTTAGCCCATTAGCCAATCCCAGCCTTGCTGCACACATAAAAGAAAAGCTGTCACAAACAAATCCTTTCAGACCTTTCAACATGTCACTGAATGTGTTTGTTGGTTTTCCCCTTGCTATGCGACAGGATGATTTGAGAAGGAGGAAGAGAGTAGAGAGGATTTTCAGACAAAGGATAAATCTCTTTAAAATGTCCAGCCAATATGTCACGGCCAGATACCATTTTCACTTGGTGTCATCTTGGAGATGGTTTGTAAGTGGGAGCAGGATCTTGACTCTGTGACCTGCTACTCCCATGCCATCCCAGCCTATGTCAAGATCCTAGCATCCCTCCATTTTTTTGCTAATGGGTCATTACAGAGGGTCTCTGGTGACCCTGTGGGCATCTCATAGTAAACCCAGTCCTGATACCTGCATCAGGTACTGAGCTGCATAAATAGGAGAGTTCTTCTCAACATACAAATGCTCCATACACTGGCCAGAAGGCAAAGGGTAGCTAGGGATTTCTATCGCCTGTCCCACTTCCCATGTGTGCAGGGTGCAATTGATTGCACGTGTGGCTCTTCAGCCACCTTGCTGCAATGCACACATCTTCTGCAACATACACCGCTGGCACTCCATCAATGTGCAGGGTGTCTGTGATGCCATTGGTAACTTTATTGATGTGCATGCAGTGTCCCCAGGCAGTACTCATGAAAGCTATTAATACTGCAGGTCACCTCTTTCCTGGCGGATGGCAGTGGGAGAATTTGGCAACCTGTGGCTACTGGGTGTATACCAGGCACCACACAAGTATGATATGTATACTTGTCTTTTCAATATATACACAACCACCATACAACACTAATCCTCATGCCACTCACGTACCCCCAATAGACACAGCATGTACCATTTCATACACCATGTACTGTACAGATACAAGAGGGGCATGTACATATATTACTCAATTTCACTCCTCAGTTGATACTGGATATGCACTCTCCCTTCATCTCCTCACACCATATAGATGTGCAACCACTGTACCTCAGTGGAGGTACAATTGGGCACACAGACATAAACAACCAATCATTGAATGCAGTTTTGTTCTCCTGAAATCAAAATTCAGATGTCTTGACCGTACAGGGGGGAGCTGCTGTACTCCCCTAAAGTTGTGTGCAAGATTATAGTAGCCTGTTGTGTTTTACACAATAAAGTATTAAATCATCGCTTATATATACCTCTGGATCCTCCTCGAGGTCTGAATCTAGGCAACTGGGCCATTGTACATTTATTTCACCTGAGCAACCTGTTGTGTCATTGCCTTCATGTGGTTTGCAATCTGTTGTCAATAAGGAGTTTTAACACATATAAATTTAATTAACATAATAAACAAACAGAGACTTTCCCATTACTAGGGGGGGCTCTGCCATGAGAACAGAAGCCCTTTGTGTACCAGGCCCCTTGTGTGTGTGTGTGCTGCAAATCATGTGGCAGTGTGGCCATATGTCTGTCATATGTACACCATAGTACAAGTGGATAGACCATGCTCATAGCTGCTATGTTTGGCAGCTGCTCAAGTGATGTGCCACTCCAGACCTGTTGTTAAATATAGAGGAAACTGGGACTTGTGTTTCTGTTTCACTATGGAATTGCAATGAATGCAAGTCTCAGAATTTATCCTCATCATTTGGCCTGGATCAGCACATCATGAATGGACCTGGGAAATTTGGCAGGGCTGTGTGAGTAGAAACGGTCGTCCTCATGAATCATACTAACACCTACTGGTCACATTCAAAATGGCTAGCTATTTTGTATTGTGTGTAATGGAGAATGCATCACACATGCAGCTCTAATATACTCCTATGATGACACATTACTGTCTCTTGTTAACCCAACAGGCACCTTGTGAGATATATGATATGGAGTGGCTTCCACTGTCTGAGCTGGTAACATTGTACTAACAAACACACCCTGCTCTAATGGCACACCAAGGCCTATTGCAGGTAAAAAGATACACTACCCTGCAGCACGCAGTAAATAAACTCCATTGGCTCTATTCTACAAACTGCCCCAGGTGCGCAATGTGAATGTGCACCCACCCTGTGTACCCCCAAGCCACCTCTGTAATACAGAACTGTCATTAGACAGTTGTGCTGCCCTTTCTGTCATACAGATAGCGCTGGTGAACTTATAGTGCCTGCACTATCACCATCTGGTGCCCACTCCTTAGCAGGGGTGCATATCCCTATGCAAATGATGGAATCCCTTAGCCACTGCACTCACACCACATATTAGATGCGGGTGCAGAAGCAAAAAAGCTGTCAGGAGGTGCACTGACAGTGTGCCACATAAAAGGTGGGGCACTGTCAGTGCATTCCCTGATGGCAGCTCTCTGTAGGGTAGAAAGGTAGTCCTATGGATCCCACACATATACCTTTACAAGTGGGTGTAGTTACTCACTGCACCTCCCTGCAGGCATCTCTAATCCCCCTTAAATGTGGATGCCGGTTGATGTCTGCATAGTGCTACACGGAGCAGCTGCTTTAAGACTGCTCAATTTTTCACTTGACTGCGCTGTCCCCAGGACAGTGCAAGTTTACCGCTGCCCTGGAGGCTGTGCATTGAACGTAATGTGGCACACTTTCATTGTCTCTTCATGGTGCACTGTTTTTAAGCTCTATCATGGAGCAAACATTGAAAGTGTGTCCTATGTGTAATAAGGCCTCAGATATCATTGTGTGCAGCAGCATGCATCTGTTTCTTTGGGCCCACATGTTACTGAGACCACCTATCAAGCAACCCTTCAGTGAGTATGTTCATATCAGCTTCACTGAATGTGTGCATGCCCTGTCCTCAGGTCCCTCAGCCAGGTTGGGTGATTTGGGTGCAGCAGGATGGCAGAGGATCCTGCGGGAGGTGAGGCTGACTCCAAATGACAATAAAATTGATGTATTTCCCTCCATGTATTGAAGGAGGATTGGAGTGCTGCTTCCCACTGATGAAGGATGAAATACCAAAACACATATTTGGGCCTGATTCACAATGGGCCCCCACACTTGGAACTCTCATTGTGCAGAATCTACCATAACTGCAATGATGGAGGGGCCTCTGCCACTTGTGCGGAAGCCGTTTACAGGGTCGTACTGGTCATAAGAGGTATCAGGCATTTCCCCCGGGGCACTGCCGAGTTGGGGGACGTGTTTTTTTACTGGGAGTTTGTTCTGAAATTTTCTGCATCTGTGTGGGAGCTGGTCTGACAAAATTGCCAGTGTTGCTTTGGGTTCCCAGCCCTATATGTCCAAGGATAAACATCAATAGCTACCCCAGGATTGCTGAAACACTGCAGTCTACTTTGGTATAAGTGCCAAATGTTGACCACATGCACCATAATGCAAAGGGCCAAACTGTGCTGGGATGTAATGTAGTGTGCACCTATACTCTTTTCCCTTCTTTAACTGGACTTCCTGCCCTTCTTTCACATGTTTTCATATTTGAAACTTCTTAGATCTTGTTTTTCATCCTGAGTGTGGAATCTCTGCCCCGAGTGTGGAGTCTCTGCCCGAGTGTCGAGTCTATGCCTCGGGTGCTGAAAACACACTACCTGTGTGGATACTCTGCATTAGGGGTGGAAATTCCAAAAGCGGGCTGGAACCCAATGTTTTCATGACAGGTAGTTGCAGACAGCCATTTTATTGTCATTCCGAGTCATCTTCACCTCCACATAAGATCCTCTGCCATCCTGCTGCTCTATTTCTCCAAACTGCCCTCAACATACCTGAGGGACCTGATAAGAGGTCACCCCCTTCAGTGAAGCTGAATTAGATATATTAGCTGGGGGGGCTTCAAAACTACCCTCACCTTTATGGGGGTCCAGAGGACCAGCTGAGCAATGCAATAGATGCCTGACTGTGGACCATCATTGCTCAGCGCTACAGTGCAGTGAGGTTGTACCACCGGCGGACCAGGACATGCCACAGGTTTTGGGGGAACTTACATGCTGGGCCCATCTTAATGCCCAGGAATTATTGGGACAGTCCTCCCAGCCCTGCATGCACAGGCGCTGCCTTATGACACTGTACAGGAGTATCCTGAGGGCAGCCTGGCCGACCCTCCATGCCAAGCAGGAGGAGTTTGAGCAGCAGAGACCTGGTAAGTTCATGGCATGGAATATGTGTCTGGTAGTATGATGTGAGTGGTGACAGAGCGGTACCATCATGTGTCTCATTTTATTGTTCACATAATCTGAGCAATTGATGCAGTAGTCATGAGGCCAATGCCTCATTGGAGCACAATGGATGCACTAATCAGAGTGCATCCTGGGACTTGTAGTGTTCTGAACACTACTGGGGAAATGAGCCTCACCAGTTGACTGAATATATACAATGCCAACACCATGACTTGTGAACTAAAGGCCTTAAAAATGCGGTGTGCAATGGCAAAGGAATGGGTTAGACAATGTCTAGTGTGAGAACAAGAAGCCTTTGGTTATTGCATGCTGTATGCTTTTGTGTGAGTATTTTCAGTGTAAAATATTATTTAATGTGCATTGAAGTAAAGACTGAATTTGGGATACTTGTCTCACACAAAATGGTACTAACCTTTCCAGCAGGGAACAAATGCACACATCTTCCCTACAGTGGCTTGTATATGTAATGTCTAGCTAGCTGTACTAACTATGCACGTGTGCCTACTAGTATACAGCACCGACAAGTAGTCTTGACTTGCCAAATGTGCCACTTGCCATGTAGATTGTCTGATGTCATCAAGGATATTCCAATACATAGATTCATATCTTAGCAAAGGTCATATCCAAGGTCTGGTTTGTAAGTGTACACCCAATCCAGCATTTGTGTGGTATCAGACCATGCTACACATCAGATGACATTCGAAACAAGTGTAAGACTATCAAAGCGGCACATTACAGGATGAACATAGATGCATGCTTAAGTGCGGACATATCCATCCAGACTGTGTCCTATCCACTTGTAGAATGACATCTGAAGATTTCTATGTAGCAAGGACAGGAAACACTGGGCGCAATTCACAAAGGTAAGCTTAGACATTTGGTCTTCGTTTAGAACAAATGTCTGTGTTTATCTTTGTGGATTTGGGCCAATGATTGTGATAATGCTGAAGGTTAGGCTCGGTCACTACAGAAGTGTATACTTCCAACAATTATGACAAACATCAATGTGTGAGTTATGTCAGGACATCGCAGTGATAGTACACTTACAATTTGGCTCCAAGTCACATCTAATTGGTTAGTGGGATCGAAGAAGATCAACGTCAGAACTTGCTTCATGTGCTTATATGGCTTGTCCTGAATTGTTCACCAACTATATTATGTTCTTGCTTCTATTTCAGTGGACTTGGCTGGCCAGGAACACTAAGGACAGGACCTGGGACAGAGCATGGCATCCGCAGGAAATTCAACCACTGACAAAGAGGAGGAGGAGGAGTTGGGAGGACCTGGTACATCATCAGGCAGGGAGAGTGTGCCCACGAAAACAGATGTAACAACATCTGCTACAGACTGGGTGGAGGCTGAAGACACTGTAGGAGTGCACTGATCTGGACACCTCTGGTCTGGGGGGAGGAATTTGACTCTCCTCCTGACACAAAAGAACAAGACACAGCTGGACCTGCCACTGACCCCTGTCTACCTCTTGAGTGCCCAGTCCATTGTGCCCACAGCTGCAACCCCCTGCCACTAGTACCCCTCCAAGTGCTTGCCCATTTGACCCAAGGAACATCCATGTCCACAACACCCCACACACCTCATGTGCGACCCAAACACCTTCTTGTATCGTCACCCCTGTGGATGCATTCCTGAAAGCGATGGTGGTATCTGAGGGAGGCAGATATGTCCTCTCGGATCCTACTACGAATCCATTATGGACTGCATAGGTTCTGAGAGGAACATGCTCGAGACATGGACACCTTCAATGCCAACCTAATTTCCTTGGGTGCAGCCATGTTGTCTGCCCTGCCCAGTGTCCATCCCATACCACCCTCCATGTGTCTCCCTGTATGTCTACCCACACTGGTTCTCCTTGTACCCTTTGCACTTCCTATGTGTCACACTCCCGTGGGATGTCTGGTCCTACATCAGCCAGCCAGGAGAAGGCCACAGAGGCTGAGGGTCTAATCATCATGCAAAAGTAGGATAACCAGGATGATGAGTGACAGGAATATATTTGGACATTGGACATTTGTTGTTACCCCTTCTATATGGACTGATTCCCCTGATGTTTCCTGACATGTTTAATTTATTTGGTCCAACCCCCTCCAAGTCCCCTTGCCCATTCTGCATGAAGACCAATATTTAATTTCCTTTCTCCCTTTCCAATGGACGGTTATTTTATGGATTATTTTTCTCAGTTTAATGTAAAAAATAATTTCTTTAATCCAAACTCTTTGTATTTGCTAGAATCAAAGTATATATCTGGAGTGGTTTAGCTATGCTTTCAACATGATACATTTGTAGACAGATGATTCTACTAATAAACATGTCTTACCCATGTTTATCAGCACATACATGGCCTACAAACACATTAAGCAATTGACCATCATCAACTATTAGTCAACTCAATTTAAATGTGGAATATGTCTTTTACTTACAAAGGCCCTCACTACATCCCTGGCGGTCGGTGTTAAAGCGGCGGTAATACCGCAAACAGGCCGGAGGAGAAAAAAATGGGATTACGACCCTGACGGAAACCACCAACATAGACAGCCACTTTAACACTCCGACCGCCACAGCGGTACAAACAAACAGGGCGGCGGACACCGCCAACAGACAGGCGGAGGACACTGTACCGCCCACCCTATCACAACAGGCCTATCTGCCACCTTTTCCGGGGCGGAACCAACGCAAACAAAAACACGGCGGAAACAGTACACAGAAGGGAAAACACTCACCTCTCTACACCCCACAAGGAACCCGGACGCCATGGAGCCCGAATTGCAGATACTGCTGATGATGGTCTTCCTTCTCTTCTATCAGGAGCTCCAACGACAGCGGCGACGAACACGGTGAGTACTGCACCTACAACACAGGGGAGGGGGGAGGGAAAAGAGAGTGACACACACACGCAACACACCACACCCTCACCCTCACCCACAACAACATACACACAAATACATGCAGCAACATTACATATACATCTCCGACTGGAAGAACGCAAGGACAAAAGGAATTGATTTGAACGAATGTAATCATGTGAAATCTCATTATCAAAGTTCAAAATCCAGTAAACACAATAATGTACACCAACTACACAAGTCTGGATAGTGCACCAATCATTGTCAGTGGACCACTGAGCCCAAAATGCATGGGCCAAGCCCACACTAGATACCTGACTCCAAAGGGAGAAAACACTGCTGGGGCATCAGACCGAAAATATACAGGCACCTCAAGGGGGGGGGGGCCACCTTACCCAGATGAACGTACGACGCCACTGCTGTACAAGGGGGCTTCATGCCCATTGCTGTATCCTGGGGAGTGCAAAGCCAGAGCCTCTCAAGTCCCTCCAGTGGGTGGTTTGCCCACTGCTTTATCCTGGGGAGTGCAAAGCCACAGTCTCTCAAGTGGATAACAGTCTCTACTGGTTCTGGAGGTGGCTTTGTGCCCAGCGTACTTCATCCTGCCAAGGACTGAGGAAGCGGATGTCATTCTCCACTGGTTCTGGAGGGGGCTTTGTGCCCAGAGTGATTCATCCTGCCAAGGACTGAGGAAGTGGATGTCATTCTCCACTGGTTCTGGAGGGGGCTTTGTGCCCAGAGTGCTTCATCCTTCCAAGGACTGAGGTAGTGGATGTCATTTCCAACTGGTTCTGGAGGGGGCTTTGTGCCCAGAGTGTTCCACGTGCAGTGTGGCTGGTACAATACACTCGCCTACAATACAATACTTGGTACAATACACTGTGCCACGAGATTGCCGAGGTACAGGTAGCATGATACGCCATGGAGGCAGAGACATACCCCACATTGCTGCAGCTTCGCATTCCATATGCAGGTGACAACTGTGATGACAGTGATGCTTCATGGAAGGTGCCCAGGGTCCTGGAACTCACCACCAGCCCCGGACGACTGACCACTGGGGATGGTAGGCATGTCTGTGGTGGTGCCACTGTCTGAGGACGTCGCGGGTCCGTTGGCAGTGCTTGTGGCGGTGTCAGTCGTGGCGGTGCTTGCGGCAGTGTCATTCGTGGTGGTGCTGGCTGCGGGGTCTGTGGCGGCGGTGCTGGCTGCGGGGTCTGTGACGGCAGTGCTGGCTGTGGGGTCTGTGGCGGCGGTGCTGACTGCGGTGTCTGTGGCGGCAGAGCATGTGTCAGCACCGGCTGAGTGAGAAAGCAGGATGTCTCCTGCAGCCTCGGACGGCTGCCCACCAGGGAAGAGGCTGGGGACTGTCGCAGCCGCTGTAGACGTGCCAGAGGCGGTGCAGGTGGCGGTGCAGGTGGCGGTGTTCGCTGCCGTACAGGTTGGGGTGGACGTGGACAGAAGGTATGACACTGGTCCCTGAGTAGGTGCCACCATGCCCTCTCCTGACCTGCCCATCAGTTTTTTGCCCTTCCCCACCTTTGATGGTGGCGCAGTTGTCTTGCCACTATCCCCTTTCGTTTTCGCTGACCCCTTGGTGGCAGGTGTTTTCGGCTTCTCCCTCTGGGATGTGGGCACCTTTTTAACCTTGGCAGGTGGTGGACTGTCCTTGCCCTTGCTCCGTGGTACACTGGCAGCACTGATGGTTGGCGCACTCCATGACCCCGCAGTTGCTAGCACCACTGTGCCTGGGGATGTGGTGGGTGAGGTGGTGGGCTGGGACTTGGAAACCCTGGCCCTAGGGGAAGGACGGGGGACGGGAGGTAAAGGAAAGATGTGAAGGTTTGACAGGAAATGTTTTTTAGACACACTGGGACGGATAGATGGAGGGTGTTTGGGAGTGGAGGAAGAGGTAGTGGCTGTAGGAGGTGTACATCTGCTGAATTCGGGTGAGGGAGCATGGGCTGGAGGTGGATGGCTGTTGGGTGGGTCTGTGCCTGCATTTGTGTACTTTGGGAGGAGGGCGCACTGACACACTGGGAGAGGACACTGGGGATGTGTGAATGGTAGTGGGGGTGGTGAGTGCATGTGAGTGGTGTGTGGTGATGGGCGTGCTGGTGATGGAGGTAGTGGCTGAGGATGTAGCCCATGCAGGTGTGAGTGGAGACAAGACTGGGAAGGAGGAGGGAGGAGGGAGACGTGGAGGAGAGGGAAACAGTGGAGGAAGTGGATGTTGGTGTGTGTGCATGGATATGATGCTTGTGTGAGTGCCTGTGGGATGTGTGGTGCTTATGTTTGCCATGTGCACTCTTGTGTGTTGATGTGTGTGCATGCTGGTCTGATGGTGTGCTTGTGATAGGCTGAGGTACAGGGGATAGGGTCTGGGTGGAGGAGGTTGGAGGGGGGAGGCTGGACACAGGGACAATGGCTGCCATCAGTGCTGAGGCCAGAGCCTGAAATGCTCTCTGTTGGGCTGCCTGGCCAGAATGAATGCCCTCCAGGTATGCATTTGTTTGTTGCAAATGCCTCTCAACACCCTGGATGGCATTCAGAATGGTAGACTGCCCAACAGTGAGGGATCTCAGGATGTCAATAGCCTCCTCACTGATGGCAGCAGGGCTGACTGGGGCAGGGCCTGAGGTGCCTGGGGCGAAGGAGATGCCCACCCTTCTGGGTGAGCGGGCACGGGACACACGCTGAGGGGCTGCTGGGAGGGCGGTGCTGGTAGGGGGTGTGGCGGCTGTACCTGTTGATGCAGTGGGCACAGAGTGGTCCGCCTCCGCAAGGGAGCTCCCATCAGAGGAGGAGTCGCTGTCGCTGGTCTCTGCTCCTGTCCCTGCCGTGGAGCTCCCCTCGCCCTCCGTCCCACTGGTGGCTTCAGACTCCGTTGCTTCACCCTCCAGGGCCAAGTGGGATGCAGATCGCTCCTGCTCTGGTGCCAATGCTCCTCCGCCTGATGATGCTATTGCACACAAGAACAGGGAGACCACAAAAAGGGGGTGGGGGACAGGAGAAAGACATGTTCCATGCATGCAACACCACTACCGTTGGCGGACACAACAGACACAGCAGCCCTCTGCACTACGCCATGCACTTATAGTTCCTAGATTAATCCCATGCCCATGGGGTACAAGGCCTAAGCCTGATAGCTGCACACCTGTAAGTCACAGGAGCCTGACTAGGTGTAGATGGCTCTAACCACTAGTGGGGTTGGGGTGCCACATAGCCTGCCTCACAGGGGACCTTGCCTACCAAGATCGCCGTGGCCTACGAGAACCCACTGCCCACCTCCCCCACCCAGACACCTCGTAATGCGCGCAGAGTCAGCTGAATGAGAGTGTACTCACCCCCTTGTGGCTGCTGTGATGCCCTCAAGCGCCCATCCAACTCCGGATAGGCCACCGCCAGGATCTGGAACATCAGGGGGGTCATGGTGCGACGGGCACCCCTCCCACATTGGGAGGCCATCCCCAGCTGGGCCTCTGCCGTCTTCTTACTCCAGCAGCACAGGTCCTCCCATCTTTTCCGGCAGTGGGTGCTCCATCTGTGGTGGACCCCCAGGGCCCGGACATCCTTGGCGATAGCATGCCAAATAGCCTTCTTCTGGTGGGCGCTGACCTAGAGGAATAGTACAGGGGGAAAGGAAATTCATTACCTGTCCGGACCGTCATACTCATTGGCCCCGTTCCCACCCTTGCCCTGACGCCCATACACTCACCGTCCGCACTTGCAGGCCTCACCCCCACCATGTATCTTCCATCCACACCACTCCAAACAGGTATTGCACATGCAGCATGCTCACAGTGTACTCACCTGTTTGTCTGGAGGACCGTACAGTTGTGTGTACTGGGGGAGGACCCCATCCACTAGTTTCTCCAACTCCTCCGAAGTGAAGGCAGGGGCCCTTTCCCCAGACACTGTAGCCATTGTTGCTTCCAGACACAGGTCACAGCAGCACTTGTAGAGTAGGTCCTCTCCTGTTGAAGGTCAGGTATCAAGTGAGTGAACAGACAGAAAATGGCGGTCACGTCCGCGGCGGTGCGTACTGTCACCACTGGCGTACATCGTCATTGGCTCCTCGGACCCATAGGGCCCAATGTTAACCAATGCAGAATTGCGCTGCGGTCTTCAACCGCCCACTGCGACGGTGTAGAACGCCAGCGCAGTTACCTCATATCCCCTTGTCCCACCTTACAGGTCAGGCAGCCGCCATTTCAGGAGGCCACATGGCATTAATAATAACTGTGTCACACCAATGTAGGCCTGGAATACACACAGTTGCAGGCACATTGCGGATTAATAAATGTGTGCAAACAACATTTTGTGATACCTCAGTGTTGGATGACTCTCTGCTCCCTGTTCTCCTCCATAGGGCACGTCTGCTGGGGTAGGTGATGAGATGGCGGCATCCTCTGATGTACAGACTGCTGGTGGACCTGTCGACAATGGAAGAGAGACACATCATAGTCACATACAGACTTGATCGTGCAACAATCCAGGAACTGTGTGCCCACTTGGAGCCAGACCTGATGTCAGCTATCTGCTATCCCACGGGGATGCCCCATCTAGTGAGGGTCCTGTCAGAACTTCATTTCCTGGCAAGTGGTTCCTTTCAAACAACAGTGGCCATTGCATCAGGGATGTCCCAGCCAATGTTCTCTAACGTGTTGTCCAGAGTGTTGTCTGCCCTGCTGAAACAGATGCGCAGCTACATCGTGTTCCCTCAGGTGGAGGATTTGCCTAAAGTGAAAGGTGACTTCTATGCCCTGGGACATATCCCCAACATCATTGGTGCCATTGATGGGACACATGTGGCATTTGTACCCCCCCCGCAGGAGTGAACAGGTGTACAGAAACCGGAAGAGCTACCATTCGATGAATGTGCAGATGGTGTGTTTGGCAGACCAATCCATCTCCCATGTCAATGCCAAGTTTCCTGGCTCAGTGCATGACGTTTACATTTTGAGGAATAGCAGCATCCCTTATGTGATGGGGCAACCCCATAGGCACCGTGTGTGGCTAATAGGTGAGGCCAAGGACCCTATACAGTGTGAATAGGTGTCTGGGTATGGGGTTGTCCCTAAGGGTTTGTGTGTGTCTAACAGTTGTCCCTCGATATTTGCAGGTGACTCTGGTTACCCCGACCTGTCACAGCTACTGACCCCAGTGAGGAATCCCAGGACAAGGGCAGAGGAACACTACAATGAGGCACATGGGTGAACTAGGAGGGTGATTGAACGAACCTTCGGCCTCCTGAAGGCCAGATTCCGGTGCCTCCATATGACAGGTGGTTCTCTCTACTACTCATCGAAGAAGGTGTGCCAGATCATCCTGGCCTGCTGTATGCTGCACAACCTGGCTTTGCAACGCCAGGTGCCTTTTCTGCAGGAGGAAGGTCCAGCTGGTGGTCTTGTGGCAGCTGTGGAGCCAGTGGACAGTGAAGAAGAGGAGGCAGAAGAAGAGGATATCAACAACAGAAACAACATAATCAGGCAATACTTCCAGTGAGACACAGGTAAGAAGATGTCACTGCCTCGCATATCTCATACTATTATTGGAGCTATCATAAGTCTGTCATTTTCACTCAGTGTATGGACCCTGACTTGTCACTTTGCCTTTCCATTTCACAGATGTGGGTCCCATTTTGTGCCCTCTGCTATATTTCCTCCAGGCCTACAGCTGTGTTACATCGGTATTTGCACAAGTAAATTGACATTGCTATATTCCATGGTTATTGCAATTACACGTTTGTGAAAGCACAGACTGACTCCAGATTGTTTTGTGATTGAAGTGTGTTTATTTCTGTGCAAATAAGTGGAGGGGGTTGTAAAATGGGCTGGGGGATGGTGGAGAAATGTCCATGGTGGAGTCCAGTCTATTTGTTTCAAAGGTGCATTGTCCAAAGGGGCATAGGAAGTGGAGCAATGGCAGTTGAAGGATGGACAGGGTGACAAAGTGGGACAGAAGGGTGACATTTAGGGGGGTCTCAGTTCCTGGCGGGGTTCTTTGCAATGTTCTTTGTCTTGTTCCTGGATCTCAGGGACCGTTTGCGGGGTAGTTCTCCATCTGCAGGGGGTGGGGTGCTGGTGTTGTGTTCCTGTGGTGGTGCCTCCTGTCCACTGGTGCCGGCAGAGGTGGAGGGCTGTTCATCGTCCAGGCTAGTGTCAGGGGCCCCTTGTTGTGCCACTGTGTCCCTCCTGGTGTTGACAATGTCTTGCAGCACCCCTGCAATGGTGACCAGGGTGTTGTCAATGGACTTCAGGTCCTCCCTGATCCCCAGATAATGTTCCTCCTGCAGCCGCTGGGTCTCCTGAAACTTGGACAGTACTGTTGCCATTGTCTCCTGGGAATGATGGGAAGCTCCCATGATGTTGGAGAGTGCCTCGTGGAGAGTGGGTTCCCTGGGCCTGTCCTCCCAGCTTCCCTGTTTTCCTGAGCCTCTGTCCCCTGAACCGTGTGCCCACTGCCACTGACCCCAGGTCCAGGATCGTACTGTGTTAGTGGGGTTTCCTGGGTTCCCTGTAGTGGTGGACACACTGCTGATTGACGTGTCCTGGGGACAGAGGGATGGGCCCGCTGGGTGGGTGCTGTGGTGGTGTTTCCTTAGGGGGGAGGCTCTGTGGTGGCTTGTGCCAGTGTCAGGGGAACCGACTGTCCTGAGGTCCCTGATGGGCCGGGCTGGTCACCTTGATCCAGTTGTGCAGAGCTGCTGTCATCACTGTGGGTCTCTTCTGTGGGGGGACTGGATATGTCTGGTACCTCCTGTCCAGTGACGTTGGGTAGGGGTCCTGCAGGGGTGTAAAGGCATGATTATTGCATCTGTGTGTGCCATCGTGTGCAATGGGTTGCATTCTTGGCTTGGTCCTTGTGTGATATTTGGTTGGGGTCTGTGTGACTATCTGTAGTGGACATTCTTTGGTGATGGGTGTCCATGCTTTGGTGTTGCATGCAGGGCTTGGTATTTGGATGGGTGGGTTGTGATAGTGGGGTATATTTGAGGTGTTGGAGTGATGGGGGTGAGGGTGGGGGTGTGGGTATGTGATGGCATGCAGGTGGGGTGAAGGTTATGGTATTTAAGATATGACTTACCAGAGTCCAGTCCTCCTGCTACTCCTGCGAGGCCCTCAGGATGCATGATCACCAAGACTTGCTCCTCCCATTTTGTTAGTTGTGGGGGAGGAGGTGGGTGTCCACCGCCAGTCCTCTGTACAGCAATCTGGTGTTTGGAGACCACGGAACGCACCTTCCCCCGAATGTCGTTCCACCTCTTCCTGATGTCATCCCGTGTTCTTGGATGCTGTCCCACTGCGTTTACCCTGTCGACAATTTTGCGCCATAGCTCCATCTTCCATGCAATGGAGGTGTGCTGCACCTGTGATCTGAATAGCTGTGGCTCTACCTGGACGATTTCCTCCACCATGACCCTGAGCTCCTCCTCAGAGAACCTGGGGTGTTGTTGAGGTGCCATGATGTGGTGTGGGTGATGTGTGAGGTGGTGTGTGTTGTGATGTGTGAGGGGATGTGTTGGTATGTGTTGTTTGAGGTGCGTGGATGTTATGTAAGTGATGGTGTTGTGTGTCTGTGGATGCTGGTGTTGTTTAACATAGTGTCTCTCTCTGGCGTGGTTTCAGAATTCCGAATTCTGGTAGTAAGGGTTTGTGGGTGATGTGGGTGTGTGCTTTATATTAGATTGGGTGTGTGGGTGTGGTGTGTGTATGTGTATCAGGTGTGTGTATTTCGATTTGTCCAATGTGGTTGTGTTTTGTAAATGTGTGTGTATTTTGAGCGCGGCGGTGTGTACCACCAATGGAATACCGTGGTTGAAAGACCGCTGCATTGATTCGTGGGCCGTTATAGTGTGGGTGAATTCCTGTTGGCGTGACGGTGTCGGTTTTGTTATCGCCAGTTTATCACTGACCTTTGGTGTGGCGGACTTGTGTGGGAGTCTGTATTATGGCAGATTCCGAGCTGTGGGTCGTAATACCTGTAGCGGAATTCCGTGGCCACAGCGGTATGTTGGCGGTCTTCTGTACGGCGGTAAGCGGCTTTTACCGCCAGGGTTGTAATGAGGGCCAAAGTTTTGTGAAAACGTATATTACAGTGCTCATGGAGGATCTCTCTCGTGATTTCTGAATTTTGGTGGTGAGGATTGCTGTGAGTATGTGTGTTTCCTTAGATTCTGAGGGGTGGTGAGTGTGATGCTTGTGCCTACACATGTTGGGGAGGTGCCTAGACATGGGGTTGTGGTGCTTGTATTGGTGGGGAGGTGCCTGGACAAGGGGTGGTGGTGCCTGTACAGGTGGAGTTGGTGCCTGTACAGGTGAGGGAGGTGCCTGGACAGCAGGGTGGTGGGGCCTGTTCAGGTAGGAGAGGTACCTGGACAGTGAGTGGTGGGGCATGTACAGGTGGGAGAGGCACCTGGACAGGGTGGAGTTGGTGCTTGTACAGGTGAGGGAGGTGCCTGGACAGCAGGGTGGTGGGGCCTGTTCAGGTGGGAAAGGTATGTGGACAGGGTGTGGTGGTGCATGTACAGGTGGGAGAGGCACCTGGACAGGGTGTGGTGGTGTCTGTGCAGGTGGGGGAGGTGCCTGGACAGGGGGGGACATAACTGTGAAGTGGGGGGCATGTGCAAGGGGAGTGATGACTTTGCAGGTTGGTGGGGGGCCAGTGCAGGTTTTGGTACCAGGGTCTGGGTGTGACACGGTGCAGGTATATGTGTTGGCTCTCCTCCATGTATTGACTGTGACGGCTGATTTGGTATCACTTTCAGTATGCTCTCCATCATCTTCATAGCCAATGCATGGTGTATTGCACTTTCTTCCCTCTGCATGCACATGATATCTTTTAACATCTTTCCCATCTCTGGGAGTTGGTGCATGTCCTTTAGTGAGTCTGACATATCAGACAGAGCAGCCCCTATGGCACAAATGTCAAGCCTCACATCAGACTGCTGGTGGAAGAAATCCTCCTCCCACTCTCCACCATAAACATCTGCCAGCCCTCTCTTGCTGGGACAGCCTTGGATGCAACCGTCAGATCCACCAGTAGGGTTGTGTGTGGCAGGTGGGAGGTTGTGGGGAAGAAATTTGTGCCTAGTGGCTACCTGCTCCTCACCGGGTTGGCATTTCCTCAAATGTTGGAGAGAGGTCCTGGGAGGCACTGTCAGGGTAGGAGTGTGTAGGGGAACCAACACATAGGAGGCACTATGCTGACCAGAGCAGATGTAGGCTTAGATGTTATGCCATGTGGGCCAACAGTAGTGGGAATGGGATCGCCTTTTTCAACCATTGCAAACAGTGCCTGATCTTCTTCCTACTCTACTTCCCCCTCCTCCTCTTCAGCATTTCTGGTTGTTGACAAGGAGGCTTGGAAGAGGAAAGGGTTCTCCTGTTGGATTGCCTGTCTCCCACCACTGGGCCTTCTTCTTGAAGCAACTCATTGTTCTCAGTACCTGTCAGAGTCACCAGATCCTCGGGGTCTGTGCACGTTCCCAACACTTCCACCACAAGACAGCTCCAATAATTGGGGAAAAGGGGATTAGGACAGGAACAGCTGGGAAGGAGACCTGTAGGAAGCAAAAGGTTAAAACACAACATCAAAATTACATCTCATGAAATCAGTACCATGCTACAACTCTAAGCTTCGTCTTTTCCGAAAAACATGAACAACCCTAGAATAGTCCAAAAAACTGACTAGGCTTTAGATGACCGAATGCCTGAGGAGGAAACAGGAAAAGTTAAATAGGACTTTCAGATTCGAGTACTTTCTTTAGCATGAGAATCAGGAAACACTCTGAGCAATTTCTAAACAACCATATGAATCTTCTTTTAAGAATATATATCAGGAACACACAGCATTACATCTAGAACTCTTGGTATTGTTGTGTTCATCTCAGAAAAAACATTGGGAAGTGAATTGCGCACATTGCAGATTTTTATGTGAGTATTAAACACCATAAAGGATTGTGCACCATGAAATCACACAACGTAGATTCAAGGAATAAATAACGCAACGTGTCAACTTGAAATGCTACCAAGAAAATGTCTTAGAATAGTATTGCACAGTAATTTACATTATTTATACATGAGGAAAGAATTGCGCGTCTTGTCGATTCAAATGCCACCATACAAATGCCAAGAAATGGTAGCGCACAATGAACAACATGAAAAGCACTCAGGGAAAGAATTGCGCGTCTTGCCGATTCAAATGCCACCATGCAAATGCCAAGAAATGGTAGCGCACAATTAATAACATGAAAAAACACTCAAGGAAAGAATGGCGCGTGTTGCCGATTCGAATGCCACCATGTAAATGCCAGAAAATGGTAGCGCGCAATGAACAACAAAGTTAAATGCTCATGAAACGAGTTGCACGTCTTGCCAACTCGTAAAACATCATGTAAATGTCAAGAAATATCAGCGCGCAATGAACAATGTAATAACGAAGTCAAATCTTTATGGAATAAATTGCGCGTCCTGCCTATTTGCAAACCACCATACAAATGTCAAAAAATGGCAGCACACAAGTAATCTGTTATTCATTTAAGAATTAAAATCAAGAATATGAAAATTCTCAATTACGGTGTTGGGAAATGTCCAAACACCGTCTTACCGCCTGGAAACAGTGATCACCAATGAGAGATAAGTGCAGAAGACTGGAAAATCCAAATAGGCCGCCGTGACAGGAGCTCAGGAAAAAGCTGCTGCTCTGCACCGGGACCTCTGAATAGTGAGCACTGGAAGTTGGGCTGACTCTCTTTTATAGAGTCTTGGCCCAGCCTAGAACCACGCCCAGGCATGTTGCAGGGAAAGTCTCTAGAAGGCCCTGGAAAGGGACCACACCCTAACACACTCTGAATGTCTGCAGCAATACATTGCAAATGTACAGTATTTATAAGCACCTTAAAAATGAATCTTTTGGATGGAATTCTGCAATGCAAAAGGTTAAACAATAACATATCATCACAATGCATAAATTACATTATCTTACGAGTGTTGGGTTTTTGCATTCTAGATGCCCGTAGAGTGCACACTGTCCTGGTGTTGACAGTACCTGTAAGAAAGAGGTTGCAACAGGCTAAGGGGCATATTTATACTCCGTTTGCGCCGAATTAGCGTCGTTTTTTTCGATGCAAATTCGGCGCAAAACTAACGCCATATTTATACTTTGGCATTAGACGCGTCTAGCGCCAAAGTATGAGGAAAGAGCGTCGTTTTTTTGCGTGAACGCCTTCCTTGCGTTAATGAGATGCAAGGTAGGCGTTCCCGTCCAAAAAAATGACTGCAACACAAATGCGTCGTATTTATACTCCCAGGCAAAAATCACGCCCGGGAGTAGGCGGGGCAAAAAAACCCGTATTTGCGCCTCTTTTTAACGCCTGGGTCAGGGCAGGCGTTAAGGGACCTGTGGGCTCAAAATGAGCCCACAGCTGCCCTCCCATGCCCCCAGGGACCTCCCCTGCCACCCTTGCCCACCCCAGGAGGACACCCAAGGATGGAGGGACCCATGCCAGGGACATTCAGGTAAGTTCAGGTAAGTATAATTATTTATTTTTTTAATGTTTTTTTTTGGCATAGGGGTGCCTGATTTGTGCCCCCCTACATGCCTCAATGCCCAATGACCATGCCCAGGGGACATAAGTCCCCTGGGCATGGCCATTGGGCAAGGGGGCATGACTCCTGTCTTTACTAAGACAGGAGTCATGTAAATGGCGTCTTGGCGTCGTTAAAAATGGCGCAAATCGGGTGGAGGCGATTTTTTAGCGTCAACCTGACTTGCACCATTTTTAAGACGCCCTAACGCCATTTTCCCCAACGCCGGCGCTGCCTGGTGTACGTGGTTTTTTTCCACGCACACCAGGCAGCGCCGGTCTGCTAGCGCCGGCTAACGCCATTCAATAAATACGGCGCCCGCATGGCGCTTCAGAATGGCGTTAGCCGGCGCTAAACTTTTTGATGCTAAACTGCGTTAGCGCAGTTTAGCGTCAAAAAGTATAAATACGGGCCTAAGTATTTGCCTTAGAATATCATGCGGTGCAACACAAGGATTGAGTAAAATGATCTTGCATCAACGGATGTTACACGTGACCTGGTTTGTGTACACCTACACATGACAGCTCACACTGCAGCATTGAGGTGTTCAATGCAGATGTTCAATGCAAAATCAAACTCACCAGTTCCAACCACAGCTCTGTGTGCTATTGAGATCCCCTTGATGTCAGCTGTTGGACCCGGCTCCTTGAGTGTATAGCGGGAGATATGGTCCTAGATCTAGCAGCTTTTGAAGGAAGTGATACCATGGTTAATGTTCTGCATGATTTATATGTGAATATGCACACTTGACACCCACATCACTGACTATGTTGGGGACATTTTACACACCAACTTCAGATGCAATGCAAAAGCGGCTATATCTGCTAGTGCCCTTCCACAAGGATTTGGTTATTGCGCATGAGTAGGGTCTCATTGGTCTATAACACTATATGGCACACTTACCTGAAGGACGGATGGTAGTGGCTTTCACTGCTGCAGCCAGGATATCTGTATAACTGAGGTAGTCCTGCCAGCAGCTGTAATGCAGCATACATGTCCATATCTAAGTGCAAAGGATGATGGTGATGATTCTACGTTTACATGTCATAGGCATAGACCACTGCTTTACAAGTTACAGGAGGGGGGGCACATGTGTGCCTCCTGACTTCTACATGCGGCTGTCTGGTCAAATGCAACATTGGTTAGCTGTTAATTCAACACAGCCCTCCTATCAACTAGGTATCACACTTACAGACAAACATGAATTTCGAGGTTACTCAGAACTACAGGACAGAAATAACTAGGGTGTCCTGCATTGCCTACCTTTGGACACAACTTCATTTTTAGGGGCATTGTGCATTATAATGCATCATGATGTGGTCTCTTCAAATTTCTAAAGGAGTTTTCCAAAGCATGCAGAGCTGGTTTACCTTTGCACATCAGATCATGGCAGTACCTTGGAGAGTACAAGTGTGGGATGCAGAATTATCAACCAAGGTTTGGGCAACATTCATTCTGCTGCTCCCCCCGGGCAACATTGCCCATTGTGCACTGGGAGGTCAACCTTTTCTGGTGTGTACTCTTTTTCTGGCCTGTGTTCCCAATGTACATGTACAACATCATGGTCTATTTTACCTGGCACTGGAAATGGTTATATACAGCACATATCCTGAAGTCCTGTGTTCCAAGGTTTGCTCATATGTGATTATGGGGGAAGAGGAGGGAAAGAGAAAAAACATTTCTAAGTTCACACAATTTGGTCAACTGGAAATGCTGGGCTGATCCCCAACTTTACTGGATTCATGTTGTGCAGTTCAACCACTAAATGTATATGCTTTGCCTCCTCTACACCCACCTTAGCAGCCACAACACCCCTCCCCAACCGCAAGCCTGCTGGTATCAGCGCACCTCTCATCCACATCATTACTATACCTTTTGGGCTCCGGGATTTTGTCAGCGAGTGTCCATGTCATGGACTTACAGACCAGTTATGACTAGTCCTCTCCATAAGAGGCTTGGGGGTATATTGGTATATTTATAAGCCCCTTGAGCCACCAGAGGATAACTTTTTGTGTAGCTCTGGCTGTGCACACTACTAAATCATATCTATGAGGCCACAACAAGCCACTTTGCATGGCTTTCAATTGCCTCCATACCTATGGAGTGAAGCAAGGCTGTGCATATCAAGCCACCAATGGATTTTGACACTTACCCAGACTGGAAGAACCATGTAAACCTGGGAATGTGAAAAGAACGTACACCTCTTGAGGTGAGGTGGAATGACTAGTTACATATAGACTTGCTGCATTGACCTACGCCAAATCCACCTATATGAGGACCAATATGAACACTTAGGCACATACTGTACACATACATTCAGAGTCAAACTTTCATTTGCCAACATGTTATGATGTGGTACACTGTTATGAGCCATATGTGAGCATTTGGAGATGAGTGCAACAGTGATATTAGACACACACCACATACTGCTGACATTCAATCCACAGTTTAGGAATATAAGCATTTGGTAAAGTCATTTTTAGGTATACTTACCAGGGTCCAACATCCATCCAGAGTGTGTTGCCTGACCAGATGTCACACGTACATGTAGCAGAAGTCACTGCAGAATGTATATTTCTCAACAACGTCAAAACATGTGATGCACGACATTTCCTACTTCATGTCACAGGGAGGGCACTGATAATGGATTCCACGTAATGTACCTATGAGTTGACTGATCACAATGTAGGAGTTGGGACCTTCTCCTTCCCACATTTACCTACCAGTTTGTGCTGATGGTGTGGGTTGATGTGCTCCATGACATTGCCTCCCTGATGGTGCAGGGACCTCTGCTCCAGTGTGTGACTGTACTTTGGCTATATGTGGCAACAAACAGGAAAGGTCATCAGACTCAACCAAGTTATTTTAATATGTGCAAGTCTGTCACATATATACACAATTTTATCTACATGCCAATAGTAACAGTGAGTGAATCAGGGACATTATCCATTGCTATTTACAAGTGTTAAGTGGATGAGGCAGCAGTGAATGGCCACTGTTTGGGAATGAGGAATTGCAAGTTGCCATTTCCACTACAAAGTACTCTGGGACATGTAGTGCAGTGGACAATGAGACATATGAAGGCCTAACCCACCATGCAAATTGCACATACTTGGGACAACATTCATGGTCACATTTGTAGTGTATCACAGACACTGATTATTTAGTGTAATTGTTAGGATCCTCACATTTTACCTGGAACCACATTGAGGTAATCGCTTACAGGCAACCCATGGAGCAGGCACGGAATCTATTGTTGAGAGGTCATCCCTCTCAAGTGTGTCGAGTTGGAGGCAGAGTCTAATTTGTTCATCTGGATGAGCTCTAGCAACCTCTATCCCGCTGTCTTTCATCTTGACCTGCTTCTTCTCATCCTGTCCCTTCTTAATATCTGTCATTGTACTTATATCCTCCCCCATCTGCTGCCATAGGGCTGCCTTCTGTGGGGCACTGCTGCTGTGGGGCGGGGGGGACCACTCAGTCTTTTGTAGTGCCTCACTATGAATTTGTGTATCATGCTGGTCTCCTCCTCTGTGTAATGTTACTTCTTTCTGAAGGGTAGTATGTCTTCAGAGCAGACACGCACAGCGTTGGTGTGAAAAAAACAGAGCCTTGTATGTGTGCTGCTTTTATCTGGTTTTGGGTGCAGTGTTGCAGGTGATATTGATAGTGTGCAAGTGTGTGTAATAACAATGATTCCAGCGCGAGGTCGGATTATCTGCCTGGGTGTTGATAATCCACCCTGAATGCAGATGATCCGCCCTGAGTGTGGATGATTCGCCCCGAGTGCTGACATAAAGATACCACTCGCAACTTACCTTTGTGAATACCGAAAAAGTTGAACCTTATGCTTTTTGTCTAAACTTAGACCACAAAGTTTACCTTTGTAAATCCATCCTGAAGTGTGTGAAATATTTGCAAGGCATAAAGTTAACTCAGCAGATTAGAGGTTGCAGGTAACCCATTGACTCTGCACTGCTCGCATGATGACTATTGCTAAATATGCAACCAAGTTGTGTGAGTGCCTGGTTTGTACACAACTAGGCCTTGAAAATATATAATACACATGTTAACTCTCCACTGAGTTGGCTTGAATATTTGGAAGATGTTCATTCCTCAATACAAAAAAACAACATCTCATGCATCTGATGACTTGCTTAATTTAAGTATATGTATTTAATGTCTACAAATGTCTTGTCAGCAGGTTTAGCACTACTGAAATATATCACAGTATTAATCTCTACCTATTTTGTCTTGTTAAAGGTTTATACTTGCTGTGTCACAAAAAATTAGGATGTAGATAACACACTTCAGCCAATGACAATGTTTCCAACAGGTTCATGTAGCAGAGCACCTGCCCAGAGCGTTTACACACAAGAGACACCCACTCCACCCCAGGACCAAGACTTCAGGGATGACAACACTTCTGGTGATCTGGATGAGGATGATAGTGCTGGTCCATCTGGTCAGCCTAGGCAGATGACAACAGTGAGTGTCACTGGGCCCAGAACCACACATCTTTATCCCAGCTACAACACCTCAGCCAACATCATCCAACCTGTGTACTTAGCACAGTAATGACCATTGTGTGCCCCCCCGTGCTGGATCCTGATGTGACAACCACCACAGTTACAGGGGAACCGGGAAACAGGAACCAGTGGGAATGTGCACAAAAAATGGGAAGTGTAAGCCAAAACCCATGTGACAGTACATGAAGGTTCAAATAGCAATACAGACATATTACTTCAAAAGCCTTTTTTGTGTGACATCCCTCACCAGTCCATATTAAGGTCTTCACATGAGTCTTGACCATTACTGTGCAAATAATACATCTTGGAGGTATCATTTGCACCAGTTTTTAATAGACATTTGCATTTGGACATAATACCGTCCACAGCAGTGTACACTGCACCATTCTAATCTAGTCTATATGCCCACTAACGCACTAGACACATGAAAAGTTTAATCAAATGTAAATGGGAATGGATTTGCACACATCTAACCCCTCATTTGGAGTGGTGGTGATGGAAACAGTCACCAATAAAGTACTTTCAGACACTAAAGCGGAAGCGGCCTGTCCTTGCATATTGAGCATTGTGCACCTGATGCAGCCGACAGAAGTCAACCGCGCAGTGGATGGTTGACTCCACAATGGACACAGCCATAGGCTAACGTTGGTGATTGTGACAGTAGAGAGCCAATGGCTGTGTCAGTATATGCTGATGACCGCTTACATTGCGTAGATGTATCCCGCGGTTTGAAAAATACATCATGTCCCTCCTGACACTGCTGCTATCAACATCTCCATTTTTAGCTGCTGTTTGTCACCTCTTAAAGCAAGCATGCAGGCCAAGCAGGTGAAAGGGATAGTCCCTTCTCAGCAGAGGAGCTGAAGCTGCTGGTTGATGAGGTTCTTTCCCTGTATGGCCACGTCCATGGCTCACCAAGGGAACAGGTAACTATCTCACAATCATATGTTCCTATATTTCACTCCATCATTTCCATTCCCACAGGCTACAATGTGCCTCTGAGTTAGAGTGTTCAGTCTGATTACTTGTGTAAAGTTGTGTGGTTCCTACATAGGATCATAAGGTCAGGGATTGTCCAGCACTATCCATTGTGTTCTTACCATTACTATTGGGGTGTGTGGGGTGTGGAAAGCCCTAGATTCCATTTGTTGTGCATGTAGACATTTATGCATGTATATATGTCAGGGTACCTGTGATATAGTTAGTATTCACATTATGCTAAGTCAGCATATACATGCATGGCCTTTAAAGCATGAGCTGTGAATGTATTCTGGACAAACCATTTGAGTATGATGTTAGGTAAGCGTAAATTCCCACATATCACATAAAATGTTGTCTGTGGGCTACCAGTAGCTCACAAACCCCTTCAGAGTGCCACACAGCCTTGAGCACACATATTGAATGGCCTCAAGCTGCAATCTGATATTTTAAACTGTTGGAAATGTGGTGTCCAGGTGGCATTAGTATGCTCTGCCTGTAGGAAGCAAAGCCTGACAATGAGTTGTGCCTAGTCACAACCATGTGCCAGGCTGGGGCAGAGGTTGATTGGCAATACAACTGATGCCCAGGGTATTTTCACTGTAGATTTGTGGATCCTTGGATGGTCGCTAAAAGAGTTTGGAAAAACAATAGTAGCCCTGACTGCTTTTACATAGAATACATTTAGAATGGTGACTGAACTGAGGTAACCCCTTTGACCTGACCCTTCATTCCATTGACCCACATTGTCAATGTATGTAATTTCCTAGTGAGAGGCCACTTCACCTACAGGTCTGGTTTCAATTCCCCATACATGATGCTAGAACTGTACAGGCCTATATCACATGTGACACATTAACAGTGCAGATTAGGTTTTCATTTATGAATCACCAGTTTTTTTTTACATTCAACCAAACATGAAATACAATGATATGTTGATGTTAACCCTGTAACAGTGCCACATATGGCAAAAGCTTTGTCTTGTGATACCAGTACATACTACACAAGCTCAATCAGACATAGTATGATATTACGTTAAGATGTCCACTTGTCCACACATCACCAGAGAGGAAGATATCACAGGCCACAATGGAAGGGCTACCATGTGTGTCCAAGTCTTGGGATGTAGTCTGTACTATGGTTGCAGGCTGTATGGACCATATGCATCAATGGGTCTGACTGCATGAGTGTCTGTACAATAATGCTCAAATAGTTCAGCTCTCTAAAACTCACAATAGTGTGTCATGTTTCAAGGGACCCATCCAAACATACAGACATCACACTCACCACCACCCCCTCAAACATCCAGGCCATCACATCCACAACCGCCACTGACAACACCACATTCACATACTCACACTACTTCCCCCTCATATCCCCACAGAGCACAGCTGACAGTACAAACACATGCACACACCACACCCCCACACCACCACATCTGCAGCTGGAACAGACCATACCACACCCAGATGCACCCTCCACCCATCATCACATTCATTCACACACCACACCCATTGTCACCACCACATCAACACCCACACCCACCACTTTCATTGTAGCAACATCCACAGATCCAACATTCACATTCTACACACCTACGAAACACAGACACACACAATCAAGCACCCAACAGACACCACATATACAAGACTCACCCATACTTGCATCACACACACCTGACACACATGCACCTGCAGCCACAACAGACCCTATCACATCAGACAGTCACTCCTTCTCCGTCCAAGATCCCACTCCTTCCGATTCCCACACCTAAGTACCCTATTTAAGATCCTTTCTTTTCCCTGGTCCCAGACCCTCCCAAACATCATACCACCACTTCCAAGAAGGTCCATACCCCTCTCCACATCTCCCTCCCTATTAACCACCCATCCCCACCCCAGGTCCCAAAGAACCCCTGCTAAACATCTTTCCACCCCATCCACTTGCCAAACTACCCCTCCTAAACCTAGCTCCACCACTTCCTCTTCCCAAGCCACCCCTTCCCATACCAAAGCCACTCCTCCCAAACCCAAACATACCCCTTCCAAATGACAGCTTTGATGTGCCTACCCTGCCCAATGAATGCCCCTTTGTACCAAGGTTAACCTAGCAGTTACTTCTGAGGCACATTTGGTGGCACAGCAGTGTGCTCCCGTCATTTATACTGTAGTTAGACTGGCCATTGGTCTTTGCATTTTCTAAAAGGTTTACTGAAATGACATATAAAAATATGATTCTTTTGGGACAAAATAAAACCTGATTTACTTTTCCCTAGCTAGTTTTGGGAAGCTACCAATGTTGGCTATGTTAGATTGTGACACAAAGTCATTGTGTATACACATTATGGCTGGCAGGTTATACTACACATTTTTATAGTGTGCTTTGTTAGGTACATGCACAATTTCAAGACATATGTGTTGGTGATAGGCTTTTCTGGGCAGGCATTAATTATGGGGCTGAGCACTTGCCCCACCTAATTTCGGTGCTTTGATACATTGGGATGGTGGACTGCATGTGTGTTATTTCACCCTGATTAGTGATCAATATGGGCAGGTTTATTTATTTAAAGTTTGGGGCCAGTGCTAGCCTTACACAGGTCAAGGGGAACTGCTCTATGGATGGATATGTGGGATGTATCCAAATTTGGCCACACATTGATGTGAGTGGTATATCAAAAGGTAAAGGTTTCAACTTGTCTTGTGCAATGTCAACCTCATTTGCTTGCACCTCACCCTATGGTGTATGTTGGACATGTGCGCAAGTCAGTTATCTGTTTATCCACACCTGGAGTGTTGTTGGTTGTCATTGTTTTTTATCTTCTTTTTGTGACATGTGTACCTTTTTGTGTGCACCTTACACCTACTTTAATTATATGTTAAGATTGTAGTTACAGATGTGTTTGTTTTAATAACTTGCATTTACACATAGCACACATTGATGATGCTATTGATTGTCCCTGACATACTTTAAGCAAGGGGGTCTGTGCATGGTCAAAGTGGACTGTGGACCAGGGAGCCTGACTTTCAGGGTGTGGGGCTTATTGAGCCAACCCTGTTCTACAGAGAGAGTTTCTACGATGACCTTGCAATATTTATTAGGCAGATTGTTTGGAATTCCATTTAACAAAAAATGTTTTTGATGGACCTGATGTGTGAGAGCGTATTGCAGGTATTTTGCAGAGAAGGGGTGTTCCTGTTTCATGCAACATCCCTACTTAATTTTCTTTCCTATCAATACTGGGCCAAGCATGTGAGAAGTTGTAGGGTGTTGCAGTGATCATTTGTGTTATGTTAAACACATCACATGTGAGGACCTGCTGTTGTGTTAAAGTACTGTGAACACACATCACTATCTCTGGAAACTAGTTGTGCACACATTTAAAATTTAGAAGAGTGTGTCTGTTCAGGGCATCAATGAGCTGACTTGTGATCAGACATTGGAAGCTGTTCCGAACAGGGACCCACAAAATAGGTTTGGCCCAGGCCCCCCATGCACCTCAAGTTGTACATGTCTGTGCGTCTGATAGCTGAAGAGTCAATGGGTATGATTGTGGCTTACCATCAGTTGCATCCACAACTGTGTGGCTTTTTGACATCATCAAGCAGCACCAGCAGTGGCAGGAAGTATACGATAAGCTCCACGGTGGCACGGGAAGTGTGCAGGTGAGTAAAGGGGAGTTTCTGCTTTATATCCATCCCTTTACACCAGCTCAGGTGTGGAGGTTTTGCTGCCACAGCCATGTCAGTTTCGAAATCATCAAGCAGCACCAGCAGTGGCAGGAAGTATACAATAAGCTCCATGGTGGCACAGGAAGTGTGCAGGTGAGTAAAGGGGAGTTTCTGCTTTATATACATCCCTTTCCGCTAGCTCAGGTGTGGAGGTTTTGCTGCCACAGCCATGTCAGTGGGAAGTGGCATCATGATTGGACTAGTGGTGAAACTGGCTGTCCAACCTTTGACATACGCATTGGCCTCTACTTCTGCTGACCCAGTCAGGATTTCCTATAGGCGACAGCGGTGAAGTGGTGGTCTTTCATCTACGCACCCGCTTACTTTGTAATTTGATGGGCGGACAGCAAGTTGGGGGTCAGGGAAACCAACGCCCTTTCGACTGCGGGACCCTTTCTACCAAACTCGTGATCAGGCCTTAGACATTAATTTTAAGGCTTGACATGTTATGGGACTTGTGCCGTTTATGCTGATCATTTTTTTATTATATACATACTTTAAGAGGTTTTGGTTCAGCCTCCTTCAGACATTGGCTTATTTGGCTCAGAAACCGTATGCCTTTGCTTGAGACATTACACTGTCTATCACATTGTGCATCAGCATAGAAATATTGTAATCTCACCTGGCTGTTTGAGAGTGTCCTTGACATGCAAATGAAAAACACAATTATTTTCTTAAGCATGCACTTTATTCATTTTATTTTGCACTAAAGCAGGTATTTTTATCGCTGGCTACAGCCGTTGTGTTCAAACGTCAAACATATTAATATAATAATAACAAACTTGCCATTATAGTTAGTTATTTATTCAATTAATTTGAAGTGGACAGGAACATAAATGGGAAGAGTGTGTTCTTGCATGGTCAAAATACAGATACACAGATGCGAGATGGCCTCTGGTGTATGGGCAAGTGTGCTCGACTATTGAAACAATTTGCAATATTTCTATACTTTTACAAAACAAAAAAAAAGGAAGATGACCACCCGTGCGGCTGCACATATGCACAGGTACATATGGCCATATTTGAATGTTTTTTTATATAAAGCAGGTTCGAGCAAACAAGCACTGGCAAAACCAATATTCCAGGACCCATATATTAAAGACGAGCCTTATTGGTTTTGCCATTTTTTTTTTGTTGGAAACTTTTTTGCTTTACGTGATTTACAGTCAGCAAAACATCCAAAACACTGCAGCTAGGCGTACCTGCAATCTGCTTTACAGATTACAGATATCACAGCCTTAAAATCAACACACATTGGTTGAAGGTACGGAATAGCGCGATCTTCAAGCTCCTTTGACATGTTCACCGAGCCTATTCTTTATCTGCCCCAGTCTTCCTGAGAAACAGTCACTGACTACCTGGCTGCCAGGCACTAAGGTCAGTGAACAAGATCCTGTTTATTCAATGCATTTTTGGGTGCAATCAATTAAATGTTTTAGGGCAACATTTAACATTTTGAAAACTCAATTCAAAATGTGTGGCATCAATGTCGGTGTTATTATCCTCGTGCATAAAATAGCGTGGGTTTCCACAGGCGCTCATATTTCACTTTTGCTCTTGAGGCAATTGTTTGCTTGCATTCTATGACTGCAGTGATTTCTATTCGAACTTGATATTCAGTTCACACTTGTAGATTCCACACACACGTGATTTATACTTCTTACTGTTTATGAATGCCATGAACTTTAACCCGACCCACCCCTTTCAGACTAAGGTCCATTTGTTTTTCCTTTTTTAAATCACCTTTATTTGGGTTTGAAATGTAGTTTGTTTAGTTGTGTATGTCAGCCTAAGGGACTGCAAAAGCTGATCACCATTTAAACAAGTACAAAATCTGTCAAAGAAACATCATAACAGTGTTTCTTCTGTTTGACTGGAGACTTGATTAAATAGTCATAGCTTGTGTCTTTTCACACAAAAAAATCGAATCAGAGTGGTCTTCTGTCTATCATTAGAATGTAGGTATTGTATTCTCGCACACGGCGATTATGTTATTAGCTTCATTTTTATAATGTCCTTATAAAGTGTTTACACAAACATATCGGATGCTACCCTCAGCATTGTGCGTACATAAGTATTTGTTCAATATGCTTATGTGCTAATAAACTTTAAATTATAATAACAGTGTATGCAGGGAGCCATAACTGGCTGCCTAATACACTTAGGTGGTCATTACAACCCTGGCGGGCGGTGTTAAAGCAGCGGTAAAACCGCCAACAGGCCGGGCGTAAAAAAAAATGGAATTATGACCGTGGCGGAAACCGCCAACATAGACAGCCACTTTAACACTCCGACCGCCACAGCGGTACAAACAAACACCGCAGCGGTCACCGCCAACAGGCAGGCGGAACCGCCCACAGAATTACAAGCCACCAATCTGCCACCTTTTCCGGGGCGGATTCACTGCGAACAAAAACACGGCGGAAACAGGACTTCGAAGGGAAAACGCTCACCTCTACACACCCCACGAGGAACCAGGATGCCATGGAACTGGAACTTCAGATACTCCCAGCCTTTATCTTCCTGCTCCTCTACTAGGAGCAGAACGCCAGCGGCGAAGACCACGGTGAGTACTGCACCTATGACACGGGGCAGGGGGAGGGAAAAGAGAGTGACACACACATGCAACATGCAACACCCCCACCCTCACCCACAACACCAAACACACAAATACATATTGACACATCACACTTACACCCCCCAAACCCCCCTGGAAGAATGCAAGGACAAAAGGAAATGAGTCGAATGATTGTAATATATTCAAATACAGTAATCAAAAATATTTACATATATACACATTTACACTATGAACAATTGTATACACCAAGAACACAAGTCCAAGGGATTCCACCATCATAGTCTGTGGATCACTGGGCGCAAAAGGCATGGGCGAGGCCCACACTCAATACCCGAACAAGACAGAGAGAACACTGCAGGTGCATCAGATAGAAATAAAACAGGCACCTCAGGTGGAAGGGAAGGGGGGGCACCTCAGCCGGATGAGTGCCAGCTCCACGAGGGGGCTCCAAGTCCATTGATGTATCATGGGGAGTGCAAAGCCACAGTCTCTCAAGTCTCTACAGTGGGTGGGTTGCCCACTGTTCAATCCTGGGGAGTGCGAAGCCACAGTCTCTCAAGTCGATAACAGTGGGTGGGTTGCCCACTGTTCAATTCTGGGGAGTGCAAAGCCACAGTCTCTCAAGTCTCTACAGTGGGTGGGTTGCCCACTGATCAATCCTGGGGAGTGCAAAGCCACAGTCTCTCAAGTGGATAACATTCTCCACTGGTTCTGGAGGGGGCTTGGTGCCCAGAGTGCTTCATCCTGCCAAGGACTGAGGTAGTGGATGTAACTCACCACTGGTTCTAGAGAGGGCTTGGTGCCCAGAGTGCTTCATCCTGCCAAGGACAGAGGTAGTGGATGTAACTCTCCACTGGTTCTGGAGGGGGCTTGGTGCCCAGAGTGCTTCATCCTGCCAAGGACTGAGGGAGTGGATGTAACTCTGCACTGGTTCTGGAGGGGGCTTGGTGCCCAGAGTGCTTCATCCTGCCAAGGACAGAGGTAGTGGATGTAACTCTCCACTGGTTCTGGAGGGGGCTTGGTGCCCAGAGTGCTTCATCCTGCCTGTGGCAGCCTCAGTAGCATAGTAATCATTGGCGCTCACTGTCCTGCGGTGGTGCTGGTGGTCCTGTCTTGGGCAGCGGGGCTGCTGGCGGTCTTGTCTGCCCAAGACAGGGCCGCCAGCAGCAGCCCCACTGCCCAGGACAAGACTGCCAGCAGCCCTGCTGCCCAAGGCGGTCCTGTCTTGGGCAGAGGGGCTGCTGGCAGTCTTGTCCTGGGCAGCATGGCTGCTGGCGGTCTTGTCCTGGGTAGCGGGGCTGCTGCTTGCAGTCCTGTCTTGGGCAGCGGGGCTGCTGGCGGTCTTGTCCTGGACAGCGGGGCTGCTGCTGGCGTTCCTGTCTTGGGCAGCGGGGCTGCTGGCGGTCTTGTCCTGGGCAGCGGAGATGCTGCTGGCGGTCTTGCCTTGGGCAGCGGGGCTGCTGGTGGACTTGTCCTGGGCAGCGGGGCTGCTGCTGGCGGTCCTGTCTTGGGCAGCGAGGCTGCTGGCGGTCTTGTCCTGGGCAGCGGGGCAGCTGCTGGCAGTCTTGTCCGCCGTGCTGATCTTCCCAGACTTGCCGGTTTTAATGTGCCCCTTCCCCAGCTTGGATGGTGTCGCAGCTGTCTCCACACTCCCAACTGTACCCCTTGGAGCGGCTTTGGTGGCTGATTTCTTTCCCCTCTCCCACCGGGCACTGGCCAACTTTTTATGCTTGACAGGTGGGGGACTGTCCGTACTCTGGCTCCTTGCCACACTGGCTTCCCTGCTGCCTGGTGCACTCCATAATCCGGTGACCACTGGCACCACTGGTCCCGCCAGGTTGGCCAGGAAAAGGTTCTTCGGAACACTGGGACGGGTAGCTGGAGGGGGTTTGGGAGTGGAGGAAGAGGTAGTGGTTGTAGGAGGTGTACGTTTGGTGACTTTGGGTGAAGGTGCATGGGCTGGCGGCTGTCGTGAGGTGGATGGCTGTTGAGTGGATGTGTGGCTGCGTTTGTGTACCCTGGGAGGTGGCCTCACAGACACACTGGGAGAGGACACAGGGGACGTGTGAAAAGGTAGTGGGGGTGGTGACTGCACGTGAGCGGGCTGAGGATGTAGTGCATACAGGTGTGAGTGGAGAAGAGACAGGAAGGGAGGAGGGAGACGAGGAGGAGGGGGACACAGTGGAGGCAGTGGATGTTGGTGTGTCTGCATGTGTCTGATGCTTGCGTGAGTGCCTGTGGGATTTGTGGTGCTTATGTTTGCCTGAGCTTCCCTTGTGTGTTGAGGTGTGTACATGCTGGTCTGATGGTGTGCTTGGGATAGGCTGAGGTACAGGGGTGTGGGTCTGGGTGGAGGAAGTTGGAGGGAGGAGGCTAGAGACAGGGACAATGGCTGCCATCAGTGCTGAGGCCAGAGTCTGAAAAGCTCGCTGAAGGGCCGCCTGACCAGAATGAATGCCCTCCAGGTATGCATTGGTTTGTTGCAACTGCCTCTCTACACCCTGGATGGCATTCAAAATGGTAGACTGCCCAACAGTGAGGGACCTGAGGAGCTCAATGGCCTCCTCACTGAGGGCAGCAGGGGTGACTGGGGCAGGGCCTGAGGTGCCTGGGGCGAAGGTGATGCCAACCCTCCTGGGTGAGCGGGCACGGGGCAAAAGCTGAGGGGCTGCTGGGAGGGTGGTGCTGGTAGGGGGGGTGGCGGCTGTACCTGTAGATGCGGGAGGCTCAGATCGGCCCGCCACCGCAAGGGAGTGCTGTCCCACATACAGCAGTCACAGGAGGAATAGTGGCTCAATCTGCAAGGATGAGCTAGAGTTTGGCACATGTGGCATTTCTTCAACTTGGTATCCACAGACAGATACAGCAGACAGGACCCACAGACATTCTCTGATTGCCTTCATCACAGCCTTTGTGTCTCATTGACTCATGCCAGTTATCTACTGTTTAGATTTCTTTGACACATCTGAACATGTGTTCATGCCTTTGCCCATTCCAGTTTCAACCTAATATGTTGTGGCATCATATGTGCTATCTACCATTACAGTTTGAACATCCTTTGCAGTTCTTGCAGTTTATGGTTAATTGAAGGACATTCAGCAAGCAGGGTCGGATTAACTCAGAGTTGTTGTAATTCTCAGTAGGAGATGCTTAAGTGGAACTCTCAGCCAGGGTGGCATCTTAACATGTGCCAGTTGGGCTATGATCCACACCTGGCTTTTAAATTACTCTTAAACTGTGAAGCTTTTTGCCTTTTATATTTCAGCATGTTATGTGTAGAAGTTTGATGAAATAATTTATTGAATAGCTTTCCCCTCAAGAGGATACAATGATGATCTGAAGATTAAATGGTTGCTAGAATCTCTTCCCTGAAAGTAAGTGTGTTCCCTCCATATCAGCGATGTTCCTACTGGTATAAGAGATACATTTTATATATTACACTCTCTGTGGCTTCTGTCATACCATTGAGATACCCACACCCACAAATCTGACATCAACAGGGAGTTCTGGTCAGAGATAGTCTTTGTCTCCAGAATCATTATCCTTTAAATTCTCTAAATTCTTTTGACATTCTGATGTCCAATCAAATCGCTGTTCTTAATTCACGAAGGTTGCTTGTGTTAATCTTATCTTTGATGTAATGTGTATAGTAGATCTTAGAAAGCACACATGGCACTAATTTCTTTTTTTTTATATGTGCAATAGGGTAACTAACTTGTCTGGGCACAATTGTACATGTGTTTATAGACAGCCGAGTACGTATTTATCCAGGATCTCTCCAATCCCAGACATTATCTTGGCTGGTAATTGAAATAATTTGTAACACATTTTTGCTTTAAACTTCTGTAAATTGTCTGTAGGTGAAATAGTTGCCCACTGGAAAAGTTGCACATTTGATGGGGATAATGTTACTGTGATTCAGATCTTCTTATGGTTACATAAATGATATGCCCCACAGATGTTGAGCAATAACTTGACCACATTTCACTCTTTGCAGTTTCAGGGCCAACATAGCATTGATTTACACTTTTTTCCAGTTGTGAATGTGCTTCAGTTATAAGTCAATTTCAGACATCTATATCATGTATACAGTTATCAAATCCACCGGTTGATGATGACTCCAGCAACTACTTCAATTCCTTCCTTTCCATGATGCATGATCATGTCTGAATTTCTTGTCTTAAAGGCTGGACTGTATATGCATAATTTTGACATTTAACAATACATGATCCATTGTGGAGGAATAGCAGTTCGCATAAGAAGCAGCTCTTTCCAGTAGACTTTTTGTTGATATTTTTTTTTCTTTTGGACTAAACGCCAATTAACTATTTGTACCCTATGCTTACTTTGGTGTGGTACCAGAACCTCATTGTCAGACGCTATCTGATGTTACTATTGTGTCCTAAATATAGTCTACAAAAATGTAACACCACTTAAGTTAATAATAGAAACTCTACACCAAAGGAGTTGATATTTTTGTGAATAATATTTAGGACACAATTATTAAGTGTGGCAACATATCTATATTCATAAAGCTTTATAATAGATTGAAGGTCAATGGGAGTTTACGTTTCTGTGGTGAAATTACATTGTCCTTTCTTTATTGTGGAGTAACTAACTAGCGTTGGATGTGCCTGACGACAAGGATTAAGCAGTGCTTTTCTAGGAAGTTGAAAGCAACAATTATTGTGATTTAATCCGCTTTGACACATTGTCCTGAGGATGGTCTCATGGGGGGTTTGAGCCTTAGGAGACTGAAACGTCGACCTTATACTCTCCATGATACAATTCTTCTCATGAGCTGTTGGAGTCCATTAGGAGTGCTGTCTGAATGTTTGAAAGACTGCATATAGGACTCAACCCTTTTATGGTTGTAGAGTCAGGGAGATTGATGCTCCCCTTCTGTCCCTTGGATGTAAAGGGAATGTGGACTAAAAGGGTCACCAGTGCGTTTGCATAAAAACACTAAAAATTATCTTTGTTGCTTTGCTATATTAATGACTATATTATTAGTGAATATATAACAATTATTAATTTCTTCAGAAACAAATTACACTCTGTTTGATGATATATTTATTTATGGAATTTGATTTATGGTCAATTACAACATTAATAGTATTTAGTATTGCTTATATATCTGTATGCAAATGATTCCTCCATGAACATTGTGTGCTTTACACTTTAGTTTACCGAGTTCTTTGGGGAATATTGGGTTAGCCTACTTATTTGTACCAACTGGAGCAGAGGCACTACCAGCATGTTTTTAAAATGTTAGGGGGTGGGGAGCTGCGGGGAGTTCAGCAGCCTCTCAAAAATACTTTTTAAAACTTACCTCTCTCTTTCCTGTGCTCTACAGAACAATACCTCAAGAAAGTGTTGTGCTGTTTTCAAGCATGTTCACTGCAAGAGCTTATGCTCTTTAGCTCTGAAATGCAGAGACTCCTGGCAGTTGGTTCATGGCTTCATTATGTAACCTGAGAAATATAAACCACAGACTCTGACACACGTTTAATGTAGTTTTGAATAAAAATGCTTTAGCTAATGATAAATGATAAACATTGCACTGTATATGTTTCAGGAATTAAGTGGTTTTATTTGCAACCCCTACCGTGTCAAAGTTCTATTATTAAGGGGGTGATCTCTTTATAAAGCCAATAGGCTTCTCTTTGCATATTGATGCCCTAACTCCTTGACAAAATCAGTAGGCTTAGCTTTACATACTGATGCAGTAATCCCTTGACAGAGCCAATGGGCTAGCCTTGTACATTGATGCAGTCACCCCTTCACAAAGCCCAGTTGCCCTAGTTTTATGTATTGAAAGTGGCTTATAATAAAAATAAAAATAAACTAGAAATGTATGGAAACAATAAAGGGTAAAGTGAAGTTACAGATAGGTATGGTAAAAAAATAAACTTTAGAAAATGCACTGAAAAATACAAAGATTAAAGTGAAATTATAGTTAGGTAAAAATGCTAAGTAAAATGTTAACATTTTAAACTCAAAAACACTGATATTCAGCAGTTATAATTATCTCAATTAACTGCAACTAATTTCCTAAAGTATTACTCGCACCCTCGCCATGCACAGTGTTGTCATCAATGATGTAATTTCAGTTGTGATTAAGGATAGTATGAATGTACTCATTTAATGTGTCATGTGATGTAATATGTGAGGATACAAGCAGTGCATAATAAGGGTGTGTGTTATAGTTATGTTAGGGCACAAGTCACAATTAATTGAGTTAACTATAACTGGTGAATTATGGTGTGTTTTTTAGTATAAAATTACTCCAAAACTGCTATGAATTACTAAACACCATTCTCTTTCTCTACTCTGCAATGATATGTGTGTGCAACGGCACACTGGTTGTGATAATAATCACTTTTTGTTCAAGGCATAGCATTCTAATTATTAGTTGTTGGAAATGGCCTTCCTACAGGGTCACCCCCAAACATTTTGCCTTCCTCCTTCTCATTTTCTGACCTCATTTTTGCTGGCTTTAGGACTCTGCGCACGTTACCACTGCTAATCAGTGTTAAAGTGTCCCTAAAACATGGTGACATTGGCTCATACCCAACTGGTCCATTTAGTTTACTTGTAAGTCCCTAGCAAAGTGTACTACGTGTGCACAGGGCCTGTAATTTAAATACTACAAGTGGGCCTGCAGCACTGGTAGTGCCACCCAAATAGCCCCTTAACCATGTCTCAGGCCTGCCACTGCAAGGCCTGTGTGCGCAGTTTCACTACCACTTCAACTTGCCATTTAAAAGTACTTTAAAAGTACTCTTCTTTTTTACATACACGTCACTCCTAAGGTAGGCCCTAGGTAACCCATAGGGCAGGGTGCTATGTAGGTAAAAGGCAGGACATGAACATGTGTGTTCTATATGTCCTGGTAGTGTAAAACTCCTACATTCATTTTACACTGCTGTGAGGCCTTCTCCTTTCATAGGATAGGAGTACCCTCATATACTGTTTGAGTAGTAGATTCTGGTTTGAAAGGAGTAACCAGGTCATACTTAGTATGGACAGAATCGTAATAGAAAATCCTGCTTATTAATGAAGTTGGATTTAATACTACTATTATAGAAAATGCCACTTTTAGAAAGTGAGCATTTCTCTGCACTTAAATCCTTCTGTGCCTTACAATCCATTCTTGGCTAGGTTGACAGCTACCTTGTGCATTTCACTCAGACAACCCCAAACACAGGATGCTCAGTCACACCTGCACAGATCTGCATACTTAATGGGTATTCCTGGGCTGGGAGGGTGGAGGGCCTGACACATGTCAAAGGACAGTGGCCTGCCCTCACACAATGAACTGTCAAACCCCCTACTGGGACCCTGGCAGACAGGATGGAACTGAAAGGGGACCTTGTGCACTTCTAAGCCACTCTTTGAAGTCTCCCCCCCTTCAAAGACACATTTGGGTATTTAAACCGGGTCTCTGACCCTACCAACTCAGACACTTCTTGACAAGGTACCTACTGGGAAAGGATCTCTGAACCACAACCTGCAACCTGCTAAGAGAAGCTGCCTGACTTCCCAAAGGACTCACCTGACTGCTATGCTGTAAAATACTGCTGCCTTGCTGTTGCCCTGCTGCCTTGCTGCCCTCTGGCACTGCTGAGAAATGCTCTCCAAGGGCTTGGATTGAGCTTCCCTCCTGTTTCCTTAAGTATCAGGGCCAAAACGACTTCATCTCAACAAAGAACTCCATGTGCAGCTACAATTGATGCACACCTTGCTAGAATCGACGCACAGCCTGCCCTGCGGTGAGAAAATCACTGTATAACCGAACTGGAAAGACACAGCCCATCTCCCCGAGTGGAGATTGATGCAATGCCAGCGTAGTGACCGGAACTTTGACGCACGGCCCACCAGATCGAAACATCACCGAATACGGAACAATGCAGCCTGACTTACTGTGAGAGGAATTGAATAGAAATTTTCCCGCATCACCCACCGGATCGACACAGCTCCTGTGACTTCATCCTGCACACTCAGGATTTCTCCACATCATCCCCTGGGTATCCAAATACCCCGCAACCTGAAGAGGATCCAAGCCTGCGGGCTGGAAACTGACGCAAAGCCCTCTCTGCATTGAAAAAAAAGCATTGACGCATTGTCTGTGTGTGCCCAGAGAAACCGATGCACACCTCCCCGTTTTCCACGCATCTCTTCCTCTGCGGTCCCATGCAGATAATTTAGACGCAAACCAGGTACTTTGCGCTCGCAAGAAACCATTGTTGTTTTTAAGAACTAAAGACTCTATTTATCAAATTGAAAGATATTTCAATTTGTATTTATCAAATCTTGATCGTTTTGACCTTAATCTACTCAGATAAATACTCTAGATTTTTCTAAACCTGTGTGGTGTATTTTTGTTGTGTTTGCACTGTGTTATTGCATGATTTATTGCACAAATACTTTACACATTGCCTTCTAAGTTAAGCCTGACTTCTCAGCACCAAGCTACCAGAGGGTGGGCACAGGATCATTTGGATTGTGTGTGACTTACCCTGACTAGAGAGAGGGTCCTTGCTTGGACAGGGGCTAACCTGACTGCCAACCAAAGACTCAATTTCTAACATTAGTAAATAAATATTTATGCCAGGCTTGCACTTTCCTATGTTCTTCAAGGCCTTACATCACCTACAACGTCACAACAATTTCATAAAAGGCCAATGTACGCATCTATGATTTCCACAGATTTTATTTGCTGATCACCTCACTTGCATGTCACCAGTGTAAAATGACCACTGCAGACATGTCACAAACTATTGAAATCAGATTAATGGCCAGGGGGCAACCTTATAATCTCTACGAACTTGGCTAAACATAAATATCAAATGTATATGTGTTTCTTCAGATTATTTCAAAGGATGCTGTTTTGGAGGATGTCAATGTGTGCCGATACAAATCCCTTGTGTCAACGAATTGAATTTTTTGAACAAACATATATTATGGGCAAATACAAAATAAACCAACAGACATGCTTGACAGTAGGTAATCCTTGAGAAGGTGCAGTGCTCAGTGTCATTGCGTAACAAAGGAAACTAGACAACATAGCCTGGGGCATAAGAAACTACAATAAACTGAGAACCTCTCCTTATCTATATGAGGACTGTCACCAACAAAATGACAGTGGTAGATTCACAAACAGAAGAAGACAATGCTCTAGGAGTATTGCCACCTTCTCCAATACTCTGAATCAGAAAGCTCTTATACTGAACCAGAAACAAGTTCTACCTCACTGCCCTATGGTCCACTCCACTCAAATGTACAAACACTTTCTCCTTTTTAGAAAGAGGCAGTCATGGTCAAAGTCTCTAGCTAAGATAATCCAACAGAGACAACAGGGGTTACCAAGACAACAGAAGCATATGCAGAGACAGGTGCAGAGAGAAAGGGAGAAGAATGGGATATTACCACTCGAACACACAAAGGAAGATAAAACTGCAGTAGAAGGTGCAGATTACACTTTGCTCAACACTTCTCATGTCACCTATTTTCAACGTATCCAAATATACTCTAAGGCCAACTGAACTGTCTGTGTTGAGTCGGGATTGAGCTTTCTACCCAATGCTAGACCCAATTTATTCATCATCTAGATGGAAATACACATTTTAATTGCAAAATCAGATTGCCACATTTTCTGCCACTAATCCTTATTTAGTGGAGAAGATTATGATGGGGCCTAACTGACCATTCATCTTTAACCACCACCCCACTTGATCCCTGCTGAAATTATTGTCTTTGAAAAGGTTGTGGTAAGGGACATCAGTTGTTTGAGACAGTAACATAGAAATATATTTAAAGTATCACACATGAGCAAATTACAGCACTCCAATCACAAAGATCCAGTCACAATATAGTGATAAAATCTGTGGATAAGGAGAGTGGCATTGTCTCGCAGGAGAGGGATGCATCTATATATATATCACACAGAAGTGATTAGACAATTGTCTACACAGTAACTGTTGGGTTTGGCCGTTTCTGCAGGGTCATCCCCCAAACTTTTTGCCTTTACTCCTACATTTTTGCGGACTTAGTTTATGTTGGCCTTAGGACTCTGTGAGCTTTACCACTGCTAACAAGTGCTAAAGTGTTTTGATTTCTGCTCAAAACATGGTAACATTGGTTTATACCCAATTGGCATATTTAATGTACTTATAAGTGCCTAGTAAAGTGACACTAGATGTGTCCAGGGCCTGTAAAGTTAATGGTACTAGTGGGCCTGCAGCACTGATTGTGCCACCCACTTAAGTGGCCTGTTAAACATGTCTCAGGCCTGACACTGCAACCTGTGTATATGCAGTTTCAAACTGTCATGCCTACATGGCACAGTAAACCTTTTTCCAGGCTCAAACCTTTCTTTTTCATACATGTAAGTCACCACTAATATAGGGCATGGAGAGTCTCAAGGAAAGGGTGCATTGTGTTTAGAAAGATCGACATGTACTTTTAAGTTTCACATGTCCAGGTAATGAACAAATCTTACAATTGTTTTTTACTACTGCTAGGTCTGTCTCCCCCATAAAAAAACATTGGGTGGCCTTATTACATTCTATAAGTGTAATTTCCAAATGGGAAGAGTTAGCCAGTTCAAGTTTGATGAATTTGGAATTGGGGTGGAAAGCCCTATTTAGTGGTGAAGCAGGGTTTTTTATCACAATTTCAAAAATTACACTTTTAGAAAGTTGACATTTTTTTGTCCTCAGCCACTTTGTGCCTATAGCCTGGCCTGGGTCACATGGTTGGGTGTGAAAGTTAGACTTGTGAAGTCCTCACAGACAGTCACACAATAGAGGGATTAGGTATGCCTGAATGGGCCACCTGCTGGGGTGGTGTTAAGCACAGCCCCAATTACTCCTGAATACCTAAAGCTCTGCCTTCGCACAAAGCGCCTAATGACCCTGCTTTGTCGCTTCAGTCTGCTTGGGGCCAAAGCAGTGGAGGAAGGAAATTCTATCCCCCTCAAAGCCACTGTCTAGAAGCTTCTTCTAACTTCAAGCACCAGGGCACCAGGATATAAAAGAAGGACCTCAGCCACCAACTCTTTAGCACACTTGTGGACGAGTGGATACTCTGTGAGGAAGAATGACTGCTGTGCTGCTACAAGAACTGCCACTCTGCTGCACTGCTACTCTAAAGGTCCTGCTGCCCTGCTATGCTGACCTGCTGCCCTCAAGCCTCGGAAGAAGAACAAGACCAGCAGGTTCATCTTGAACTCAGGACCCCAGAGTGACTCAAAGGGTGTTCCTGCTGGCCTCCTGTTCTTAGCCTCAAGGACATAAAGGGTCCCTAACCAGCTCCTGGATTGAGCTGCAGCAAGTTCCTGACCCCCCAGTGGTGCCTCCCAAATCTTGGGCCCTTGGCGTGGCTCACAGGCTCTTGAAATCAAGCTTTTGGGCTCTTCACAACCGACAACAGGCCCATTCATACCAAGACCATCCCGCTTGCACTGAAATTCACTGTGAGCCACTGCAGCCCATCTCTTCATGCAGCAAGAAACGATGACCCCGGTAGACTGCCAGTGCAAAGCTCCAGCCTACCTTTCCACAACGTCTAGCCTGCTCTTCCCACCACACCGACCACTTCCTGCAATACTCTGATTGCTCCCCATGACTCTTTCCACTGCAAATAGGAATCTTGGTAAAAGATTTGAGGAGGTAAAACTAAACTTCAGCAGGACCATTCTGGGAATGTATCTGACCCATGCTCCATCATGGTTGGCCTGAACATTTGACTTTGACCCGCTATCAGCGGTTAGCACTTTATGTTTTTAAGTACTACTTTGTAGTTTATACTTTAAAATTCATACCTCAGGTTTTATTGTTTGGATTTTTGTCATTTTAATCACGCTTTATTTATTAAATTAAGGTCTATTTTCTAACCTGGAGAGGGTTATTTTATGTGGTGTTTTTACTGCTTTACTATTTGAAGTGTTGCACAAATACGTTATACGTTGCCTCTAAGTTAAGCCACAGGAGGGTCATCCCCAAGCAGGGATTCACTTCACTAGACATGGGGGACTATTTATTTGAGGGGGGCTGTCCCTCGCAATAGGCTAGTGCTCTTCCCTTCCCTAGGTCTAAAGGTTTTTCTGCCTTCCCCAGGGGAAGATTGGGGGGTTCTTACCTCCAATCTACTCCCCAGGGCATTCAGCAAGCCCACTAAACACCAGGGATTACTTTTTAAAGGTAGAATTGGTGGGGGCAGCCCTCCCAGGCAGGGGTTATAGCCCCCACCCATCCATGCAACCCACAGAAGCCTTTCTTTCCACCTTTGGACAGATAAGAGTTGTTTTCCTCCATTCTGCCACTAGCAGGAGTAAAACGCCCTTTACCTCTAATCTTCCCCGGGGGAGCAGAATGCCCACTAGAAACCAGGCAATGTTTATGGCAAAATGGGCAGAGATGGCCAACCCAGGCACTAGGTCTAGCCCCCACCCACCCCAAAAAAAACCTGCAATCTTTCTGCACTCTGGTGGGTAGATAGGAGATGTGTTATTCCAATCTGCTCCAGCAGTGGGCATAAAGCCCACTAGACCACCAGGGATTATATTTGGATGGGGAGAACACCCCTGACAATGGGCTAATGTTCCCCATACCCCCATGCCCAAATGTATTTCTGCCCCCCTAGGGCTGTTACCTCCAAACTGCCCCCATGGGGTAAAAAGCCCCGAAGGCTCCAGGGATGTTTTTTTTAATGGAGAAATGGGTGGGGGTGGCCTGCCTCGGCATTGGATCTATCCCCACCATTCAAATGACCCACAACAGTCTTTCTGCCCCCAAGGGGCAAATAGGAGGTCAGAAAGCCCACTAAACACCAGGGAGCATTTTATTGATACAGGGTGTAGGGTGACCTCCCCACCCGCCCAAACATTGGGCCTAGCCTTCACCTCAAATATGGCCCCAACAGTGTTTCTGCCCCTTGGGGACTAACTCATCCCTGTCTTTTTGGAAAGAAGAGAAAGTGTGTTTTTCGATTTTTTTAAACACATATGGGTAGTAGAGTTGGGCTAAGTCCCAACATCCTCCTACCTTTTTGCTGAATGGCTTCACTTTTTTCGGGCATTTCTGAAGCCTAAGCACCAGGGGCAGTTGAAGGTTGTGTGCCTTATGTGGGCCCATTACACTTACTTACACACAGTGCCCTGCAGATCTCGAACTTTGACTAAAATTGCAAATTTTTCTCGCATTTCTGTTACATAAACTTCCAGAATCATCAGGGATCCAAAAAATTCCTGACACTCTGCCTTCCCCCACTTGCCCCAATAAAAATGTCACCTCCAACTGTGCAGCTAGACACAACATCCATGATACAAAAGGCCCCAAAACACAATGTGAAGAAATCACCAATAGGGGTAGCTCCAGTGTTTGGTCCCGGGCTCGGCAGCTACACAGGGAATCAAGGGAGTTGCTAGAAAATTAAAATTGCCCCACTTTGAGCTAAAGCATGGGTGCCACCAAGCAAGCAAAGCAAGTGAGCTGACCCCTCTATGGAACAGCTTCCTTCTCTCTTCTATCCATGCATCTATCCATTCATTCTTTCACTCTTCCATTCACCGGTATCCATCATTCTTCACATTTTGTCATCCATTCATTCATTTATCCATCATCCAATCCTTGCCTATCTTCCATTCATCCAGTCTGCCATCCGTATGTCCATCCATATATCCATTCTGCCACCCATCCAGACATCCATTGATGCACTCTGCCATTCATTTATCCACTCTGACATTCATCCAACAACTCTGCCATCCACCCACTCTGACACCCAGCTATTGATCCACTCTGCCACCCAACCACTTAGCTGTCCATCTATCCATCGATCTATCCATTCAGCTATCCATCCACCCTGCAATCCATTTATCTAGGCACTCTGCAATCCAACTATCCATTCATCCATCCATCCCTACACTCGGCCTCCCATCCATCCATTCTGCCATCCTTCTATCCATCCACTCTGCCATCCATCAATCCAGTCTACCAAACATCCACCCATTCACACTGCCATCCACCCACCCATCCACTCTGCCATCATCCATTCATTTTATCATTCATCCATAAACCGATCAACTCTGTCATTCTTCTTTAAATCAACTCTGCCATCAATAAATCCACTTTTCCATTAATTCACCCACCCACTCTGCCATCTATCCATCCATCCATCCACCAATCCAACAAGCCATCTATCCATCCGACCCACCCTCCCCTGCCCCTAAACCCTAATCACCCGAGCCCCTGACCCCACCCCCAAAAACAAAAAATACGCTGACTCCCCACCTCGTCCCTAAAATCTGAAGCACCTCAACCCCCAACCCCACCCGTAAAACCTAAGCCCTGATCCCCGCCCCTAAACCTTACTCATCCCGAGCCCCCAAAAAAACAGCCCCAGTCCAACTTACCTCCTTCTTGTTCGCGTCGACTCCCTTCTTCTGTGCCTTAACCACGCATGTACATGGTTCACACATGCGTGGTTAAGGCCCTAAAACAAGGAAGTAGTGGAAAACGAAAGCATTGTTTCGCTTTTGTTTTCCACGACTTCGTGGTTCACGACTCGTTGTTCGAGTCACTCCGCAAGACTTCCATTGACCTTGGTTTGATGCTTGCCTGTTGCGTGCATTAGGCCCATCCTGCAACATCTAATAAGGGATGATTGACATTGTTATTATATATATTTTTGATCATATCCCTTTCTGATTTTTTTATCAAGCAATTACTGTCATTGCTGGTTCTTTTAAGTAACCAGTTCATAGGTATTTTCCTTTTAATTCCTTTGCTCATATTTGCGATGAATGTTCCTTTGCCCACATCGATTTCACGAGTGGGTGTTCGAACATTAAGGTTTACCCATCAGTCCTTCACTACATACAATTTTGAATTAAGAGGATGTGAGGGATTCTTCTGGATGTTCTCCCAATTTGTTCTACGAAGTACCCTTATTGAGTCTTTTTGCTATTTCCTTTTCATGCCTTTCATTTTATAAAATTTTATATTGAGCCGGAATTTTATTTCCATATTCATTTTCAATTATTTAGCACCAAAAATTAGGTTCCGGCAAGTTTATTTTGTGAATTATAACTCCTGCTGGCTGGTTCATCTGTGAACAATTTGAGTCTGTTTTATTTACTCCACGCCGCACGAACTTGCACTGGGTTTCTACACTGTCGAGTACAGACAGGCTTCTGATGCATTTTGTTTTCTCACAACTTTAAAGGTGGACTTTAATCGCGTGCAGTGAAAATTATTTTTTAAAACAGATTTTCTTTTTCTATTTCCTACAGAGTCAACAAAGTTTTGAGTAAGGGATTCATACCAGCACTTTGGAACTTGATGGTCTTATAAACTTGATACACTCTAGCCAACCTTCAGAGTTACACTTGGGTACTGTTTTTTCTTGTAGTATCTCAGGACATTGGCGAGAATTTAGGGAAACTCACCAGGCGCTAAATTATATTTACTCTATACAGTTTTTTTGGTATAGAGATTACACTGATCAAATGTGTTCTAACGTTTATTTATCTAGCTCTTGGTACAGTTTTAAGGCTTGCTGTCGATTTGTGCTTTCCCAGATGTTTTAAGAAGCAATCACAGTGAGCTTTTCTGCCACATGTTGTCAGGTATACTTACATTTGTCATACCATCTGTACTATGGTTCAAATCTTTTTATTTATTTTAGTCAGTATACATGCACTCACCTACATCGGAGGGCTGGTGAGGCACAAAAATGGGGGAAAATAACCGGTCTAGGGTGGGGAGGTGTGTAGGGGGTGCAGTCAATGTCACTCTTCCTCCAGTTGGCTAACTGCTCTTCCTGTCCTGAGGGAGAACTAGTTTGGATCATATTGCTGGTCCAAATCTCGACATCTTGCTACTTGAACCTATAACGAGTCTGGGTTTGCCTGTGTGACTACTGTATACTATATATATTTTTGGGTGCATACATGACGTTTTTCACTATTCGTATTCACTATCCCCTCACTATGAACACCAACTACCAAACATATATGTCGGTTGATTTTGTATTCTTCCATAATATATGTTTGTTCAGCAAATGAGACATATTGTTCATTGAATGACATGACGGGATTTAACTAGCAGTCACTGAGGCTCCCCAAAGACAGGATTCCTCTAAATGATTCTGAGGGAACACACTTTATTCATTTGATTTACAGGAGCTTGAATCACAGAAAAGCCAAGTAACCATTTGTGTATGATCTCATCAAGACACTAAATTGCAAAAGCCAGTGCATCACCGTTAGCCCTGCCAGTCAACACCTGGCCACATGGAGTCAGCTGATGCGAACAAGGATACCATGTCTGTAGCTTCCAGGTAAGCCTGGTTTTACAGGGTCCTGGGTATCTATGAGCTAGATGTACTCACATCAGGAATACCAATTTCCTAATTATGATTCTCCCGAATCACAATTAAGAAATCAGTATTCGTAATGTATGAAACTCCCTTGAGTTTCATTAGCGATTTCTAGTGAGTTGCAAAGAGACCTATGTCATACATAATAATGAGTTAGGTCGCATTTGCGACCCATAAGGAATCCCAGCCATTACAGGGATGGGGCTTGCAGGACTCAGCAGACCACTATTTCTGTGACTGCTTTTTAATAAAGCAATCTTTTTTTTTTTAAGGAGGTCCATGGTACCACTGCCTGCTCTTAAATATATTATTATTTACATTTTCAAAGGGGAAGGAGTCCCTTGTGAATTGGTTGCCACCATTTAAGCTGGTGGTAAAGTATCACTGTTTTGCTACTGGAATATGTACCATACCAATTTGGTATTTGAAAGGGGGACTCCCTAGATAGGCTCTTCTACATACCCAATCACTAGAGCAAATTGCAATTCATGTTGCCTTTTGTACATTAGAAAAACTACATTTTCCTATGTTTGCGACCAAAAAAAATGCTTTGTGCAGTTGCATCACAACTTTCAATTACAAAGAAGTCAATCGGAAATGTGAGAACGCCATATGCATCTGTACCTAATGTAGCTTCGTTATTTTAGTTGGAACCAACTATTTATTCATGTCCTTATTTTTAAAATCCAATGTTTCTCTCTGTTCAACATTGATTCTAAAGTGTGCTTATTCTGAATCTCCCCAGTATTTGGTGTTAACATTTGCCAATTAAAATCTTGCTCTAGTTATAGCATAAGTGCTCTGTAAGTTTAGGGTTTGTAGGCTGTGCCTTAACTATTAACGTGAATAGAGCAAACGGAAAGACGAAAAAACAACCTCAGCCACAAATCCAATAGAAGTATTTGATTCGCTATAACAACGCCATGCAGTTTGAAGGATACTTTTCTGGTCTGAGAAAAATGCACCCTCTATATTAGTCTAGTTTGCTGAAAAAATTATCCAGACCTTAAAAAGAAAGGGACCTGTATAGGGGAAAATTCCTTAAATCTTATTTAGAGAACCTGAATTCTAATGCCAGGTTATGGCGGAATAATGCTATATCCTTCATGTGAGCTGTGAGTTAGATCTCAAAGGGTCTAAACAATCTCACCCATAGAGTTAACCTGACTTTTAAAAGTACCATTTGGCTTATCCATGGTAGCTTGGCTCAAGCTGATTAAAGTGTATACAAGAAGTAATTCAAACTTTTGGGGGGGGGCAAATGGATGAAACGTGTACAGATGCTTCAATAGGTATCTTCTAAAATTACTTGAAGAGTTCTAGAATGATGTTTGGTTGTAATGTAAAGGGAATATATGGTAAGATATTATGATGTGTCTAGTACTGGCTTGTGTAGTGTGTTGGGTTAGAACACACCCATGTTGGCTAGTTCAGGAGTTGCTGCTGGCGCAGTAAGCTGATTTCCCTTTATGACGTATGCTTAATAAAACTTCTGTTGCCTACATCATTCAGTAGGATTTATTTCCAATAAATAAAACTAATCAAGAATAAAACTAGGATACAATTAATCTACATTATTATTCAGTTCAAAGTACAATACAGATCCAAGTCACCATGGTTGAACCACGCTTTATTACGCTTTAAAAACTGTATTAATTTCCTGACAAGCTGGCTTGAGACCCCAGAGATGCTAAATGCAGTGTTAGGGTTCAATCTCAAACAAGCTGATAAACTACTTCAGTGGTTCCCAGTGTGTGGTCAGGAATTGAAACGTAAAGACATGCGGATGTTCCTGTGACTCCATAGCAAATGGCATGAAGCTAGGTGGGATACTGGTACCACCAGTTCTGGAAAAGTGTACTAGCTGCAGGTGACACAAATCCGGACTCAGCTGTCTCATTTTCTCTTCCTTAGGGTCAAGTCCCATACTCCCCACATATTTTAAGCAAAGTGATGCACTTCTTGTTCTTGTGATTGATCTTGTGGCATTAAACCCTTTCCACAATTCCATGCATTTATTATATGTAAGAAACTGGGCTACTGGTTGAGTAGGGGGTGAAACCCTTTTTTCAGGCAGTAACCACAATCCTTGTCAGAGTGAGGCATAATCAAAACACAAATTAACCTATGCTCAACAATCTGGTAGCTTGGCAGAGAGCAGTCAGATTTAACTTAGAAGCAAAATTTCCACACCATTTTAGAAAAATAGAGTCCTTTTTAATAAAGAAATCAAGACCAAAATGACAGAAAGCTACTCAGTAACAATGCAATTGTCAAGAAAAATAGTGACACAAATCTCAAAACGCCAACAGTGGACATCTGGTTGCGAAAGCCCGAGACAAAGTCAAAAGTTCAGGCTGACAGTGATTGAGTCATTTCCCACATATTCACTCTGGGCAGGTATTGCGGGTGATCTGCAGGCCTGGGCAAAATGTTATTTATGCAGGTGTAATCTTGTATAATTTATAGCATTTTGTGTTACAATAGTTATGCAAAAGGCCTGAGATTAGGCTATTAGTATATGTTACGTCATTGGGACTTGTTTCGGGTAAAAAATCCTTTTGTGAGAGTATAGGAAGAACACAAATGAATTGAAGGCCAGTGACTATCATTCACTTCACATACAGTTTTATGCTACTTTTTACTACTGTGTCCTCACACCAAAAACGTACATGAGGAAGTATTTGGCACTGGAAAATAAGGCAAAATGTCAAACCCTGCACTTCAGATAATAATGTGTAATTTTGCATAGTTTCTTGGGCATTTTGTATCATTTAAGCAAAGAAAATTGCTTGAATTTCACCCACACATAATGACCTGGGCATCTACAGCTGTCTTTGTAGAATAACATGTGTGGCAAATCATTAAAAACGTTTAAGTGACAACAAAAGTGTAAGTTACTACACAAGTGCATTTCTGTTGGAAATGGGACTCCTAGTTTGCTGAGGTGTGCACCCAATCCAGGCAGGACTCACCACTCTAGTCAAGGTAAGATGGATGCACACTTTAAATTGACCTGTGGTCACCCTCTGGTAGCCTGGCACAGAGCAGGCAGGCTTAACATAAGAGGAAATGTTTAAAGTATTTGTTCAACACACACACAGTAACACAATGAAAACATCACAAAAAGACTCCACACAGGTATAGAAAAATAGATAATATTTATCTGAACAAAATAAGACCAAAATGATAAAAGGCCTGATATAGAACCTGGCAAATGGGTTACTCCGCCACACCAGTGATGGATATCTCGCCTGCTGAAATCTAAATCCCATTGCATATAATGGGCTATAATCCATTAAATCAAATGGAGTTTATATATCAGGTGACAGGATACCCAGCACTGTTGTGTATAAGGTTTTTAAAACATGCATGGAAAATCACAGTGTTTGAAAGCATTGGCTTCTTTTATGTTAATTATGATAATGTTCACTGAGAGTGCTGGAAAGGCACTCAGGGTTGATGCCTTCATTCAGCAGTCTTTCTAGACCGAGGAAACTGACAGGGGGATTTGACAGGTGCCGTACTGAGTGGTGCAGATACCCCAAACATGAAATTGGCCAATGGTCCCTCCGAACCAGCAAGTCACAACAGCTATGAACCACTGCACAGGGCCGGATGACTACAGAGGACGTTGCAGATTCCGTCCCAGGGAACAGTACCTGTTTGCTGTGGGAGCGATCCTCATGGCCTTGGAAACCCTCCTAGTTAAAAAGTGGTGCTGCGCTGGGCCATGCAGGGTTGCCCTCGGATAAGACCAAAGACATGCTGATCTCATCCTGCAGGCTACGGTATGCAGCATGGCCTCTGTAGATGCATCGCCACAGGGGAAGGTTTCGTTGTTATGGCAACAGAGGTGGCACATCGGGAGGACTTCCCTCAGCTCTGCGGCATCAGTTCAGAGGCAACGTTTGTGGTCAGTGTGTGGCACTGAACCTTGTAGATTTATAGGGCACAAGAGAATACTGGATGCTGGTGAAGTGTAGCTCTCAATCTCAAAACGCAAAGTCCTTTCCTTCTGCAGAGCAGAGCTCAAGGGGCGCAGAACAGCTCTTGTGGTGGGGAAATAAGGAAAGTACAGAGATGAAGTCTTTAATGGCCCTGAGACTTCTAAGACCAGGGGGCAAGCCAACAAGCCCTTGGAGATCATTTGATGAAACTTAATGCAAAGTCAAGTCCTTTCACAAGCAATGTCAGGGAGGAGTAGGCAGCAGGGAAACAAGCAGAAAAGCAGCCCCTTTGAAGAAAAGCAGTCCAGTTGAGTCCTCTAGGCAGCTCAGCAGTCCTTCTGGCAGGGTTTCAGTTTCAGATCCACAGTGTCTGATTTTAGGGGGTCAAAGATCCAGTACCTATATCCAAAAGTGCCTCTGATGTAGGGGATGACTTCATAGGAACTCTCTGAAGTGCCCAAAGATCCCTTACAACCTAGCCCCATTTGCCAGGCTATTTGCGGTGGGTAATCAGTCTTTTGTGTGGGGTCAGGCCACTACCCTTTGAAGTGTAAGTGTGGACCTCTTCCGTTCTACCTACTCTAGAAGACCCAACAATATGTAGATGAATGCAGATGCAGTTGAGTGTCTTGTGCTATGGTGGTCTGGAGGGAATGCACTAAGGTAGCTGTCACCCTGCCCAGATGTGTATTGGAGATAAGTTGTCAGGCACCCAGAGCAGTAAGTACAGAGAAATGCCAATTTTCTAAAAATGGCATTTCTAAAGCAGTAATGTTCCATTTGACTTCACTCGTAAAGAGGATTTATCTGTCACGGTTTCGGGTGGGTCTGATCAGGACTCTGGTTGGGGCACCCATTGAGGTCACAGAATATCCCAAAGAAGTAGTGTACTGGGGCACAAGAGCAGCTAAAGGCATACACAGGAAAGGACAGCTATGGACAGGCACAGGAAACAGAAATTTAAAAGCAGAGAAACCTTAGTGTGAACAAACAGGAAACGGATTACTAATGGACAAATACACTAAGGTTGTACACAGAGTAGGGCTCAGAACTTCCCACAGCAACAGGGAATGTCAATGTCTCTGTGCAGATTGCTCTTACAGATAGTCACCCCGCAAACCCCATAGAAAGGAGGCAGCAGAAGTGATTCTGTCTCTAGACCCTTAGAGCACAAACAAGGATTGTACTTCCATACACGAGACAAGCTCTTGTGGGTCCAGCTGGAAACACAGTGGCAATTCCTGAAAAAACAGCAATAGCACACTGTCACTGGTAGGCACTAAAGACTACGTATAACACTAGACAAAGTGGAAACCAGGAGCCAACCCCAGTACAAAGGAAAACACTTATACACAGGTGAAGCCTGATAGTACAAGTACCAGACACAAATACCCAAGAGGAAACGGAAACAGAAAGAACAAACTAGGAGGCAGAGGCGGGAACAAGGTCAGGCTGAAACAAAGGCAGGAATAGAACTAGAAAACAGAGCTCAAGCTTGGGCTGGAATACGCAGAAACAGGAATGGGAAACAGAGAGCAGGCTCGGCTGGAACAAGCAAGAACAGGGCAGAGAAACAGAAAGCAGGTTCAAGATGAAACAGAACAGAAACATGACTGGAACACCATCTGTTAAAGGGTCTGGAACACAAAGGAATCGACTCTAATGCACAACGAGGATCTTGAGGAAATGGCGGCTTATAAGCAGTTCCAGGCTGCAGCAAACCCCAGGTAGAATCACATTACTGGGCTGCACAGGAGAGGTCTCAGGTGTACGTAGTTTCAGACACTCGGAAGTCCTGGAGGAGAGAATCCGGTAAAAAGGAGTAACTAGACCTCTCCCATAGAAAACAATGAATAGCAGAATCCAGGCTTTCCTGACTACCAGGCTGTGCATTATGGGATTTGCGGTCTCAGGAAGCAAATGTAATTCTACAAAAGCGTACCATAGCGAAAAGGGAAACAAACAGGAGTTAGAAGGGGACTCTAGATGAGTGTTCAAAGTGAATCCCAGGCTACAGACAGTCCCTTTATAGCGCCCCCCCTAGAGATGGGACGACAGAGTCGTAACATTATCATTACCATTCCAAAGATATGAAACATGACAAAGCTACTCCTTTCTGTATATTAAGCAATTCCCAATGCTAGCCTATGAGAGGAGTAGGCCTCACAGTACTGAAAAATTAAATAGGCTGCTTGTCACTATCAGGACATGTAAAACATAAAGGTACATGGCATGTCCTACGCTTTAATTACATAGCACCTTGCACTTAGGGTTACTTAGTTCCTATCTTTGGGGTGATGTGTAATTAAAGGGGAGTGTACGGCTTGGTGAGTAGTCTTAAATGCCAAGTTGAAGTGGTTTTAAACTGCACACACAGGCCTTGCAATGGGAGGCCTGATACATATTTAAGAGCTACTGAAGTCGGTGGCACAATCAGTGTTGCAGATCAACTAATAGCATTTAATTTACAGGCCCTATGGTATACCACTTTGCAAGGGACTTACAAGTAAACTAAATATGACAATTTTGGATACACCAATGTTACCATGTTTAGAGAAGATAGCAAATGCACTTTAGCCCTGGCTATCAGTGGTAACGTGCTCAGAGTCCCAAGGCCAACAAAAATATACAACAAAATGTGGAGGGTAAAAAGTAAAAGGCTTGGGGTGACCCTGCAGAAAAGGCCATTTACAACATGACCCCCCTACAGTCTAAATCCAGAGTAGACTAATCAATATCTTGATGGACTTCCTTGCTTAGGGAGATAGAACCTGGACAACTGCCCACTACTGCAGGGGTACTTGCCAGTTCTCTTCCTGTCTAAACGCAGTTGGAGCCGTTGGAGACTATGCTCTCTTGGGCTACTAAGCTAACCCATGGGGAAAACTTCTCATTACCTGGGAACCCCATCTGTGCAGCACCTAACCTTAACTTGCTCACAGACGCATCTCAGTAGGGAGACAGTACCACCATGGCCAACAAAGTAATGTGGCTCATTTTACCCCTTGGGTCTGACTTCTGCCCCCAACCCACGGAAAACTCTACACTGAGACCGCAAGCAACAGAGGCCACAGTCAGCTGCCATAGTCCAGAGCCAGGGCCCAGGTTATCCAGCGGTCTCTGTCCTTTGTGGTTTCTCAGAGTGGGGGGGGCAGTAGCCCCAGATGCCTTGCATATTTTTTCCACTCCACCTCTCATCAGTTCGGGGTAGTATCCTGCAGCTGGTTCTCCAACCTGCAGTATGTACCCTTCGCCTGGACAGGAGTCAGGGGTGAGACCTTCCTCCCTCTGCCCCTACATCTGGGGTTCGGACCTTCCATTAGGGAGTGGTACCCACAGAAAAGGGAATGATCATGGCTCCTGTGGCATCCGCCCATCTCAGTTTCCCTGACACTGGTCCCAGAATGCAGTCAATGGGCATCTGGAGACTAACTATGACCCTTCTGTGGGTCACCTCTCTGCCCAATTTAGGGACACCAGGGCAATAGGGCAGAAAAAGTCCTGCTGATGGGCTGGAGTCACTCTACACAACTCACAGATGTACTGCTGTGAGTGGACTAGCTTTTCCGCAGTCATGGCCCTGATAGCACCAGTATCCACAGAGCAGTGGTTTGGACTACATTCACTCCCACCTGATGAAAGTGATGACTTTCACCATCAGGGATCACCAACTCACCCTCTGAGTCTATCTCACAGATGAGGGAGACCATGGCATGTTCTCTGACCTCACCATGGGGACTTCTTATCCCTAACGTCACATTGGTCACCCCTGTAGAGTTCCTACCAGTGGATGGTCTCTCTGGACAGAGTCTCCCTGCTTGAGTCCTAGCTGGGAACATTTCAAAGCTGCAGGGTTAAAAGTGGGGAGCCCCGGGCTACCGCCCACCAGAACCTCCCTTCTTCTTATCAGAAGGGGCATTTGAACACTTTCCTTCCCCCTTAATCTGAGAATTGTCTGGGTCTTTCTTGACCCCCCCTCACTTGCATTGGGGAAACATGAACCACCCTTCTTGGGGTCACTCCCAGGTGCCTTTCTGGCCACTCTGGTGATGATCCTGATGTTCGCCTCCTCAGCAAGCTTCCTGGAATCAGTCAATTTGCTATCCACCAGGTGTTGCCGTAGCTCTGGAAAACAAGAATCAAGAATGTCCTCCTTCAAGAATAAGTTGTGCAACCCTTCAAAATCAACCTAATTTCCCCTCACCCAGCTCTTCAGTGCCTTTTCAGCATAGTTCAAGATATCCAACCATGTTTCTGTAGAGAGTTTGTGACTATCCCTGAACCATTGCCTATAATTCTCAAGTGTCAATACAAACATGCTGACTAAAATGGTCTTTATTGCAGTGTAGTTGGTCTGGTCCTCTACCTCTAGCAAAAGGAGTGTGTCCCTCCCCACCGTGGGCATGTACCACCAAAGACTACTCCCCCAGAACTGCTCTGGGACCCTGGGCACTGAATAGGCTGCCAACCATTTATGTATAGCATCCCCCACGTTGTAAGTGGGCACCATAACCTTTGGCATATGGAATCTGGACTCATGTGCCAACACTGCAGGTATGCTGCCACCAATATTGCTGTTGCTAGACCCCACTTAGAGGGCTCTAATATTCATCTCTCTGAGGCCTAAATCATGGGCCACTTTCCTTTCCCCTTTGAATAGACTCTTCTCCTCACAAGCTTGCTCCTTCTCAAGCTTGGCAAGAGCAAGGGTTTGCTCATTGTGATTCTCCATCCTGGCAAACTCTAGCCCTAATTTATTATCTTTACTCCTGTTCTCCAGCTGCTCTGACGGCAGGCTTCTTGAAGACACACTGCTGCCTGCTCTAAAGTAGACTACTGGTCCTGGGAGGAAATTGCTGACCCTGCACCCCCCAAATGCCCCCCTCCTGTAGTCTGCATATCTAGACCCTCTGTCAGGTCTTGCTCTGATCCATCCTCTAACTCATATCCGTCATAATCTGCTTTTCCTTATGTGTGGGCCTACGCCCATGCTCTCAAGGGTTTCTGAAGCTCTGTCTTCTTGGCACTTCTGTTCTGGCAGACCCCCTTGAGCTGAGCCACTGTGTATGCTTCCAGGTTAGCCAGCTCAAATTCCACTTGCCATGTAGCACCACAAACTTTGCTGAGAAAAATGGGACATGGGCAAAAGAACCTTGGGAAAATCAAAAGATGTCAGATCGGGGAGAATTGAAAAAGGCTCAAAATTATCTCAGTATAGAGTTGTAGTGAACAATGAATTAATATATGGTATTGCACAAACACAAGTCCTGTCCTCACCACTGATCACCACTTTTAGTAATGGGAATTCTGATTGGCTGAGATATGCACCCAGGCTGTCAGGAACTACCACTTTAGCCTGGGTAAGTCAGCTGGATACTTTACATTAATCTGTGCTCACCCTCTGGTAGCTTTACACAGAGCAGACAGGATTAACTTAGGAGGCAATGTACAAAGAATTTGTGCCACACATGCACACAGTAACACAATGAAAACACCACAAAAAGACTCCACACAGGTTCAGGAAAATGAGGAATATTTATCTGAGCAAAATAAGACCAAAACAACAAAGAGTCAAATTAGTACTTATCAAGATATAACATTTTCAAAATATGTTTGGAAAATCACAGTTCTAGAAATATGTTAGCTTTTTTTAGGCTAATTACGATAATGGTGACTGAGAGTGCTGAAAAGGCACTTGGGAATGATGCCTTTGCTGCAGTCTTGCTAGACCAAGGTAACTGACAGGGGGATCAGCAGGTGCCAAACCAGGGGTGGTGGCTGTCTGCAGGGAATGCACAAATATAGCTGTACCCTAGCTTAGCCCAGGCATGTACTGGGACAGGCTGCCAGGCACTCAGAGCTGTAGGTACAGATAAATGCCCAATTTCTAAAAGTGGTGTTTCTAAAATAGTAATTTTAAATCCAGTTTCACAAGAAAGATTTATCATTACCATTGCGAAGATATGAAAGATGAGAAAGCTACTCCTTTCTGACCAGGTATTACAGCTTTAAAGTGTATCAAGGAATTCCTAATGCTAGTCTAGGAGAGGAGTAGGCCTCACAGTAGTGAAAAACTAAATAGGCTGTAAACATAAAGGTACATGTCCTACATTTTACTTACATAGCACCCTGCACTTAGAGTTGCTTAGAAGTGACATATTTAATAAAAGGAGAGTCTAATATTTGGCAAGTAGTTTTAAATGCCCAGTTGAAGTGACAGTAAACTGCTCACACAGGCCCTGCAATTGCAGGCCAGAAGCATGTTTAAGGGCTACTGATGTGGGTTGCCCAATCAGTGTTGCAGGCCTACTAGTAGTATTTGAATTGCAGGCCCTGGGTATATGGTATACCACTTTACAAGGGACTTACAAGTAAACTACATATGCCAATTTTTGATACACCAATGCTACAATGTTTGGGAAAGGGAGCACATGCACTTGAGCACTAGTTAGCAGTGTTAAGGTGATCAGAGTCCCGAGGCCAACAAAAAGATACAGGAAAAAGTGGGGAGTAAAGGACAAAAGGTCTGGGGGTGACACAGACTAGATAAATAGCGGTAGGTCTAGGACAGATAAGAATAGCATTGAGTGGCTTTGAGATTCATCAAGAAGTAGATTGAAGGAAATGGGGAAGGCAAGATATACTAAATATGAGGATGGAAATGAGGTAAAGGCTCTCATCCAACGGCAAATGTCAGAAAAAAGAGAAACACAGTATCATATTCCAAATAGCACTTGGCACAGCTTGATTTGTTGGCCTTGCACTTTAGTAGCATTGTAAAGACTGCAAGGCCTTTTGACCTATGCCAAATACAACCTACTCTGCTTATTCATCATGGTATGTAGGAGAGTCCCTGCCTTTCAGGGTTTCTAATATCAACCACAAGGAAGGCCCAATCGTTGACTGTCTTCAATGTCCTGTGGGTCTCCATGAACTTGGCTAAAGTACCCAGGATGGCACCAGTGGCGCCTGGCCTAACTTTTAGAGGAAGCATGCCTCTGTCATCTGTTGCTATGTTAAACAAGCATTGGCAAAGCCAATAGGTTTCAACTATGTAACATCTTTTAGCTTTGTTATTCTTTTATATTATGCTCATGCTACGTGCTGAGCTGGCACTATGTAAATGTGCAATAAACAGAAATAAATAAAATGGCAATGTGGTTTGGTACCACTGTGTAATGTAAGTGGTGCTCATGCAAAGCTCTTCAATCCCTTTGTGTCGCATTGGTGCTACATAAATGTGTGCTAAACATAAATAAATAAATAAACAGCAATTTGGTGCAGGATCCCTTTGTATTGTAAGTGTTGCTCATTTAAAGCACTTCAAACCCTTTGTGTCGTGTTGGCACAATGTAAATGCACGATAAACATAAATAAATAAATACATACATGGCAGTATGGTGCTGGATCCCTGTATAATGTAAGTTGAGGTCATGTAAAGCATTACAATCCCTTTGTGTCAAGTTGGCCCAACATAAATGCGCGATAAACATAAATAAATGAATAAATGCCAATGCAGTGCTGGATCCCTGCGTAATATAACTGGTGCTCATCTAAAGCCCTTCAATCCCTTCTTGTTGAGTTGGTGCTATATAAATGCACAATAAACATTAATAAATAAATGGCAATATACTTAATGGACATTTAACTTACGATAGCTTTGCACCTTAAGAACTCTCACCCCTGTTTATTATTTGAAACTGTGGGGTGCGAGCTAGCTGTAGAACATGTAGGGTGAGTATTAGCAGAGTGCATAGTTTATTTGTTTTTTGTTTCTTGTCCAGCTCTCAGTGGCATGTACTTAACCCACTGAGCTGCCTCAGTCGGTGGTGGCTCAGCTTATGTGGGCGTTCAACTATTTTGGAAGCAGATCTTGGCGCCAAGAACATGACTGTTACAGAAATGCCCTTGTTTTAAAAAAAACAAATTGAGCCCTATTTACACTTGGCCTCTTATTATTATTATAAGTTGTATGTGAATGCCAGTGAAATCCTGGAAATGAAGGGCAGGCACACATGGAGCATATATACCCAGTCAACACACACATGAGGGGTGAGAGGAGAGAATTCCTAGACCAACCTCCCAATCTATGAACCAATAACACAAAAAGGACAATAAATCAAAGTGGAGACCCCAGAAAAGATCCCAGCAGCTAGAGATACAGCACATTACTTTAGAAACCCACTAATAGTGGGATGCTTCATCGTAGGCCTATGTTGACACATTCCCACGCTAGCCAACGTAAGGAATAGAGCAAAAGGGAGGGGAAACAAATAACATAAAATTACAGACGGGGATCACACACATATAGAGCACCTCACTCAGTAGTTAAAACTACCTTAAGTGAATCAATATTCATTCTTTATTCCAGGATTCACCTGATAAGATTAAAAAATGTTTAGAGAGATGGTGGTGATATGGGGATGTGATCATCCCTTCACCCTAAGTATCTGTTCAAGGTCAACATGTTTCAGCCGTTTCCATTGCCCATAAGGGTCGCTCGGCCTTCATCAGAAACATTGATCCCCTTAACTTTCCATGCCCTTCCTGCAGTGCATTCGATTTATGATCAACAATAAATACGGGTTCAATGGTCCCCCTTTCTTTTAGTACACATACTCAGGATTACCTATAAGGGAATATATAAACAAACATTTAAAATTAGCCCAAAGACTACTTAATCTACATATTGCCTCTTGCTCCATCGTACTGTTATGTTTGTACCCATGTGCCCTTAGCCCCATAGTCATGCATGCACTACATGCTCAGGTTTCTCCCAATTCGAGAATTTTTTAATACAAGCTTAGTGCAAAGACATACTTCTCAAAGTCACCCCATACAGTGACCCAGGCATCAGGCTTCTCTATATGTGCGAACAATTCCACTTACCTAGTTATCATTGTCAATCTCCAAAACTTGAGTGCAGTGGGTGAAAAAGTGAATAATGACAAATGTACCTCATAATTGTTTCATACTGATCACAATGTAAAAAGCTCCTTATAGAAACAAGAATACATCCCCAATGTGTGAAAGTGAAAAACGTAATTGAGTCTAATCCATTCAGTGCAAGAGACATTTAATTGCATTAAATTACAATACCCAAACAATTTAGCCCAAGCGGGTAAAAAAGTCCTCAAGATACAAACACATTCCAATCACAGGTTATTCTTGAAGATTATCATAAATTCAGTGGGTCAACTTCCAATGTCATCCTCCGAAGACCTTGAAAAATGCACATGTAAGAAATACTCGCTGTATGACATTCTTACAAAAGTTAACGTTTTTACAACTCTTCAACTGATTTCCGAACATTCTGCAGACCAAGATCCTGAAATTCATTATGATGTTTAAAAACAACGTTTGATGGGCCGCCTTATCAGCTCATGCTAGTACCAAGAATAAATTAGTCGTGTTGCGTTTTCTTTTTCAGACAAAAATGTTTGTACATTCATTGATTTTAGTAAAATTCTTTTGACTAAGACTAAAAACAATATACTATTTGCATTAAAAAAGTAATCCTGGAAAAACAAGAACTTTCCAACGAAAAAGTGATAAAACGTACCTCTTTGAATCTGTTTCAGTTAATGTGTTTCTCCTTTACTCCTTCAATCGCGAAAACAAGATTAAGGGGGTCATTACAACATTGGCGGTAAAAGCCTCTTACCGCCGTGCAGAAGACCACCAACACACCGCCGTGGCCGTGGAATTCCGCCACGGTCATTATGACCCAAAGCCCGGAATCCGCCAAAATCTAGACACCCACACAAGTCCGCCACACCAAAGGTCAGTGATAAACTGGCGATAACAAAACCTCCACCGTCACGCCAACAGGAATACGTCCACACTATCACGACCCATGAATCCACGCAGCGGTCTTTCGACCGCTGTAATCCATTGGCGGTACACACTGTTGCGCTCAAAATACACACACACTTACAAAACACTACCACATTGGACAATTCGAAATGCACACACCTGATGCACATACACACACCACTCCCACACATCCAATAGAATATAAAACACATACCCACATCACCCGCAATCCCCTATGACCACAATTGAGACAGAAGGCCAGAGAGAGACACCACCATCTACAAACTCGCATCCACAGGCACTCAACACCATCACCCACATAACATCCACGCACCTCACACAACACACCTCTAAATATCACCCCACACATTGCAACACACACCACCCCACATATCACCCACACCACCCCATGGCACCCCAAAGACACCCCAGGTTATCTGAGGAGGAGCTCAGGGTGATGGTGGAGGAAATCATCCGGGTAGAGCCACAACTATATGGATCACAGGTGCAGCACACCTCCATAGCTAGGAAGATGGAGCTATGGCGAAGAATCGCGGACAGGGTCAATGCTTTGGGACAGCATCCAAGAACTAGGGATGACATCAGGAAGAGGTGGAACGACCTACGGGGGAAGGTGCGTTCCGTGGTCTCAAGACACCACATTGCGGTACAGAGGACTGGCGGCAGACCCCCACCTCCTCCCCCACAACTAACAACATGGGAGGAGCAGGTCTTGGCTGTACTTCATCCTGAGGGCCTCGCAGGAGTAGCTGGAGGAAGAGACTCTGGTAAGACAAATCTTTACTACTTCATCCCCCACCCTGCCTGCATGCCATCACATACCCCCACCCTCGGCCTCACCCCCATCACTCCAACTCCTCACAGATGTCCCAATATCACAAACCACACATCCCAAGCCCTGCATGCAACACCAAAGCATGGACACCCATCGCCAAAGCATGGCCACTGCACATACCCTTACACCCCCTAAACCATTATCACACAAGGTCCTACACAGGAATGCAAGCACTGGGGTACAGGGTCACCCACCCATTGCACACCATGGCACACACAGATGCAATAATCATGCTTTTACACTCCTGCAAGACCCCTACCCAACGTCACCGGAAAGGAGGGTCCAGATATGTCCACTCCACCCACAGAAGAGGCCCACAGTGATGACAGCAGCTCTGTCCAACTGGATCTAGATGACCAGCCCCGCCCATCTGGGACCTCGGGACAGTCGATTCCCCTCACACTGGCACAAGCCACTTTAGACCTTCCCCCTCTGGAAACACCAGCACAGCACCCACCCAGCGGGCCCATACCTCTGTCCCCAGGACACGTCAAGCAGCAGTGTGACCACCACTACAGGGAACCCAGGCTAACCCACCACCCCAACAACACCAGGGACCTGGGGGAAGTGGCAGTGGGCACACGGTTCAGGGGACAGAGGCAGAGGAACACAGGGGAAATGGGAGGGCTGCTGTGTGACAGGGAGGACAGGCCCAGGGAACCCACTCTCCAACATCATGGGAGCCTACCACCATTCACAGGAGACAATGGCAACGGTACTGACCAAGTTTCAGGAGACCCAGCGGCTGCAGGAGGAACAGTATTTGGGCTTCAGGGAGGAACTCAAATCCAACAATTCCACCCTGGGCAACATTGTAGGGGTGCTGAAGGAACTCGTCAACACCAGGAGGGACACTGTGGCACAACAATGGGCCCCTGCCACTAGCCTGGACGATGAACTGCCCACCACCTCCGCTGGCGCTAGTGGACAGGAGGCACCACCACAAAGACCACCACACCAGCACCCCACTCCCTGCAGAGGGAGAACCACCCCGCAAACGGTCCCTGAGATCCAGGACAAAGACAGAGAACAATGCCAAGACCGCCGCCAAGAAATGAGACAACCCTGATTGTCATCCTTTTGTCCTACCTTGTCACCCTGTCCATTCTTAAACTGCCCCAGCTCCACTTCCTATGACCCTTTGGACAATGCACCTGTGAGACTAATAGACTGGACTCTGCAATCGACATTCCTCCACCATCACCCCTCACCATTTTACAACCCCCTCCAATATTGAGCATTTAAATAAACACCCTTAACCCCTTCTGTGCCCAGGACGTAATGGTTACGTCCTGAGGCACAGTGCTCGTGTGCCCAGGACGTAACCATTACGTCCTGGGCACAGAGCCCAGAGGGAGCGCTAGCGCTCCCTCTGTGGGGTTCCCCTCAACCCCCCCAAGGCAGGGATGGAAGGGGAAACCCTTGCCCTTCCACCCCCACCCCCCCTGTGATTGTCACAAGGCCTTCCATCCACCAGGGATTTTGTTGTTGTTGTTGAAATTGGCATAAGGGAGCAACCCCTTGGGCAAGGGTCGCTCCCAGGGGGGGGCATTTTTTTAAAGGCCTTTTCTGCCCCCCCGGGGGCAGATTGGCCTATAATTAGGCCGATCTGTCCCCAGGGGGGGCAGAAACCTCTAGGCACCAGGGAGCATTTTTTGTTTTTGTTTTCTTTTGTATTTTTGAGGGGGGGAGCGACTCCTTAGGCAAGGGTCGCTCCCCTAGGGGGCAAATTTTCTTTAGGCCATTTCTGCCCCCTTTGGGGGCAGATTGGCCTATTTTTATGAGGCCATTCTGCCCCCAAGGGGGACAGAATCCACTAGACACCAGGGAGTTTTTTTCCCCCCGCAATTTTCACGCAAGGGGAACCCTATGGGTTCCAGGAGCCAATGACGATGTACGCCGGTGGTGACAGTACGCACCGCCGCGGACGTGACTGCCATTTTCTCTCTGTTTAATCACTTGATACCTGATCTTCGACAGGAGAGGACCTACACTGCTGCTGTGACCTCAGTCTGGAAGAGACAATGGATTGTGTGTCTGGGGAAAAGGCCCCTGCCTTCAGCATGGAGGAGTTGGAGAAACTCGTGGATGGGGTCCTCCCCCAGTACACCCTACTCTACGGTCCTCCAGACAAACAGGTAAGTACACTGTGAGCATGCTGTATGGGCAATGCCTGTGCTGAGTGGGGTGGATGAAAGATGGGGGGGTGAGAATGAGGCGTGCATGAAAAGACGGTGAGTGCATGTACGTCATGGCAAGGGTAGGGATGCGGGCCAATGACTGTGACGGTGCAGGCGGTAATATCTTCTCCTTTTCCCCTGTACTATTCCTGTAGGTCAGCGCCCACCAGAAGAAGGACATTTGGCGTGCCATCGCCAAGAAAGTCCGGACCCTTGGGGTCTACCACAGACGGAGCACCCACTGCCGGAAAAGATGGGAGGACATTCGCCGCTGGAGCAAGAAGACGGCGGAGGCCCACCTGGGGATGGCCTCCCAAAATGGGAGGGGTGCCCATTGCACCATGACCCCCCTGATGTTCAGGATCCTGGCGGTGGCATACCCGGAGTTGGATGGGCGCTTGAGGGCATCACAGCAGCAACAAGGGGGTGAGTACACTCTCATTCTGCTGATTCAGCACGCATTGTATGTGTCTGGGTGGGGGAGGTGTGCTGTGGGTTCCCCTAGGCCAGGGCGAGTTTATTAGGCAAGGACCCTACTTAAGGCAGGACCTGTGGCACCCCACCCCACCTGTGTACAGTGCCAACTACACCTAGTCAGGCTCCTGTGACATCCATGTGTGCAGAAATGGGGCATTGCCTTGTAACCCATGTCCCTGGGATTGAATAGTGGACTCCAAGTGTGCGGCGTAGTGCAGGGGGCTTCTGTGTCTGTTTTGTCCACCAACGGTATTGGTATTGCATGCACTCTACATGTCTTTCTTCTGTCTCCCCCCCTTTTTGTGGTCTCCCTGTTCTTGTGTGCATTAGCATCATCAGGCGGAGGAGCAGTGCCACCGGAGCAGGAGGGAGCTGCATCCCACATGGCCCTGGAGGGCAAAACTACAGAGTCTGAAATCACCAGTGGGCCGGAGGGCGAGGGGAGCTCCACGGCGGGGACAGGAGCTGACACCAGCGATACGGACTCCTCCTCTGATCACTAGAAGCAGATTACTATGGACTTCCAAACTAGGGGAGCTACGTGCTAATAGACATTGTGGAGTATTTAGGTAGCAGCCTAATTTACAACATTATTAGTCCTGAATGATATTTTATAGAAAATAACAAAATTACACAGATTTCAAAGGCCAGCAACAGGCCATCATCAGATGGCAGTTCCCTATGCGCTTAAGGATGCACAGAGATACACAACACATCAGCTTCATAGAATATGAACGGTGAAGCTATGTTTGACTATATTTAAAAAGATGTGAGGAAAGAAACCATCAAGATATTACTGAATTAATTCGTTTACATGCTGAAGGATCATCTGATCTGACACACATCTCAATATGAAAGTCCATATTGTAGATATTAATCATCCAACAAATTCAAACATCAGGTTATATATTCCACCCAAAGCCGGTCAGCTCCCTAAGATATGGCACTATTTCTCTCTCGCCCTGTGCCTCTGCTCTTTGAGCCAGCCTTGCACTATGCCCACACCTTTGCACCACAGTGCAAGGCTATGTGTATGATGACTTCAAAAGGATTTGTAGAAGAAGTGCACCCTTGTAATTCAAAATACTTTACTCAGGCATAGTTAAAAACTTTTCCCACACTGGATGTTTTCTATACAGTCTAACACACATGCGATCAGGGTGAACACAAATCATACACAAAAGCCTGTCAATATGGCACCCTTGTAAGCTGTTCAGATCAAGTTAGCATGATCACTGCTGGGATTGAAAACCTTGTCTTTCCTCAGAAATATCAACAAGAAAGCTCAAATCCTTGATCTGCATCTCCAGAATAAAACCCTGCTCACGCAGACCACCCCACAGTGAGCTAGGCAGTGACTTGAAATTTCAGAAGGCTCTTTAACCAACATGACAACATAAACTTGTGAACAAGGAGGACAGTGTTACATTGTGGGCTACAGGCAGGCCAATTACTCAACTTGAGGTGTTATTGGGTCAGAGAAACTGGACACACTTTCACAATTGATGAGGGACAGGAAGTAGTCAAGAGGGTAACAGGGGTGATCACTCTTCTTCGAGGCAAGGACATAACACTATTGCTAGAGACAACCTCTGACCATGAGTAATATGTGTATTTAGAAAAGAAATAACACATGCCTTTGGAGATTATTGGACATTTGTCCTTAGTTCATGCATGGTACAATAGTTATGCTGTTCTATGTAGCATATTTTAGTGCTCACATAACTTCCACAGTAATGTCTACTGGAGTTAGCTGTTTAGGACCTTCTTGTCCACTTTGTTGATGTTGCTGTAATTTAGGTAATATTATTTTCCTCCACACTACCTCCACTAACCTGAAAAAAACTAGACTTTGTTTGAGATGTCACTCATTCCTGGAACAAGTTGGTTAATCTAGGTTGGTTGCAGGATTGGGAAGGTGGAAGGTGGATTTTACAGAAGAACTACCTGTTGGCTTTAAAACAATGGACTGTGCAAAATGATTTAAGCTCCAAAATTAAACAGCCTGTGAAATACTGAAGACTTAGAAAATGGGCTACTTAAATTATCTAAAGGAATGACATACTGCACCTCCTCCAGAGAGTGTTTCCATTTTAATTCTGAACCAGAATTGATCTGGATTTTGATGCTGATACTTCTGGTTCAGATAGCTACCTTGAAGAGAATCATAAGCTATATGATGCAGCTCCATTATGGATTCTCTAATTCTAGGTTTATTATCCTGTCAGGGCACTGAATATCTTAGGTATTACATATGGGAGATATCAACATTACTACCGGGGGAAGATTTGTTCTGTCAATCCACTTTCCTTGGTGCCTCAGATAAAAACAAATCTGGACTGTGTTTGTGCCTTTACATTGTTCTTTCTCCATTGGTTTATATAAATTTGCCTGTTGACCAGGTTTTACCATTGTCATTATCCTATGGAAGTTTCCACAAAAACTGAGTAGCTGATCTTCGTATTTCCAGTGTTGCTCCTTTAGCATATGATCCTATACTTAAGGGCATCTGTGGTACATGTTATTTTGTGATGCTGTTTTTGTTCATTTCCAGCCGGTGCATGTTGAAAGAGTGATTGGGGTCAGTTACAGTTGGTTTTGTGAATTATTTTCCCATGTATTACGTGGCCGTAACCATGCAGGCCTTAACCACGCAAGCGTTACCATGCTTGTCTAAACCACACAAATGTGTGGTTAAGGCACCATGTATATGCGTGGTTCAGGCACACAGCGGGAGCAGCCGGGAGAGGAATGCGGCGGCCAGGGAAGTGGGGCTGAGGTGTTTGGGGGGTGTTTGGGACAGGGTGGGGTAGGTTTTAGGGTTGAGGGCGGTGGCAGGTTGGTCGGGGTAGTTTTTAGGACAAGACAGGACAGGTTTTAGGGTTCAGAGCATGGCAGGGGTTGGGGTAGTTTTTAGGACAGGGCAGGGTAGTTTTTAGAGTTCAGGAGGGGGGACTGTGGTAGTTTTTAGGACAGGGCCGGGTAGGTTTCAGGGTTCAACGTGGGCAGGGTAGTTTTTGGGACAGGCGGGGTAGGTTTTAAGGTTAGGTTGGGGGTAAGGGTAGGTTTTAGGAAAGGGCAGGGTATGTTTTAGGCTTCAGGGCGGGGGCGTTGGGGTAGTTTTTAGGACAGGGCAGGGTAGGTTTTAGGATTTACAGTGGGGGTGTGGGGGCGTGGGGGTTCAGGGTCATTTTTAGGACAGGGCAGGGCAAGTTTTAGGGTTTGGGTGTCGGAGTAGTTTTTAGGACAGGGCAGGGTAGGTTTTAGGGTTCAGGGCAGGGGTAGTTTTTAGGACAGGGTGGGTTAGGTTTTAGGGTTGAGGGGAGTGGGTTGGGGCAGGGTAGCTTTTATAACAGGGTGGGATACGTTTTAGAGTTTAGAGTGGGGTCAGGGTAATTTTTATGACAGAGCAGGGTAGGTGTTAGGGTTCAGGACGGGGTCATTTTTAGGGAAGGGTAGGGCAGGTTCTAGGGTTCCGATGGGGCGGGGTAGTTTTCAGGGCAGGTTGGGATTACTTTTGGGGCTCAGTGTGGGGGGTGTAGGGCTCAGGGCAGGGGGTGGAAGGGACAGTTTTACGGACTGGGGTGGGGTGGATTGCGGAGTATGGTATCAGGTGTAAGTCGGCAGGGCATGGGACAATTTACCATGCACGTTCCTTTATTAAATATGCTTTTACAATGAAATTCGCTGTAAAGGAATGTGTGATAAAAATACAGTCGTTGTTGTGACCGCGTTCTTAAAGCATGTGTGGTTCAGGCATGCATGAGTCCATCACAAAACAATCTGGGTGTGAGTCGGCAGAAGACACCTTCAGGGTTTCAACGGAATACCTTGTTTTTCTTTGTGTCTAGATTGTGGATTTTCAGTTTTCTCACAAGTGATTACAAGGAAACAATGTATGCCCCTTCTCCACCCTCAACAATGGTAACAAGTAGCATATTACACTATGTATATGTGTATATATTTAGACTTTCTTCTCCTTGCAGACTTCCGCCTCGTTTTATCCTTCTATTTCTTCCCTCGCCAGTAACTGTGGTTTAGCCAGACCTTGTTTTCCTCTTTCTCTTACCCCTTCTCTCTCGCTCTCTACCTTTCCTTATTTTGACCTCTTACCAATGAATGAATGTGTTCCTATTTTATCTCTTTTACTTAAGGGCTTTATTTTCTTCATTTATTTTTGCATGTCATTCTCCTCATTTCTGCTCTTTCGCTTATCAGGAGTTTAAATGTGATTTGAATACTGAATCGCTGATACCACCCTTTCGTACATGTCTTCCTGCTATCTGATCCCCTTCCTCCCATTGCCTTATACTTCACGTGCTCAGACCCCAGGTGATCATCCTGGCCCCTCAGGAATTCAGGGAACTCCCAGTCATGAGCACTACTGGATTCCCTGCTGTCACTCTCAGTACCCTTCACCTCTGCCAGACTCTGGCATTGGTTTTATTTCTCCTGTCTTCTCTTGTCTGGGCATTCTTCCCCTAGTGGCATCCCGGTGGTCTTCTCTTTCTTAGGTGTGTTTCGCTCAGCTGCCTCCCTCAAGAAGTGTTCAGCATTCTCCACAACGTTGCCTCCCTTTCTGCCAATGTATTCTCCAACCAGAACCTGGTCCTTATGTTTTCCTTCTCCTCTTCTCCCACAGGTTGGCTCCATCACTTTTTCTGAGTGCACAGTCCCCTACACGTGCCCATGGGTCCACACAAAGACTTATCTGGCAGCACTTCCTAGTCTGAGGTGCATGGCAATGCATAGTGGCGAATATCTAATTTCCACAGCTTCTTTTAATTCCCTGCACCACATACTTCCACAAATCCCTTTTGAGCTTTATGTAATTTCTTAACCTAGCAAAACTTTACCATCACAGGCCTAAATAACTGTACCAAATTCATAATCGTAGCTAAATCATCCACTGAATCCTGCGGAAATTAGTTATTTTACAGTTAGTTGTCCGTAGGTAGTAATTTCTTTGTATTATGCCTTTTTTCCTTTTGTCTGGTCAACCATCCTTTGTAGATACTTGCACATATGGTCGCAATCACAACCATTTGAATTCTGCAGAAGCAACTCATGTTGCTGACCCCAGTCTGGATAACCAGAAAGCGCAGGTAGATTAGTTCGTTCTGTTTATCCACACTCTAAAAATGCACAAACATTTGTAATGACCTTGCCAAAAATATTACCTAAGCAGGCAAGTTCCTAAGGAAAGGAAAGCACGCAAATTTGTTGTGGATATACATTTTAATGTCATGCTGACATTCAGCTGCATTCATTAATTTGCTGTAAAACGCAGTGACATTTCCCGTGTTTTCATAGATTACGTGAGCAATGACACTGATACAGTTCTGTTAAACAAACAATATAAAATACATGTGCTTACCTCATAGACAGAGTATGTAATTCCAGAATTTGTGGCACTGAAATGATGTGTGGCTAGCCACGGCAAATGCACTGATAACCGAAGCGTTCTGGTATGTGGTATTCACATTTAATCCGAAGGCGTTTTAGGATGTCAGCATGAGCAGCTCACAGAGTTGAAAAATAGGCTTAAAATATTGAGCAAATAAAATTTTACGCAAACATTTGAAATGTCAGTGACTATAAATTCCCTATCACTGAGGAAGCTAATAAAGTGCAGAGCTGACCCACCTTATTTGCTTTGGTGTAGGGTGACAAACTCCTTCCAGGTCACTAACTACAGACGCTGTAGCTTTCATTTGACTAGATAGACGAATACACCTGAAATCAATGATTTGTAGGCGAAAAGTGCAGGACTGGAGATAGTGTCCGTAATAACCTGGATATTGCTTGTGACTATTCCTGTGTGAAAGGAAATTGACAAACTATCAGTGTCGCAGTTGGAGTTAGCACCAAGGATCTGATTGGAACGCATTCGAGAAATGGATCGGTGGGCATATTGGGCATAAGCAGGCATTCCGTGAAGAGTAGTTGATGTCCTATCATACTCTGCAATGGTAATTTATGTACAGTAATTGACTACAGACCAGCACTTGACTGGCGACATGTGACAGGGAAAACCTCTGGTTTGCTGAGGACCTCGGGCTGAATTTAGGGAGGATAGATTATCATCTATCCAGCATGTAAAGAAATCCTGAGGAAATGCCTACAATGTTCTTGTAAATATGTATGTAATATGTCCACATCAAATTATTCTGGTAGGTGGACTGTCTCGTGTGCTACACTTACTCTGTACAATATATAACTGGTGTGGATACGATTCTTAGGGCTGATGTTAGTCCCAGTCCAAGACTGCTGAAGACTGATTCATGCATTTAAACGTTGTCATTCACGTACTACCTTATTGTCATAATATCCAAGTGGTACCTACGACTTGCACATTTTCTTTTCTCTTTAGATGCCTACTATCCCCACAATGAGTGCTACAAGGAGACACCCTGATGGCACTCCATCTGAAGAGTGCGATTTGACATGTGGACGTCATTTTCGCCACATACAGAGTATTGAAAACGTGTTCCATAGATGGAATCTTATATCACCTCTAAAAGCCTTAATTTCATGCTCCTCAATTGAGCTTTGTATCACAAGCCTTGCCAGCTCCACTCCCAAGCATTATAAGATCTGTTTCAGCTTGCCAATGGCCCGCTCTGTTGATATTTTCTGGCTATGACATATGTCCCAGTCACATCAAAAAGCCAGTGATCCGCATACGGAATAAAGCTACTTCGCATGACGTCTTTCCAAAGAAACCTAATTTTGTAAATAAGAATGTGTGCATGGAAACTAAATGGAAGCCTCTTTAATAGGGGACTGTTCCATGAATGGCTTATTCTTCAAAACCCGGAATAATCTGGATAGTATTAACCTGCATACAAATTCATGAATTGAACACGAAATAAAAAATGTTGATATTGGCTATTTCTGAAAAATATTAGCCTCGTCTGTGGTTTCTGAGCTTTCGTGTAAAACTGCACTTCATTTTGAGCATTTTCTCTACTGAGGAGCTATTGTTATTCGCCTCAGCAGTTCATTTAGACTCGAGCAGCTTTGCAAAGGTTATTACGCCATTTATTTCTCGTTTGGAACTCTAAAGCGATGAGTTTGGACAGGGTAAAGATACAATTACTTAAAATATAGAAATTTGGCATTGTCCACGGAACTGTAGATAGGTGCTTTCCAGCTCTCCAAGTACACGCTTCTAGATGGAAAACAAATTGTTGAATTTCAGTTAACGTCAAAACCTCCTTGTTTTGTGTTTGTTTTTACTTGCCAACTAGTTCAAATGGTTTGTGCTTTGCAGTGTCAAAGATTTCTTTCAGGGTTTTACCACTGCTGGCAACTTAAAAGATTAGGAATTACATTTATACAGGCACTGCCAGAATTAAATGTTGCAATGTTAGTAGTTGGTTTTTATTGGTTTTGGGACTATTTACCAGTAGTCTGCACTGTATAGCCTGCATACATATAATATAGTCTTTGTGCTACGGTAAATACGACCCTTATCTTGCACAGAGGTCTTGGAAGCCAGTACAGGAAGCAATTCAGTGTATAGTACTGTACGGGCAGTTCAAGCCTCGGTGTCATACTGAGGCAAGGGAAAATGAGAACGATGTAGAGTTACATACTAAGGGGAATATTTACAAAAAAGTGGCGCATCAGTGCTGATATGCCAATTTTCTTGCGTCACTCCTGTCCCACCTAACGACACCATGGGTGCGCCGTATACAGGGAGTGCAGAATTATTAGGCAAGTTGTATTTTTGAGGATTAATTTTATTATTGAACAACAACCATGTTCTCAATGAACCCAAAAAACTCATTAATATCAAAGCTGAATATTTTTGGAAGTAGTTTTTAGTTTGTTTTTAGTTTTAGCTATGTTAGGGGGATATCTGTGTGTGCAGGTGACTATTACTGTGCATAATTATTAGGCAACTTAACAAAAAACAAATATATACCCATTTCAATTATTTATTATTACCAGTGAAACCAATATAACATCTCAACATTCACAAATATACATTTCTGACATTCAAAAACAAAACAAAAACAAATCAGTGACCAATATAGCCACCTTTCTTTGCAAGGACACTCAAAAGCCTGCCATCCATGGATTCTGTCAGTGTTTTGATCTGTTCACCATCAACATTGCGTGCAGCAGCAACCACAGCCTCCCAGACACTGTTCAGAGAGGTGTACTGTTTTCCCTCCTTGTAAATCTCACATTTGATGATGGACCACAGGTTCTCAATGGGGTTCAGATCAGGTGAACAAGGAGGCCATGTCATTTGATTTCCTTCTTTTATACCCTTTCTTGCCAGCCACGCTGTGGAGTACTTGGACGCGTGTGATGGAGCATTGTCCTGCATGAAAATCATGTTTTTCTTGAAGGATGCAGACTTCTTCCTGTACCACTGCTTGAAGAAGGTGTCTTCCAGGAACTGGCAGTAGGACTGGGAGTTGAGCTTGACTCCATCCTCAACCCGAAAAGGCCCCACAAGCTCATCTTTGATGATACCAGCCCAAACCAGTACTCCACCTCCACCTTGCTGGCGTCTGAGTCGGACTGGAGCTCTCTGCCCTTTACCAATCCAGCCACGGGCCCATCCATCTGGCCCATCAAGACTCACTCTCATTTCATCAGTCCATAAAACCTTAGAAAAATCAGTCTTGAGATATTTCTTGGCCCAGTCTTGACGTTTCATCTTGTGTGTCTTGTTCAGTGGTGGTCGTCTTTCAGCCTTTCTTACCTTGGCCATGTCTCTGAGTATTGCACACCTTGTGCTTTTGGGCACTCCAGTGATGTTGCAGCTCTGAAATATGGCCAAACTGGTGGCAAGTGGCATCGTGGCAGCTGCACGCTTGACTTTTCTCAGTTCATGGGCAGTTATTTTGCGCCTTGGTTTTTCCACACGCTTCTTGCGACCCTGTTGACTATTTTGAATGAAACGCTTGATTGTTCGATGATCACGCTTCAGAAGCTTTGCAATTTTAAGAGTGCTGCATCCCTCTGCAAGATATCTCACTATTTTTGACTTTTCTGAGCCTGTCAAGTCCTTCTTTTGACCCATTTTGCCAAAGGAAAGGAAGTTGCCTAATAATTATGCACACCTGATATAGGGAGTTGATGTCATTAGACCACACCCCTTCTCATTACAGAGATGCACATCACCTAATATGCTTAATTGGTAGTAGGCTTTCGAGCCTATACAGCTTGGAGTAAGACAACATGCATAAAGAGGATGATGTGGTCAAAATACTCATTTGCCTAATAATTCTGCACTCCCTGTATACAGTACAGCACACCATGGCGCATGTTAGGCCAATAAAATCAACATTTTTTACACTATTGTGGCATTTTGCTGCACTAGTGTAAAACATTTTGACGCTAGTGCAGGAAAGTACAAGGAGGCCCATTGATTAAATGAGTGTGTCGCTTTAACATCTGCTTTGAGCAGGCGTTAAAATTGAAGTAAAAAATGGTGCAGTGAAATCTTGTCTATGTCACTGCCCCATTTTTGCGGGCCTCCTAATGCTGGAACGGGGCCCCCTTGCATACATTATGCTTACGCAGGCATAATATGGCACAAGGGGTCACAAAGTGGCGCAACGCATGCATTGCACCACTTTGTAAATATGGCGCAGTGAAAAATTGCCTCTTTGTGCCACATTAGCGTAAAAAAAATTACTCTAGTGTGGCGCAAGAAGGTACTAGGGCCTTGTAAATCTGGACCTAAGTGCTTTGCAAGTTATGCAAAGAGGTTGCTTTTTCTGTACAGAATCTAATATTGCAGGATGGTTTCCCAAGAATTTGTTTTGCGGTTTTAGTGTGTTTTATTGCAGTGATCCACAGATAACCTCCGACACTAGCAATTTTATAAGCTATTACTACACACACCTCACCTTTCTCCTTTCTAACTCTCTCTCTTGCTCCCTCTCAATTTTGAACATCCCCTTTATTCTACCTTCTCCTTCCTTTCTCCTGCAGTGTGCTGGGATAAAGTCTGTGACAATTGTTTATCTAGTTCAGAGTTCTGAATACTACAGACGTGTCTTCTGATTGGGTTAATGTCTTGAAAAGCAACAGATTCTTCAACTTTCCTGTTGTTAGTAAGAATGGATGGTGAAATAGTACCACTCAGATGTGACCTCCAGGCATGGATTTTGTGCTTGAAATTGAAAGGAGACAATGTTAGTGTTTGCTGAGCCCACATTGCGACCTTGTTCCCTAGAGATGTGAACTGCCTGGAGTATACATCGTCATAAGGCTCTATCTAGGATGTTTGGAATATGATTACCACATGGGTCGAAGACGTTTGTCCTGCATATTTTCACATTGCTGTGGCAGACATGCAAACCGAGGGCTGAAAGATTTGTGTTAATGCAGGACGGTTGTATTTCGTCTGTGATGCATACACCGTATGTGGTTAGGTGTGTGTAGTATTTGTGGTGTACTTTGTTTCGAGAGCTTGTCTATAATGGATAGGTGCAATAGGTGTAACTGGAAGTAGTGGAGGACTGAAGCCATTGTTAGAGCATATGTGCTTGTTGAAGTGTTTGGACAATGTGTACTTCACAGGAGTAAGAATTTAGTGTTAGGTTTTTCTTTTTGAGGATGCTGTGACACGACTTATGGTGACTAGAAATAATCAACACGGAGATAAGAGCATACTTATAATTGCTGGGAGGAGGTGACCTGAGGGGGAAGAAGATAAATGAATAGTGCTTTGAAAGTGTCATTTTGCCAATAGATTACACTTTGGCACTCAGCAGCTAAAGGAAAAGTTATATGCACATTGAATGGATGTGGAGTGCACATGTTTAATGCATTGCCCATCCACGTGGGAGTACATATTCTTAGGCCTTGTCAGGTCACTGAGCAGAATATAGACAAAAGGAGGGAGCAAATAAGGACAGAGTGGAGCATGACAGTATGTCATGCTGGCTTCCTGAGTAGGATCTTGGCTACCATGGTAGGAGGTATTCCCAAGCAAGACACAGAAGACAAAATGGAAAGCTAGACATTGCTTGGATAGACCCACGCTGTGGGTTCAACCACCTGCACCCCTGTTGAATGTGTGGCTTCCAGTGATTCATGTTTACTCCAATGGTATGGGGCTAGAGCTAGTAGACCCCTCTGGAAGACTGTATATGCATCTTGGATACTGCAACTATTTAAACAGTATCATCAGTGATAGCCTTGTCCATCAATGAGAAGAAGCACATAGCAGGTGTTCTGAGGTATTTACTGATCTGGATCTTCGAGTTTATAATACCTGCAGTGCTAGGGGTTACTCACTACAATCCAGATGAATTCTGAATGTTAGTTGCACATTAGATAAGACAGGACACCCATGCAGAAGCACAATGCGTTCTAGAAAATAGAGAAATAGAAAAGGTGTGTGTTGAAACAGGGAACGAATATCAATTGACATTTGTGTAGAAACAAACTTTAAGCCCATAGAAATTTACCAGTGGAAGAAAGACTAGTGATGACGCAACTTGTAACCCCACAATGCAGCTTTGCACCCCTTATTCTTTTCTAAATCTGTCCATCAGTACAGAAGTACAGTTAGTTAACAGTGAACACTCCCTGAATTGTCTGCCTAGCGGATCTTTAACTGTGCCCTGGGGTAACCAGGATCCTCCCACACCTCGTCTTGCAAATACTCTCACATTGGTTTCATGGAATATATTGGGGCTTGGGAGAACTTGCCTAGGGAGACTGGGAAGTATTCATTGACCAGGGTGACATCATTATATTCCATGAAACTTGGGAGGTCACACCCTCATATAGACAAGGTTTTAAAACCTTCCATGTCCCAGCCTGCAGATCCCATTCTACCTCGGGAGGTCTTACCTCAAGATTACTTTGGGCTGTTGCATCAAGCAACTATCCCTTGATTATCCCAGTCTACTGGGTCTTGAAGTCCTTGTAGGGAATAAGGTTCTGCTACTACTCCTTAATGTTTGTAGAAGGAGTCTACCCAAGAAAGCTGAATCTCCGGTTTGCGCCTCTTAAATGATATTCTAATCAAAGCCAGAGAGGAGACCACTGTTACTGTGGGTGGGGACTTTAATGTGTGCTTTTAACCCTCGACTCTTTTAAAGGAAGTTGTCAGGGAAGAGGACTCTCACTGGGGCATACCCCACCTGGAAGGCCCTTACCTACATACCCTTACCAAAACAGCCATACAGATGCTAGACCTTTGTGTGTGTTGTCACCTGAAAGCCAGCAATGGAAGAACAAAGTATGAATTAGAGAGGCACTCAACATTCCGAAGGGGTTTTATCAAAGCCATATTGACTACATCCTCATAAATGTTAGTCCTTGGGATAACCTACTTGATATGGACGTTCTACCCTGTTTTGAAAGTGATCACTTTCCATTGACCCTAACCCTTCAGGGTACCTTAGAAAGTGTGACCCAGAACTATTTCCAGTGGTAACTTAACAATTAGTAATAACAGGAGGAAGATTAGGTTTAAACAAGTGGCTAACACTGAGAGTGCCCGCACACAGTTATATCAATATTATATCCTCCTTTTGCTCAATCTTAAAGAAACAGACTTAGGTACTGATTTAAGAAAAGTGGTGCTGCGCCCAGTGCAGCACTACTTTTCTTGCGCCCCTTAGTGCCCCTCTGATGCCACCATGTGTGTGCCATATCTAAGATACAGTGCACCATGGCAGTACTTAGAGAACTAGCATTAGACTTTTTGATGCTAGTTCAGAGCTTTGCAGGATTAGCATATGAAATTATGATGCTAACCCTGCAAAGCCCATTGAGGCCCATTATAAATAATGGGAGCCTCCTTTTAACACCTGCTCTAAGCAGGCATTAAAAGTGCTGAAAAAAATAAAGTAAAGAAATCTCTAAGATTTCTTTGCACCATTTTTTCAGCCGCCCTAACGGGGGAACTCCCCATTGGATACATTATGCCTGGCGTAGGCATAATGTACTGCAAAGGATTACAAAGTGGCACAATGCATGCATTGTGCTACTTTGTAAATTTGGCACAGCGATTTTGGCCTTGTTGGGCCACATTAGAGTAAATCCCTCATAGACCCATGGAAGCCCATAATATGTGGTTTGAGGATATACAAATGTGTTTTTTCACCAAACCATTTTCGGAAAAGAGTAAGTTCTCTGTTGTAGGCCCTACCTGGTATAACAAAGAGTGTAGGAAAGCAAAAAGGCTTCTAGTCAATGCACTGAAATTAGGCTATTCTATAGACATTCAGGCTGCAAGAGCTTCTATAAACTTACCATAAAGAAAGCTCAGACCTTGTGAGACACTTCCATCTGGATAGATACCTAGACCACTGTAAGAACAGGGTACCAGCAAGCTTTCTGGCACAGAATATCCCATGGGGCCAAGACATCCAGATCAGAGACCAAAATTTATATTCTCCAACAGGACTGGGCTAATCACTTCCATTCCCTTTATGGTGACCCTGGGGTTTACTTGCTTCCACACTCCACAGACTCGGCTAATACAGCAACTGTTACTTCCCTAACGCATGATTCGACCTCATCAGGTCAAGACCTAGGAAATGTACAGAGTTTCTTCACTTTGGAAAAAAGTTATTTGGCTATTTGTTCCAGAAGTCTGTCAAGGCCCCAGGATTGAATACAATACCGGCTGATTTATTTATTTCTGAGCCTGTTGTTTGTTCACCCTATCTTAATCATGTAGCTAGAGTAATAATGGTGGGTGCTGCAATCCCTGCCACCTGGAAAGGTGCTGAGATCATCCCCATCTATAAGAAGTGTCTCAAATCTGATCCAGCAAACTATCTCCCCAGTAGCCTTGTTGACTTAGCCCAAAATTATTTTGTAAGCAGGTTCTGGACCATTTGCTAGCCTGGATTGATAACAACAAGATTCTATCCTAGTTCCAGGCTTTGTTACATTCCAGAACAACATGGTTGATCAAGTCTTCAGGCTTTAGCTCATGGGATGGAAGGAGGTCAATATAAACAGGGATGGTTTATACATTGCCTTCGTTGACCTCAAGACAGCATTCAATATGGTTCCAAGGACTAAACTTTAGTCTACCCTTAAAGATCTAGGTCTACCTGGCTTCCTGTATGGCATCATAATTATACTCCATAACGTTGATGAGAAAATGAGGAAACCACTAACTGTTTTGGGGTCTGTAGTGGAGTTAGGCAGGGTTGCATTCTCGGCCATACCTTATTTCTTCTCTTTATCAAAAGCTGTGTCGATTTCCTCATCGACTGCAACAGTGACTCCCCGACGCTTTGGGGTACAAAAATACCAGCATTATTGTTCGCAGACAAGCTGTTGATCTCAAAAAACCCCAGACTCTTCTTGTAAGATTTCAATCATTTTGTGCTACCTCTGACCTGACTATTAATACATCCAAAACCAAGTTCATGGCAATTAATCCTCATAGGAGATTGAGGGGCACTGACTTTAGTGGTGTTTGAATTGGAGAGAGTCCTTGATTTTGTTTCTCTCAGAGTCAGGTTATCTACTGCCAACTCATGGGACAGTCAAGTCACCAAGAGTATGCTCATGCTAGACCACAAGGCAGCTGCTGTTTCAAGATTTGCCTGCAAAACCTCTCTCCACCCAATTTCCCCACTTCTAGACGTTTGGAGTGCCAAGGCAGTAGCAGCCACTGTCTATGTCCCAGAACTCTGGGGGCTAAGTAAAATAGATGCATAGGGTACAATAGAAAATACATTTTTGAGGTTGGCCCTTAAATCACCCCAAAGCACCCCTTTGATCTTCAAGCAAGATTTAGGTATCCACTCTATTTCTTCATAGGCTCCATCCCCTTCTTTATTGGTTCCATGCGTGGTCTGTTCCTGAGCTGTCACATTATAGGGCAGACCTGGAACACATTTTTGACGGCAGAAAAGAGGTGCTGTATTACCATGGCTGTGTTATATCAAGCGGACCCTCTGCTCATTTGAGTTGCAAAAATTCTGGCTAGACACATCAGCCATTACATCTTCTTCTATCAAAAAGTTGAATTCCCTTTACTGGGAAAATGAGGAGATGAGGCTGATTAACCAACAAACCTGGGGTACTACTTTGATTGCTTTTTAGGATGTAAACGCTTCCCATCTTTTGAGTCCTATATGGACCACATTGACCCACCTTTCACTAAAGTCCTTTACTTAAGGTTTAGATTGGGCATACTCCCTTTAGCCTCATTTACTTTCAAATGGAAAAGCGGTTTGGGAGGAAGTAAACTTTGTCCAGCATGTAAAGAGTGTAGAGAAACAGAAGATCGCTTGCTGGTATTTTATCCCTTCTGAAGCAGCCTAAGTCATAGGTACTTCCCCTACTTCGCATACTGGGAGTGCGCCAAGATAGGCTTGCACTGGAAATTTGCAGGGACAACACCTCACCCACTATTGTGTTTTCGATCTCCAGGTTCCTGGAAAATGTTTGGCCAATTCAGCGCTAAGTTATTCTGTATTCATCCGCTTTTGGCTGAGCCCAACCTTTTATCATTACAACTTTTTTGATTAAGCTACTGACCATCCGTTGTTTTGTGCAAAGCACTTTATTATAACATTTAGGCATAATTAATAAGTTATTTTAATGTTACAGATTTTTTAACTTATTACATGATGAGTTTTTATTATCACTGTAATTTATGGTTTCAAGATTCTTATTACAGTGTTATGTCGTCATTTTAGCACACCCACACTGTATTTGAAATGTATTTGTTTATTAATTGTAGTTCTTACTGGTCTTATGTATTATATGTTAGCACTGTGACTTTTATTGTTAAAACTGAAATAAAGTAACTGAGAAGATTCCTGAAAGCTCGTAGCTTCAGGGAGCAGAGGTTATTAGAGTTTTGTGTAAGAAAAGTAGAGCCTTGTGTACAAAGATTCCAAATAGGAAAACGTAAATTGCATCTAGTTTGATTCACAATTTATGATTTCTTATTTGGGATGTACTGAAATGGATTCTGTAAAAGTGGCTGCAATTTGCTCATCGACTTCTGCCAAACACGCTGGTATTTTGTAAACCAACCAAATTACAGATAGGTTGGTTCTCAAAACACTGAATTTTTAACAGAAGCAATTCAAACTAACTCATTAATATGCATATGCATGACTCCCCTATGATTGGCCATAATCACAGGGATTGTGCCCTGCTGCCTGGTGGCCTGCTGCTTGGAAAGAATACCCTGAACACACCTCTTCCAAATTCTGATTTCTTATTGCTTTCGTAATGTTTCAGAAAACCTTTTCCAAATTGTTAATTGGGTTTCGTACATTCCAAATCCTCCGATTTATGGAATCTGAGGGTTTATGACCATTAAAACACTTCATGGTTAAGGCCCTAAGAGTCCTGGCTTTCTTCATATTATCATGGAAAGAATGAGCAACGACATCTCAAGCTGAGTCAAGTAAACCAACAAATGATCTGTAACACTGAGCTGACAAGAGAATTATAAATATAAGCCTAAACTGAATAATCTGTTATGGTAGAGTTACATATATGGGTAGAAAATCCTTTTCAAATTGGGTGTGAATGAGATAGGAAACTAATAACCAAAGGTTGGAAACCAGTGTGGGAAGCAGCAAATGGTGGTGGGAGGCATTTCACAGCACTTTCATTAGTAATGGTTGGGAGTTATATTTAGGCCTTTTGTTTTTAATAAATATACTATACATGCTTACTTACAGAGTTTCAATCAACCATAGTGCCAGCTAACTTTTAATTTACCCACCACACCATACAGCTTCGGGACAGGGTCAGCACACTTCAACCATTGGCTTACCAGGCTGTAAGTGTGAGAGCTGAGATTTTCTTGATAAAGTGTTTAGTCTTCACGTGATTATATTTACAGATTAATGTGTGAAATAATTTAATGATAATATTGTGTAATACGAGAATTGTGACTAACTGAATGGCCACCATCTTATGTAAGGTCTATATTTTGTCCGTGCTAACTTAAGCTGATGAAATTATTTTGTTCTTACAAGAGAGTGTGGCCCTCATTCGGACCTTGGCGGGCGGCGGAGGCCGCCCGCCAAAGTCCCGCCGTCAAAATACCGTACAGCGGTCGCAAGACCGCGGCGGGTATTTTGACTTTTCCCCTGGGCTGGTGGGCGGCCGCCGAAAGGCCGCCCGCCAGCCCAGGGGAAAACGACCTTCCCACCATGAAGCCGGCTCGTAATCGAGCCGGCGGAGTGGGAAGGTGCGACGGGTGCTACTGCACCCGTCGCGTATTTCACTGTCTGCTATGCAGACAGTGAAATACTAGCGGGGCCCTCTTACGGGGGCCCCTGCAGTGCCCATGCCATTGGCATGGGCTCTGCAGGGGCCCCCAGGGGCCCCGCGACACCCCCTACCGCCATCCTGTTCCTGGCGGGCGAACCGCCAGGAACAGGATGGCGGTAGGGGGTGTCAGAATCCCCCATGGCGGCGCAGCGAGCTGCGCCGCCATGGGGGATTCAAATGGGCAACGGAAAACCGGCGGGAGACCGCCGGTTTTCCATTTCTGACCGCGGCCAAAGCGCCGCTGTCAGAATGCCCAAGGGAGCACCGCCGGCCTGTCGGCGGTGCTCCCGCCCCCGTTGGCCCTGGCGGTGCAACACCGCCAGGGTCATAATGAGGGCCTGTGTTTCTTAACTAAAATAAATGGTAGAATTAAATGTGTATTTAGTGGCCCCTGCTGGACTAAAGTAGAAGCAAATGGAAGGTCACTGTACAATGCAAGCTGTATAAAATGTTTCTAGTGTGTTCCGTAGTTTGATTGACTTCATTGTTTGAAGATATGTTTCTACCTTGTATGTCTTTCCTCGAGGAAAAAGAAATAGTGTAGTAACATATTTTGTAATTGTTTTTCTGTGACTTCATATTCCTGTGGAGTGGAAACAATGGATCCACAGATGAAGCTGAAGAAGAGGAAGTATAGGATACAAAAGTATTTTGTCAATGGAATAACAGCAAATAGAAGAGCTTGGAATAAAAAAATGGTATAATTTTGATATGTGTTAATATTCCAATTGGTCATAACTTTCTCACCTCATACTTTATCCAATAATTTTCATTTAACAAGTTCAATTTAATGTTCAGTCACCATTGTTTGTGGGTCATTTCTTCTTTGGGATTTTTCGTGTATCCTGAGCCTTAGAGATTCTATAACTTTATGATCTGTCACTTTGACATTTCATGTTTTCCAGATAGTCTAATGAAAGTCTGGTACTTTATTAGTTTATGTCTTTTCAATATTGAATCTATGCTTAGATGGTTTAGTGTATCTTATAGTCCAAATTCTAAACCATTACCCCTACCCTTATTCCTGTTCCTGTCCTGATGTTGGTGCCTGATGTTGCTGTCCCACTGACGAAGTAGATGTTGTTGCTGATTTTCTGTAGTGATTTGGTAAATGTATATGATGTGAATTGTTATTTGTCTTTGGTTTTTCAGGTACCAGCTGCAATTGTTTATTTATTGCTGTTCATTTTTGATAGTGCTATAGTTAGATGTTTTTCTAAATGTGTGTTACCAAAACTTTTACATGAAGCCCAACATGTTAATGCTAATTAGTGGCTAGTGGGATGTTACGTGCTCATGAATTGTCATCGATATTTTCTGTCTTATCATTATTCAGATATATTCAATTTCTTTTGCTCAGATTCTTTTGCAATGGTTTTGTGTTATAACCGTTGAGAAAATGTGTGTTTTTGCGTTGATTAAACTTAGTTATATATCATGCATTCCAAACAGCCTTTGTTGTTTCTCTATATGTCTTTGAGAATTATTTTCATGACTTTTGCGTTGTTAATATAGGGAAATAAATCATTAACTTCTTAATAAACTGGTGTGGTTAATAAAGTTGAAATGGTTATCATATGTTATATGTGATGTTTATGATGTATTTTGAATGACATTTATTTAAAATAGATTCGGTTTGGCTCATCGACCTAGTGTGTGAAATCTACTATCTAGTCTCTTGTGACTAAAATATAACTGGGATTTCTCTGCGTCAGCATAAGCGACAGCATTCCACTCTTGCATAATGTGCATATCATCACAATAAGCAGCTCCCTTTAGTTCTAGGGACTACTGGTGCAATGCTTGCTTTTATATGAATAAAATGCATACATTTTGTTTTTTATAGAATGCTAAAAAGTCACTGGGATTTGCAGCTCCACCAACACTGCTTCTAGTCACTTATGCTTCATGTATCCATACAAAACGCATTCAGAAATAAAATAAGCATTGGAAAGGCAAAATGTCAATAAGTGCCGGTCTATTGGCTTTGCTAATGCTTTTATCTTTCTGTTTTAGCTCTTTAGGGGTCGTAGTACTGTGAGCACAACACTTGTAAAGAAGCCATCACTATTTTTTGGTTTTAGCCAATCACTGGTCCTTTTGGGGCCAGCAGGCACTGCATTGTGCACACATTAAATGTCACCAGTGTCTGAGAAGAATCAGGAGGTAGGTTGGGAGAGGATTGTCTTAATGCTGCTCCTGACAACATACCTAGAAATTGAATGGGACCTAAAAAACAATGCAGTGTATTACTCCAAGATAGAGGGTTGGGGTTTTTTGCGAGGTGTGGAGTTACTTTTGATTGTTCTTCTGTTTAGCTACTCCAAAATATGATCGGCGCTCGTGTAAGACTAGAATCAGTGTCTTAAGAGAAGTGGGAGGAAGCATACTGTGTTTCATTGAATTAATAATTGAACATTGTTTTTTAATGAATGGTTTTGGTTTCCATAGTGATAACGCGTCCAGCCCTTATAAATTACCTGTACCTGGACACGTTGAAGGTCGGTGAATCTTTTAACCGAGTCGGGCTCTCCTCATCCTCAATAGTCGAGTCACTCAGATCAATAATCAATAACTGTTGTAATCGGTAATCAGTACTCAATTAATAGATCAATATAATACATCGGAAATCAATAACAGTTGGTGTTTCGGCGCACCATGACCTTTCAGTCATGAATAACCACACCAGTTTATTAAAAGTTAGTGAATTTATTTCCCTATATTAACAAAGCTAGCACGATATATATATGTCTCAAAACCAATTGATATATGTATATGAACATTACTAGCTGTCCATAACGGCGGAAGAAACGCAATCTACGCAAAATCTGAATAATGATACACTCTGTTATAGCAATGCAAATCACCAATGTGACTAACTGTATTTGACTAATTGCATACATTCGGTCAGCATAACAAGATTTCAATTCTTCATGGTACATTGAATGAATACCTCGACTAACCTCTAATTAGCATTGGCATGTGGGACTTCATGCAAAACGAATTTAGTCAACACAAATTTGGAAAACTTCTAGCTAGGATCCTATCAAAATAGCAGTTGGTACCTAAAAGGAAAAACACAATGCATAATACATTTATCCTTTCATATTTACCAAATACAATCAGCATTCAAGAAAAGTCTTCGTCCTTCAGGTACCGGTTGATCAGCATGGGGCAAGTTTCAAAAGGGGGCAAATATAAGGGCAAGCTCCCTTGCAGCGGCAAGGAGAATGGGGCAAATTTACTGCATGGGCAAGACGGGGCAAATCAAAGTTAAAGTCTCTAGGGTGAGAATTCTTAAGTCTCTTTCTCTCGAATAGAGAAAAGGGCATCAGGGTGTCGTCCAAAATGGAGTCTGGCATCAGGCTTCAAACTGGCATCAAGGAAAATGGCTGACTTCTCTTTGTCCGGTGGGTTTAAGTAAGAAACATTCCAAATTCTGTAGGGTCTTCCATTGGAGGGTTCATAGGTTGGCTTCAAATTGTCCAATCAAAAATTGTCTTTTACTAGCGCCCATTTATGCATATACTGTCCTTGGCGCCTTGGAACACAAATTGTATCATGGTTTGCCAATTATTTTACTATCTGTACCTTCATTGTCCGCACCTGCAGAGACTGACCATGTATCAAAGGGGATGTAACCGGCCTAGCACGAAACCTTGGAGATAAGTGTACCAGCCAGTTTCTACTGGAAAAAATACAACTTCAAGCAAGAATATATGTTTCATTAGTTCAAGGAAAAAAAGAATCACGCAGTTAGAATTTGAAGCCAGGCAACTAGGCCAAAGCCTATACTAAATTTAAGCTAAGCAAAACAGTTTTCAAACAAGAAATCATGGCATACATTTGCGATTATGACGGATTAGTTCATTTTTAATACTTCATGATTAATAAAGCTCGTTTATAATGATGGCGAACTACCCCGAGGGCACAATTTCCCTCGTACATTATTTCTTTTACTTAAAATCACACTTCAATATATATGTCGGTTACACGGTGTACATGAATATATGTCGAACCTTCTTTTCTGCGTCATCAATCCCTCCTCTGATGACTAATTATGTCATCACATCAAATCTACCCACAAATTTTATTCCATTAAAATTCTGTATAGTAATTTGGCACTTCAGTCAATTCCCTTTTTCTTTTAGTCCCTTTTGGCTTCTCCCTATAAATTTCCACCATTTTGTTCTCTATTTTCTCTTCTTTTTTTCTTTTGTTCCTTGCTTTTAACATTTTGAAAGCTTTCCATATTCCCCAAGAACCTAATAGACAAATTAATATTATTAATATTCCCTTTACTATTTTTAGTAACAATCCGTTCCAAACGTTGCTGAGCCAATTTCCCACAGAAGCAAATCCTTTTCCAATTTTCTCCCAAACTCCGGGTTCTTTCAATTCCTTTAAATCTACACTTTCTCTAGTTAAATTTGTAAGCATTGTTCTAATTTTTCCACTGTTGTCGGGTATATAGGTACAACAGTGACGCATGCCAAGCATTTTGCAAACGCCGCCATCCTTTGCTAAAAGAATGTCTAAGGCAAGCCGATTTTGAAGAGTCATAGCTCTTTCTGCAGCGAGTTCAGCATCCATCAGGATTATAGCTCCCGAAAACTTTGTTAGCATGTTATCCACAATAGTAGACAACTTTCGTATTTTGATTGAATTCAATATGACTCCTACTGAAGGAATCATAGCTCCAAATATATCTCCTACCACACCAGCAGCTGTCTCCCTTTTCTGAACACGATGTGATTCAGACAGCCTTGGAAATTTCTTTAAGTCATCTAGTTGGTAAACCTTTGGGAACAATATTCCCAAATAACACCTCCCATACCATCCTTTAGGAAGACGATAATAGGCGTTGAGTCCACAAATATAATATACTCCAGGAATAACTGGGTCTTGTCCATTCAGCATGAACGTCCACTTTTGTTGAAATGCGTATGTGTGTTTACATTCACTCGTTCCCACAAAAACTGTGTCATAATATGATGGAAATCTATGTATACAAAATCTTCCCACATGCAATGTATCTAAGGCTATTTTCCCTTGTGTCTTTATTGCGGCAAAAGCATAATTATCTACCGATGTCCTTTCGTGCAATTCCTTCTCTAATTTCTCCTTCATTTCGTTCTTTCTGTCGTCAGTGCGGTCTAAAAATTATATTTCTACTGGTGAAAGCAAGCATGTAAGGTTCTCCCTATGTGCGTGAGCTGTGTGGAAAGGGGAAATTGGTTCGAAAAATTCCCTCATTAATTTGGCAGACCAATCTCTAGCTATCTTACTTAGGTGCCCTATTATGGGGACATATGCAAAAGTAACATCGTAATTAGTATAGAAATAATGAATGTCTTTTTGAGCATAAAATCTGGAAGCTACTATACTACATGTAATTCCATATGTAAGAGGCATGCTGTGATATGTTACCCCCTCCACTACTGAGGTAGGTATTTGTGTACACACATAACAATCTTTCGCATCCATGGTCTCAACATACTCACTCAGTAAGCGATAGAAAACGTTAGATGAAAGTTCCTTCTTATCATGCAAGTGTCTCTCGTCTTGCTCGAGCCTCTTGAGAGCTGTTAGTTCAGTAACGATAATAGGTTTAGAAGTGGGAGCATCATTCGTCTCACTCTCACTTTTACCATGCATTCCAAGAATTATTGCTACAATTATTAGTACGCATGCGGTTATCAAGCCTATACACATGTATTTACAATACTTCATTTTACGCCCCTGTGTAGTGAAGCTAGTCATGATCTGTATAGAATCAGAAAGTTGAAGACACTTTATCAAGGCGTGTTTGCAGGTATTTACAAAGCTGAACGAGTTCAATGTTCACACAGTTTTCTTTAGCAGCTTAGTCTCTTATCGGTTAGCAGCGTTGTCTCAAAATCGGTTTCAAAGTCAATCAAGTTAGCAATGTCTTAGCCGGTTGAAAAGTCAATCAGGTGATCAATGTTTTCAATCTACAGAGTCCATAAAGTTTTTATTTCCAAAATGAAGTTCTGCCTCTTCGTTCTCAAGACTGAGGGACACGAATTCGTCTGACCAATCGTTATTGGCTACGTATGCCCACTCCGGACCGGAATACCTCCTGCTCGGTATCCTTTTTCTTTTCAATTTTGCATCTCTCTTTGATTCTTTCTCACTGGTACTTTCCTCTTTGGCCAAGTCCTTTTCTTCACTTGGTGTTGGTACTTCGACAGACACTTCCTTTCTTTTCTCTTTCACTCTTGGCCCTTCACTGTCATTCAACGTTTCTCTAGTTCTCAGTTTTACTGGTGATATGCTTGGTCTTCTTTTCGCACTGGGTCCACTTGATGGACCTGCAATCTCTTCTGAAGGATTTTGAGCAGTTTCGTTCTGTTCTGCCTTGTCCCCTCCTTCTGGGGAGTCAATCAGGTTTTCCTTTTCTTTTTCTGTATCGTCTGTTTCTGGGAAAGCCCTCCTCTGATCAGGCTCTCCTGCTTCTTCACCTGTTTCGAGCCCTTGGTCACCGTTACTTTCTTCAGGCTCTTTGTCACTTTCAGCTGCTTCAGGCTCTTTGTTACCTTCAGCTGCTTCGTCGCTTTCTGAGGCTCCTCCTTGGTCTTCCCCAAGGGAATCAGTTGCTTCGTCCTCAGAGAATATTTCTCCCTCCTCTATTTCTGCCTGTTCGCTTTCAGTTCTTTTTCGCTCTGTCTCAGCGCTTGGCACTTTGTTATCAGGTACTGGTAACTTCAGCGCTTCAACTTCCTCGTCTGTGGGACACAATACCCTCTTTGTGTGACTGGCGTGAATCCAATTGTGAACTCCCGCACACTTCACAGCAGTGGTAGTCGTCAGAATCACTTGGAAAGGTCCTTTCCAAAGGGGTTCCAAACACGACTTCCTCACGTGCTTCTTTATCACGACCCAGTCACCTGCTTTCAGGGTGTGTCCTGGACCTTGGATCGGTGGCAAGGTGGTTGCCTCCACCTGGTGAGAGAAAGAGCGAACCACATCAGCTAGACCTTTGCAGTAGTCTAACACCATATCATCTGTAATATTCAAAAGTGCATTTGCAGGAACTACTGGAAGTCTCATAGCTCTGCCCATGAGAATCTCGTGTGGAGACAGTCCAGTCTTTCGGTCAGGGGTGTTTCTCATTGACATTAACACCAAAGGCAATGCGTCGGGCCATTTCAAGTTTGTTGATGCGCATATTTTCGCCATTCTTGATTTCAATGTGCCATTCATTTGCTCCACTAGACCTGATGCTTCAGGGCGGTAGCTACAATGCAGCTTTTGCTCAATGTTCAGTGCTGCACAAAGCAATTTTATTACTTCATTATTGAAGTGACTTCCCCTATCTGATTCTAAAGAGATCGGGAATCCGAAACGTGGTATTAACTCTCTCAAGAGTAGTTTTGCAACTGTGAGACTGTCATTTCTGCGTGTAGGGTATGCTTCAATCCAGTGACTAAAAATGCACACAACCACCAACACATACTTCAAGCCTCCATGCACAGGCATCTCAATGAAATCCATTTGCATCCTGCTGAATGGACCCCCTGCTCTTCCAATGTAGCTCAAATTTACTGCGGTTCCCTTCCCTGCGTTCATCTGTTGGCAAATGACGCAACAGTGGCAAACTGCTTCAGCAACTTGACGGAATTTGGGGTTAAACCAATCAGTTTTGAACAACCTAATCATGGCATCCCTCCCAAGATGAGCTTGTCCATGGTAAAATCTGCCTATCTGTGTCAAAAGGCTATTTGGAAGAACGAATTTCCCTTCACTTGAAACCCATAATTCATCTAGTCTCTTTACACATTGTGATTTGGTCCACGAGAGTTTCTCATCCTCACTGACATCATTCTGTAAGGATTTCAATTCGTCCATTGTATCTATAACCTTTAGAGCAAAGATTTCGCTTTGTTCAAGTTCTGGTTCACTTATCAAATTCCATTCATCCCTGAGCAATATACAGTTCAATGCGCAAAACCTTGCGACTTGATTCCCATATCCATTTCCCAGGGAAACATAGTCTTGTCCCTTCGAGTGTGCACTGCATTTCACCACTGCTACTTCCCCTGGTAACTGAATGGCATGTAACAATTCTCTTATTCTTTCACCATTTTTCACTGGTGATCCTGAAGAGGTCATAAAGCCTCTCTGTGACCACAATTGTCCAAAATCATGCACTATTCCAAATCCGTATTGGCTGTCAGTGTAAATAGTAACTTTCATCAATGCAGAAAGTTGGCAAGCTCTAGTAAGGGCTACCAATTCTGCTACCTGTGCTGAGTAAACCCCTTGAAGCCAAGAGGCTTCCAGAACACCTGTTACAGTACATACAGCGTACCCTGCTTTCAATACACCCAGTGCATCTCTTAAACATGAACCATCAACAAAAATGATTTGATCATTCTCTTCCAATCGGGTGTCTTTGATATCAGGTCTTGGTTTGGTGCAAAATTCAGTCACCTGAAGACAGTCGTGCTCGATGTCTTCAGCGTTCTCAATTTCAGCATTTTCACTGGGAAACAAGGTTGCTGGATTCAACGTAGTGCACCTTTTCAGCTGCTCATTAGGTGATCCCAGAATTATTGTTTCGTACCTTGTGAGTCTAGCACCAGTCATGTGCTGTGTTCGGGAACGTGTCAGAAGTATCTCGACTGAGTGAGGGACCATGACTGTTAAAGGGTGTCCCATCACTATTCCTGCACTCTGAGTGAGGCTGATACCAACTGCGGCTACGGCGCGCAAGCACCCTGGCAGTGCTGCTGCGACCGGATCCAAAGTAGCTGAAAAATATGCTACTTGTCTGTTTACGCCACCATGGGCTTGGGTCAAGACAGACAAGGAACATGCATCACGTTCATGACAAAACAATGTGAAAGGTTTTGTGTAGTCAGGCATACCTAAAGCTGGAGCCCTGCACATGCATTCTTTCAATGCAATAAAAGCATCCATCTCCTCTCCTTTCAGTTCAATTTCATCCAATGCATCCTTCTGGGTCAGTTTCAGTAAAGGTTTTGCTAGAGTTGAGAAGTTGGGAATCCATTGGCGACAATAACTCACCATTCCCAAACACTTCCTCACCTCCCTCCTCGTCTTTGGGGGACTCATTTGAAGTACACTTGTTATTCATTCTTTCATTATTCTCCGTGACCCTTTCTCTATTTGGTGACCCAAATATTTCACTTTCTTCCGGCAGAATTGTAATTTTGAAGGAGACACCTTGTGTCCATTTCTTCCCAAATGGTTCAATAGGGCAATGGTGTCAGCTGTGCAGTCACTTTCTGTCCTGTATGCAATCAGTAAGTCATCAATGTACTGTACTAGGGTTGACTCGAATGGTAATTCCAACGCTTCCAAATCTTTCTTTAGAATCTGATTGAAAATTGACGGTGACTCCGAAAACCCTTGAGGAATTCGACACCAACTGTAAACTCTGTCTAAGAATTTGAAACAAAAGAGAAATTGGCTGTCCTCATGAAGAGGCACCGAAAAGAATGCTTGTGACAAATCGATGACTGAGAACCACTCGGCATCGCAAGGGACTTGAAACATTATCACAGCTGGATTTGGTACTACAGGGCAGCATTTAAATATTATGTCATTTATTTTCCTCAAGTCCTGCACAATTCGTACCTTTCCACTTGGCTTCATTTGTCCCATAATCGGTGAATTACATGGACTGCTTAACACTTCTTTCAGTACTCCCTGCTTTACAAACTCATCAATGAGTTGGGCGACTTTCATGAGGGTGTCTTGTGCCATATGGTACTGTGGGGTCTTGGGAAAGGTTACATTGGGTTTTACGGTCACTTTCACTGGTTCCACTCCTTTCACCAATCCCACCTCTTTTCCTGTCATATCCCACACTTCTTTTCCGACTGTTTCCTGTAACTCAGCTGGAATATCTGCTTCAGTGATCATCGGAAAAAGGGTAATCAGAGGATACTCTTCATCGATAGTCTCCATCTCATCCCCTTCTACACTGTCCTCTTCTTCCCCATCACTGCTTGTCTGAATTCTAATTCCATCGTTCGAACACATAATCGAACATCCCAATTTGCACAATAGGTCTCTCCCTCACAGTGGTATCGGGCTTGAGTCACATACCACAAAATTATGTGACCCTTGATAGTTACCAATTCTGACTTGTACTGGATCTGTGATTGGGTTCGTCAGGTACCTGTTTGCTACTCCCACTACTTGAACTGTTCTCCCTGAAAGTGGCAGATTTGGTACTTCAATGCTCCTAACAGTGGAACGTGTAGCTCCTGTGTCAACCAAGAATGAAACGCGATGGCCCATAACTCTTCCCTCCACATACGGGCCCTTTTGATCAACTTCCAAGGATGCTGCAAGCACACAATTTCCCTCCTCATCTGAACTATCACTCTCCCATGCATCGTTTATTCCATTCTCACTGTGTAACGGGAACTGATGTACTGTGTCATTTTGATTCATTCCTTGACCCGTGACCTGTTGAGGAAGCATTGCTTGCTGCTGATTCATTGGTGCTAAGGGTATTTGCATTTGCTGATTAGGTACCATAGGAAACTGCTGTTGCATTGGCCGCAATTGTGTCATTTGCACACGAGGCATTTGCACCTGTTGCGGTTGCATGGGTTGTAGACCCTGCATCTGGTTTATATTGTTTTGAAAATTTGGGTTCGGACCTCTCAGTTTCGGTCCTCTCATAGTCTGAAATGCATTGACATCATTGTTTTGCTGACCTACACCTTCCTGCACCATCATTGGGCACTCCCGTTTCCAATGCCCGACAATTCCACACGTGTGACATGGCATCACCTTCTTCATTGCCTGTATACCATTTGGAATCATAACGGTATTCAAATCAGGACCATTATTCACAAAACCTCCTCGACCTCTGCCTCTCATCTGCGGCTGAAACATAACATTTCCCTGTTGCTGCTGCTGCAGCATCTGTTGTTGAAACCCTTGTAAACCTTGTAAACCTGTCTGAGCTGCTCTGAGCTGCATCACCATCACCTTTTCCTTCAATCTTTTCTGCTTTGTCTCAATCTCATCACTGCAGTATTTTGCATAATTCAACACTTCATCGATCGACTTTGACTGCCAACAAATCAAATGCGATTTAATCATCTGGCTGATTTCGGGTCTCAGCCCTTCCACAAACCTGAACACAAAATGGAGCATGTCTTTTGGCTCAATCGTTTCTGTGCCACTGTAATTTTTAAACGCTTTCAACAACCTCTCATAATACGCATGTATAGATTCTTTAACCTCTTGAGCGGTCCTGTCAATCCTTTGCCAATCCACATTTTTCAACGCAACCTTGGTTTTAAAGTGCTCGATCACCTTGTGGTACAAACTCATTACCATAGGTGATGGCGCACCTGTGTCCCTATCTCTCTCTGGTTCACTCGTCGGCCAACCTACAGCCCTTTTACAATCTTCCCACAAATCAGCCGGAACCACAATTTCAAATAAGGTATTCAGGTCTTCCCAGAGACACTTCGCGAGCTTCACAATTCTATCCGTTTGTTGATACCACTCTATCGGCTTCTCTCTCAATTTGGGAAAGTCATCCGTAAAGGATTGAATATCGCACCTGTGCCATGGTACATGCACAAGTTTTCCCCCTGCTGTCTCTCTCATTGGTAGCATGGTTATCAGATCGTCATTATGTTGTTTTTTCTCACTCCGTTCTGAAGTATTTTCCTTCTTTTTATCCTTTTTCTTGACCCACCTGCTTTCCCACTTGTCTAAACATCTCCAGACCTGTGCACTCTGCAGGATCTCTTTAAGGTGTGTTTTCATCCCTGCGGATCTCATGTGTTCAAAATCTTTTGTCTCGAAGTCTAACCTGTAACTTCTGCTCAGGTGTTTGGTCTTACCTATATCGATCTCGTTTCTGTCTGCAATTTCTTGTAACTTCTTATGTATGTTGCTCACTTCTCTTGTAATCCTAGGGCACATGTATCTTAGTTCTTCCTCTGTGTATGATTCTAATCTGTTCAAACCCATTGTTCCTTCTACCAGTTCATCTGCCTCCATCCCCAACCTTATTTTATTCAGGTATTCTTCTCCCTTCCCGCTTGATGTACTCTGTGGGGAGTTCAGGCTGTTGAACCATTGTGTCAACTGTTGCGCGTTCAGTCCCATCAATGTGGCAGTTACATCAACTGCCATTGACGGTTTCTGTAATGTTTCAGTCTGTGAGGTTAACGGTACTAATAGTGGTGGATGTGACCTTACCACGGTTGACGGAGCACAAATTGGAATTGGACTAAATTCCGACAAGGACCCAGATCCAGTTGGCAGTGCTGCTATCGGAGTTGTCTCTGGAGTGGTTTCTATGCATCTTCTCCCTGTCCCATTCTGTATCATTAACCCTTGGTTGCTGGAGCTTGAATTTGCCTGTATGTACAGTGGTACTGGTGGACCTACAGTGATAGGTAGAGATTTTGCATCTGGATTCTGTCTGTTCCCCGAATTCTGTGGCATGTTAATCCCCACATTGTGGTTCATCATTGCTGGCATACCTAACTGGCTTTCTACCACTCTCACTTCTGGTGTCTGCTTTTGGGGCATCGAGAACTGTGTTAATTCAGCTTGAATCAATGTCGGTCTCTGATAGTTTTGTCCTCCCTGCGCCATTGAATCGGAAGTCATTCCCACATTATGCTCATCGCAATAGTGCCTTTGAACCTGTGGCTGAAAGTTATCAGCAGGTTTCAATGTCGGCACGTCTGGGTACATTCTCTGAATCCGTGGTATTCGTGGTGAGAAAGGCATGTCAGAGCTGCTCGGTCTCTGAGATACCCTCAAATTTGGTGTTACATTACCCTGTATTGGCTCTGGAGGGGCAGTACTAATGCTCGAGCCTTTTTCGCTTTCCACATATGGTGGTGGGCGATCATTCAGCAATTGTATAATGAACTCCTCATCATCTGACTCGTCTCCCCTTTTTGAGTTCCTATTGCTCTCTCCCTCCCTGGACTGACTCCTGTTTGTCTTACAGGTGGCTTTCCTTCCTTCCGTCTCCGCTTCCTCGGTAATCGCTGGAAACAATTTAATTCCCTGTAATACGTCTGATCTCCAAACCTTTTGTGTACTGTCCCATCTAGCATCCGCTAGTGTCTTTTCTACTTTTCTTATTCTTGTCTCAAATTTCTTTTGTTGTTGGTTTCTAGCTATTAGCTCCCAAATTGCTAATGCCTCAAACTGTGCCGGCCTTGGAGGTACTTTCATGTCGTATAGCGCAAATATCAGATTTTCTAAAACCCTTAGGTTAAACGACCCGTGGATAGGGAACGCTACACTTCCATGTTTTTCTGTTAATTTGCACCATTGCTTTAGCCATAGACATGGCGCTACACCCTTTTCTTCAATGACGATGTAAGCTGGTGTACCCTCAGGCGGTGTTTCTTCTCCTACATTTGCTTTAATATAAACGTCTCCCCTCATGGCACTCTTAAATGCTTTGAAAAATTTAATCTTTCCGTCTTTTGTTTTTCTAAAATATGTAATCAATAAGTGACTTTAATTCCCGGAATACTCTTCGCTTGCCTTTCCCCTTCCGATTGCGCTTCACGGACTGCGTCCAATCCGTGCGCGACCCTTCTCACCAACCGACCTATCCCAGCGCGGCTCCTAGTGACGTCACACTCACACACTGCGGCTGACAAAGTCCCGCGGCATGTCCTCTTTTCATTCGGCTTCAATCATAAACTAATTTCTGCAATATAACGCGAGCACTTAACCAAAAGAATAAAACAGATCTGTCGGTTTACTACAGGAAAGGTAATACAATCGCTTCAGAAACCTTAGGGATTTTTCACTAGCCTCGGCAGTTATTCCATCTTTCTCGGTTTCCCACTTTCGCAAGCAAAATTTGACCCGCAAACTTTACTCTCAACTGATCAGTGAACTATTCTAGTGCACTTTAGAATTCGTCAAATCTCAAAGTCGAAGTTTTCTTTCACTCTGCAACATTCATACCAACTTGTTGACCACGCCCGATCAACCTATTAAACCGACCAGATCACAACATCAAACAAGTGTCACATACACTTTTCAACATACTCCGGAGTCTCTTGACCTCGCAGGGCCCGTCTCAACAACAACAACCACGTGGACAATTTTTCTGCTCGAAGCGCTACACACACATGAAGTTCGACGACTTCCCTACTCTCACACCTTTGGAGGAACACTCCTCTATTATCTTTTAATTCCTTAAATCCTCACAAACTTCTCAATTAATCTGCGGAGATAAGCTGTGCAAGCGCAAAACCCTAACTCCACTCATACCGTCACTAGAAATGCTGAGACCATTCTCATACCTCCATGTTCCTCATTCGCAAGCTCCGAGATCCCGGGAAAGTCATCGGGGACTTAGGGCATCATCATCTTTCCAACTTGTTTTATCAAAGAAAATTCTAGCCTGACTCTGTCTATTGCTCGGATGGGATCCCAAAGGGCTAAACCATCAATCTCTGCTACCATCTACTGATAACGCGTCCAGCCCTTATAAATTACCTGTACCTGGACACGTTGGAGGTCGGTGAATCTTTTAACCGAGTCGGGCTCTCCTCATCCTCAATAGTCGAGTCACTCAGATCAATAATCAATAACTGTTGTAATCGGTAATCAGTACTCAATTAATAGATCAATATAATACATCGGAAATCAATAACAGTTGGTGTTTCGGCGCACCTTGATCTTTCAGTCATGAATAACCACACCAGTTTATTAAAAGTTAGTGAATTTATTTCCCTATATTAACAAAGCTAGCACGATATATATATGTCTCAAAACCAATTGATATGTGTATATGAACATTACTAGCTGTCAATAACGGCGGAAGAAACGCAATCTACGCAAAATCTGAATAATGATACACTCTGTTATAGCAATGCAAATCACCAATGTGACTAACTGTATTTGACTAATTGCATACATTCAGTCAGCATAACAAGATTTCAATTCTTCATGGTACATTGAATGAATACCTCGACTAACCTCTAATTAGCATTGGCATGTGGGAGTTCATGCAAAACGAATTTAGTCAACACAAATTTGGAAAACTTCTAGCTAGGATCCTATCAAAATAGCAGTTGGTACCTAAAAGGAAAAACACAATGCATAATACATTTATCCTTTCATATTTACCAAATACAATCAGCATTCAAGAAAAGTCTTCGTCCTTCAGGTACCGGTTGATCAGCATGGGGCAAGTTTCAAAAGGGGGCAAAGTTAAGGGCAAGCTCCCTTGCAGCGGCAAGGAGAATGGGGCAAAGTTACTGCATGACGGGGCAAATCAAAGTTAAAGTCTCTAGGGTGAGAATTCTTAAGTCTCTTTCTCTCCAATAGAGAAAAGGGCATCAGGGTGTCGTCCAAAATGGAGTCTGGCATCAGGCTTCAAACTGGCATCAAGGAAAATGGCTGACTTCTCTTTGTCCGGTGGGTTTAAGTAAGAAACATTCCAAATTCTGTAGGGTCTTCCATTGGAGGGTTCATAGGTTGGCTTCAAATTGTCCAATCAAAAATTGTCTTTTACTAGCGCCCATTTATGCATACACTGTCCTTGGAGCCTTGGAACACAAATTGTATCATGGTTTGCCAATTATTTTACTATCTGTACCTTCATTGTCCGCACCTGCAGAGACTGACCTTGTATCAAAGGGGATGTAACCGGCCTAGCACGAAACCTTGGAGATAAGTGTACCAGACAGTTTCTACTGGAAAAAATACAACTTCAAGCAAGAATATATGTTTCAGTAGTTCAAGGAAAAAAAGAATCACGCAGTTAGAATTTGAAGCCAGGCAACTAGGCCAAAGCCTATACTAAATTTAAGCTAAGCAAAACAGTTTTCAAACAAGAAATCATGGCATACATTTGTGATTATGACGGATTAGTTCATTTTTAATACTTCATGATTAATAAAGCTCGTTTATAATGATGGCGAACTACCCCGAGGGCACAATTTCCCTCGTACATTATTTCTTTTACTTAAAATCACACTTCAATATATATGTCGGTTACACGGTGTACATGAATATATGTCGAACCTTCTTTTCTGCGTCATCAATAGTTAGTCTGATTACTTTATTTTTAAGGGTTTTTTGAAGAGTGTTGGGTGATATTTTTCTCCAAGGGTTGAATATACGACTTGAACTCTAAGGGAGCTGGGTATTTGTTTGACATTTTGTGTGAGTGTATCCAGATTAGCAAGCTTTGAACTGGAGAGTGTTGCTATTTTTCTGCAGGTTTTTTGGCATGGGCACTTGGCCCCCTGACCACGTGCATGATGCAACTGATTATGAATTCAATAATGTGCCTTACGACAATTCATCAAATGGTTTTTATTGGAAATTGTGGGTGTTCACTTATTTTTAGCTTCATGCTCAATCAATCAGTTGATTTTGCACTTGCCTAATCCTGCCTGTATCCTGTCTATGTATCTCTGAATTGAAGGGAATGGACGTATTGGTGCAGTAATAAAAGAATGCCTTTACCTGTGCTCTTGTTAAGTCTGTAGGAGTGGCTTAAGATAATTAGTTGAAAGCACACATCACCTTTTTGCTATTTTAAGGCAACAAAAAAGCAATGTCAAAATTATGTCCAGGCCTCTTGAATATATGTTAGCACCGATGGTGTTTTCATAATGCCAAGCCATTCAACTTGGGCGGCTTGTATGACAATGTTGCCAAAAATCACATCCTCGCATTGGAGCTATTCGGGCAAAGAGCTTTTAGTCATCCAGAAATAAGCAGAGTCTGTACCTGAATGTGATCAGCATACATTTGGAATTTGAGCTAGTGTTAGTGAATGGTCTGTTCTAATGGCTAAAAGTGGATGATGATCATTAGCAATTGACGTGGGAATCACTTGCACTTTGATGATTCGTCAAACCAAATCGTGTGTTTTACTGTAAAGTTGAAGAAAATGCAACACAATTTCTACAGTCCACAGAAAAACCTGAAATTTTCGAATCTGAACCTGTGGTGGGCTAGATTACAAAAAGATCAAGGGACAACAGCCCGACTAATTTTCCTTTATACCCCATTGTCTTGAAACCTGACGGATGGTTGTGCACGACTTTAGGGTGTGAAACATATTGCTGGTGTTGTTCTAGGATAAGGAGATGGGCAATGTTTGAGTGTTTTAGAGTTTAAGGGGTACTTCCTGCTTAACAGAAACATTCACCAGTTGTGTGGCATAAGATGTGAGAGCAGGAAAAAGTCCTTGTTGCAAGCAGCTGAGCAAGACTCGGCTGGTACCCATCATGCCTCAATTTTGTTGATGCAAGTTCTGTTCCCCAATAACTCCTTTTCTGCTTCACTGCACAGAACTCAGCACAGTCATCATCCTGATTTTCGGCCATCTCGACCCCTAACAGACTAGTAGGAAGTAGCTACTCTCATTAATTACATTGATTCATTGTCTCGTGCTATCTCAAAAATGATATACAATACTTTTGCAAATGGTTACTTCAAAATTGTGTTGATTGAAGTATGCATCTCTAGGATGCACATCAATTCTGAAAAACAACTCTTATTTTTATAACGATCCATCTTATTTCACAATATTCTTTAGAATGTACAATAATCCATGTTCCTTTTTGGCTAATTTTCTCATTTTCATTAATTAACCCTTTCATTAGAATAATGCAGGACCTGTAGACCCTGCATCACAGGACCACCCAAACTCCAATATGGCAGTGGGGAGGCAGCCGCCATACCCAGGGCCTCCCTACCACTGTATTACCATGTTTCTGCGAGGCTGGCCAGCAGAAACAGTGTGGCCGCATTGATCTCGGCTCCCTTGTTTCATTGCACAGATGGTGCCCCCAGCAGCCTATAGCAGACAGTGCATATTCTGACGGTGGTGACAGGGGTGCACTTGCACTGCCGGTGACATGGTTGTGGGCAGTGCAGGAGCCCCCCGGTGGCCCCAACTCTGTCTTCCCACCAGCACTTTTATAACAGGGACCCTGCCATGAAAACGCTGGTGGAAATGAAAGTCGTGATCAGCACAGTGATGCCAAATTTAGCACTGCCGTAGCTGACCATGACTTTCACCTGTGCCAACCCATCTGGATCCCTAATCCTAGCATTAGCAGCAGTGTGCAGGTGGTCTGACCGCTCGCATCATAGTGTGGCATTCGGATTGACAAGGTTGCGATGGTCCGACCGCCATGACGGGTACACTGGTCCATGGTCACACTTGTCATAGACATTGTTTGAATATACAACCAACCGGGAGGAACTTTAAGGTGTAAATATCTTTAGCAACCATTCTTGACATGAATCATCTCTGAGTTGTTTTGTTTTGGGGTTTTCACTATGCCTCCTTTTTTTGAGCACCTCGTCATTTGTGGGTTACTCTGTTTATCATTCATTAGAAGTATAAAGGATAGCCACCATAACCACTATGATTCAGTGCAATTATTTTATCATACAAATGCTAGATTTCTTGTTGTTTGAAAGAAAAAGGATTGAAGAGGAGGCTGTTACACTCTCATGTTAGTAAGGATAATTACTTATAAACAGAGTCCACTGTATTTGCACACTGCTCATGAAATTCAAGTTCTGATGAATACAGAGTTGCTATGTGATTTTACTGTGACAGTGAAGAATGGGCAGGAGGGGATGGAGAAGCTAGCTGACAATGGTTTGTGGGCGAGGGTGGCTGGAGCAGCGATCTGACAATAGAGGGTGGGCAGGAAGGGATGAGCAACCAAGCTAACAATGGACATTGGCCATTGGCCATTAGGCGATTGGCCATTAGGTGGACAATGGAAGGCAGATGGAAGGGTCTGAGGTAGCGAGCTGGCAATGTAGGGTGGGCAGGGGGGGATGGAGAAGCAAAATGACAATGGAAGGCAGGCGAGAGAGACCTGGAGAGGAATCTGACAATGGAGGGTCAGTAGGAGGGGCTAGGGCAGGTAAATAACATTGGAGGGCAGGTTTGAGTGACTGGAGAAGTAAAGGACAAAAAAGGGTGGATGGGAACAATCAAGGGGGGAAAAAGACAAGGGTCTGTAGCCAAGCAAGAAATGCAAGGGAATGTGAGTAGAAAGCAAGCATGAATGGCAACTGAGGGAGGGTGATAAAGAGGAACACGAAGGGGGATAGGTACATGGGTAAGACAGCTAGAAAACACACACACTCAAACAAAAAATAAGCCTGAAAAATGAGCAGTGGAGAGACACACGAATGATGACCACAAATGATAAGCAATGGACAGTCTTTAAGTCCACTTTATGCTAACAACATGTTTCGCATCAGACAGAGCATGCATTGTGGTAAGTGAGATCTAAAATATACTTGTTTCAGAAGCTTCGGTTCAATCAGGACTGTCATTTACAATTGAACATACAATTCTGATCAATTGGTGTGCACATTCTTCTATGAAGCAATCTAGATGCTCTTCTTCTATTGCTTATTTGTAAAATCTGGGGTGTATTCATACATTCAAATGATAAAGTTGTTGTGTCCATTGACTGAGTAGCGTCAATCCATCATTTCAGATCGCCATCGAAAATGTTTTAAAACATCAGTGTGTTAAGAAGACAGTAGGAAACTGAATAAAACAAAGCATTTTCCCGCTTCTAAATCAACCACATCTCAGAACAAACCATTGTTATCAGATGTTTTTGGTTCGATTACAGGCTGAGACAAAATTAAGCAATACAATATAATCAGCTCAAGACCATATTCATTCAGAAACAAAATCGAGACTAACTCAAAACAATAAACCTGTTATGTAAATTACCATGCAACTTACATGTTTGAAAGGCTGTGCATAAAGAGTTTCAGGGATGTTAAGGGGGTAGTGGAAGGTACAGCTGCAAGAAGCACCAATCAGATTTAGACACATTTTACAACAGTTTTAAGAGTTGTCATTACGAAATACTGAACAACTTTGTACTGGTAGTAGATTCTGTGGACTAAACATAAATTAAACATAGACATGTTTTCAGTAAGGAGGGGATGGGATGGGATGCTCTGATCCTAGAGTTCTTCTCGCAAACATTTTGCAAATACCATTACTTAATTTAGATAAATTGCATTTCAAGCGTGAAGGTCAAAGAGCTCATTGCATCCTTTAAACAAACTGAATCCTAACTATGGTCTAGATTGGAAATTTTATCTTGACAAAACAACAGAAGGCGGCCATGCTTAGGTACCTCGGTAGTAGAATCTATCTTTGGTTGCAGTGCCCGATCTGAGTAATGAAATCTTACATATATGATGAAAACTACAGGCATGTGTAACTCCTATGTTTTCATGGGAAATTCTGTTTAATTGATCCTGCCTGAACTGGCATTGACCTTGCTTGAGAAATGGAAATATATGTTCAAGCACCAGTTTATTGTGAAGTGTCTAGGGTGAGAGACACCAGGAAATAGATTCTATATCAAGAAGATTAAACATGTGAAAATAAGGTTTTTGTTCCTGTCAGGTCTCAATTGTTTGGGTACATGAGACTGCGAACTTGAAGGATATGGCAGACAGGACTGTGAAAATATACATTCACACTCAAAAGACTACAATTCCTAGACTCACATGCACAGCCTCAGGCACTAGGGGACCAGCAAAATTAGGCGCACTTCTGTGTCAGTAGTGGCAAACCATGTTTTTCAACCCCACCTGTAAAGAGTATTCTTGTTTGGCAACAGCAGTTTTTGTGATTCTTCTCTTTTTGCTATAGTTTGCACTTAGATTGTTGACCCTTCAACTATGTTTTTCTCCCTTATTCGGTTCCCTTTAGTCTTCTAGTTCCTTTACCTTTGGTGGATGATTCCTGCTTGTTCTCTTCTTGTCAGGTTATCTCCTTGTCTAGGGCTCCTCTCTCCTGGTGCAGGATGGGTTTCCAGTTTAGGCTACTATGCAGGGTCTGTGGTATGCCAGGGGCTACTTACAGCATCACCTCTAATTGCACTGGGTAAGTCCCACACCTTGCTCCCCTTATGGCTATTGTTTAATCCATGTTGTCATTCCTATAGTAATTGTCCTCTCAACCCTTCGGTCGAGACCTCAATGTCTGTAACGTGGACCCAAGTTGCTGTCCCTCTGAAATCCATTCTGGGTTTTCTGAATATCAGCCTTCAGGAATGACCAGAAACCCCATAAATAACAGTTTAACACTGAGGTATACATCTCTGAAGTTACCATAGACAAGTAGAAAATTATGCAGTGTGTGTAGCATCCTAGGATCTTATAACTTTATGGTTGTATGCCTTCTCTTCAAGTCAAGTGTGGTGTAATATTTTATAAGAGACAAAAAGGGTAGGACAGGTAAAGAATGAGGACAGCTATAGATACTGGGAGGAATTTAGAACACCAGAAGTAAATTAAGCTCACAGAAGTAAAATGAAAAATCCAAATCCTAAAGTGGCAATTTAAGAATAGCTTCCTTCTTGCAATTATGTAAGATGATGAAACATGATTTCTTAAAGTCCTAAAAAGGTGTTCACATACATGCTATTTGCATGTGGCAAAGTATACAATTTCCAGTCAGTAGGTTGGCATGAGATGAATCAAATTCTCAAGTTAAGTTGTCTCTATCTACTACAATTCAGAACTATTTGGGTTACCTTAAGTTTTTAGAAACTAGCAGAAACAACAGCTACTTGATCGTCTATTAATTGTATTTCAACAACTCATTGCCTGCTGGAAATATTTTTTTTAATTATGTACAAATGTATCTTGGTTGAATTGAATTTGTGCAAAACCATAAAATTGATAGAGCCTATTCTACTATCTGAGACAGCACCAAAGGATATACTTGTATATTGGGTATTTAATTGCATGTTTTGCCATCTTGCACATACTTATTGTACTATTTTACCTGATGACGTTTTGAAGCCACTGTGAGTTCAGTGTATTACTTTCTTTATTTTGCTTACTATATTCATTCTCAATTCTATTAGGTTTAAAAACTCTTATAACTATGCCCATTTCTAAATGTCCCCTTTTCTCCGGTTCCTTTTGTTAATGGCTTATTCTCTTTTTTCCTTTACACTGTTTAATTTAGTTTGATTGAGGTGCTACTTTTTAAGGTTATCCCCATTAGTTTATGAAGCAAAACACATGTCTTTTCTCACCATATAAGCTAAATACTATATATATAAATTGGATTTGAGATTAGCAAATAAATGTCAGATTTTAGTTGTAGAGTTGTAATCAATTACTTCTTTCAATCTTGATGCAGATTCTAATACACATGAGCCTGTAATCCCGGCATTAAAGCCAGTATCTCACTTCTTTATCCTGGGCAATTTATCATGCCTCTAGTTAAATATAGTAAAGAAATGACATAGCTCAACTGTATTAAAATAAAATAAGTAATATAGTTGAGCTTTGAAGTCATAATTCCTCATGCCAGAGTGAGCAGCCAGGTGTGAGGTAGAGAACAGAAAGCTTAATTTTAAACAACAAAAACAATTACTATTTGTTCAGTTAGTGGACGTATGTCATGTTTTCAGAATGGTCCAAACACTAACCTGTTAGGCACAGGGTAGTTGAAACTGTAGGACTTGGGTAAATTCCCAGATCACTCTTCTCACCTCTTGGACCTCTGTAAACAGGAAACAGATGGAGCCCGTTGGGCAACCTGGGAGAATAGTGAAAGGAAGGAAAAGGCTAGTCTTCAAGGAAGGCTGAACCAGTGAGCAAGCTGGTATTTGCCTTTTGTAAGAATTGCTTGGATTATCTAGAGAAGGTAGGTGCCGTAGGCACTATAATAAACCAAAAGGAGTTCCATATCGCTATTCTACCTTTTAGAACTATGATCAACAAGAAAGCTAAACCACTTCCAGATGACCTTTGCTCTGTCTCAGTCTCCTTTGATGTACTATATGTGTTGTCTCACACCAACCGGGTGTTTGATGATTAAAGTATTTTCTCGAATGAAAAACAAAGCTTGCTTAGAAACAACAAGTTATTGCTTTCTATCATAGAACTAAGTTTCTGCTTAATTTTAATATTATCTACAGAATATCATTACATAATAGCTATCACAAGAACCTTTGGATTCCTTCTAGTTTCCTTCACTGGGTTGAACACTCTCAACTATTTGTTGTGAACTGTAATTTTTTTTTTTAGGTAGATGAAATTGAGTTGCCCTCTTTTATTAACTGCACCTCCCTATGATATTTTTCTAGAGTTCTCTGTTCCTTAGCTGACTATCTATATCAAAGTTCAACAAAATGCATAATTGTGTAGTGCAGCCATTCACCAGCATGCTCATGCACCTATAATATTCCTTGTTTACCAAACTAATTTGGTCATTCTAAGAGCCTTTTTGCTGGTTTCACCACACTTTTTGCCCCATTTGGACTACTAGCTGCTAATTTTTGGCTCTGAAAGTGCACTGGAGCCTGCTGACCCAGACCCCATTGCAAGTGCTCTCTCCCTAAAATATGATTCATGTGAATTGGTAGCCCCAAACGGCAAGGTCTTTAACTCCTTGGTAAGTGGTACCAGTAGTACCCAGGGCATGGGAGTTAAAGAGGTCAGCAGGGCCTGAAACACTGATTGTGCTACCCTGAGTGACCCAAGTAAATTGATTACAGCAGTCCTGCCATGGCACACTGCATGAGCAGTGAAAAATGCTCAAACCTGAGTTTGCCCTCACCATGAGTGGTAAGGTTACAGCACCACTTTTAATATATGTCAGCCACCTCTAAGGTAGGCCACCTGAGCCCAGGAGCCATTGTGCATTATATCAAAGGTGTGAACATATAAGTGCAAGCTTTTATGTCCCCATAGTAGCCTCTTTCCATTAAGGGCTACTGTAAGTGGTCAGGGGGCATAGAATCACATGGGTTGGCACCAGGGCATCCCAAGATTGCCAGCTTAATTAGGGTCCCACTGAAAGGTGTCATATTTGGTATGAAACAATTTGCCTCATCAAACCTGACTTGTTCCCCAAGTCAGATGTAATGTGACATGCAAGCAAAAGAGCCAGGGCACACCAAAAAACAGTTCTGTGTAGTTGATCCAAGTGGTCGTTCAATCAGAGTCGAAGTCCAGAGCACGGATGAAACTAGACATTTATTGACAAGATGAATAGGTGTGGTCAATATTCAGGTCAAAGACCACACGTATCACATTAAATCCAAAATACAAGCCAGCAGCCGACACGTGTTTCATCTTCTAGACTTTATCAAGGCTGTGGGATAGATGGACAGTATATACATTTTGGTATAATATTACAATGACTAGTTGGAAATATGTAGTGATGTAATGTGACATGCTTCCAGTTGGCTACCTTAGAGATTGCCCACCTGGTTGCCCTAGTCTTTCCTGTGCCCTGGCAGCAACAGCCTGCAGCTGCTGCTGCAAAGACAGGAGTCTAACCCCCTGTCAGGAAGTGTAAAACCCCCCAGAAGATTAAAACAAAGGCCTGACTGAGTGGGGGGTGTCACCTTCCTTCCTAGTGAAGTGGCACATCAAGGCAATCAATCAATCAGGGAATTTGTAAAGCGCACTACTCACCCGTGAGGGTCTCAAAGTGCTGAGGGGGGGCTGCTACTACTCGAACAGCCAAGTCTTGAGATGCCTTCTGAAGGTAAGGAGGTCCTCGGTCTGACGCAGGTGGGTGTGAAGAGTGTTCCACGTCTTGGCGGCGAGGCGCAAGAATGATCTGCCACCGGTGGTTGTTCTGCGGATGTGTGGGACGGTGACGAGGGCAACGTCGGCAGAGTGAAGCTGTCTGGTTGGGGTGTAGAAGGAGAGCCGTTTGTTGAGGTATTCTAGTCCGGTGTTGTGCAGTGCCTTGTGAGCATGTGTGAGGAGTTAGAAGGTGATTCTCTTGTTGAAGGGGAACCAATGCAGGTTGGTCAGGTGGGCTGTGATGTGGCAGTGGCGGGGGATGTCCAGGATGAGGCGTACAGAGGCGTTCTGGAGGCGTTGCAGTCTTTTCTGGAGTTTGGCCATGTTTGCCGCGTAGAGGGCATTGCCATAGTCCAGTTTGCTGCTCACGAGGGCTTGGGCAACTGTTCTTCTGGCTTCAGTGAAGATCCATTTGTAGATTTTCCAAAGCATGCAGAGGGTGTTGAGGTGTTGAAGCAGGAGGAGGAGATGGTGTTGACTTGCTGGGTCATAGATAGTGTAGAGTCCAGGATGAATCCCAGGTTGAATGCGTGGTTGGTGGGTGTCAGTGCGGTTTCCAGTGTGGCAGGCCACCAGGAGCCGTCCCGTGCAGATGGGGTGGAGCCGAAGATGAGGACCTCGGTCTTGTCGAATTCAGTTTAAGGCAGCTGTTCTTCAACCATTTGGTGATGGCCTTCATTCCTTCACTGAGGTTTGTCTTGGCGGTGTCCTTGGTGAGGGAGAGGATCATTAAGGTGTCATCGGCGTATGAGATGATGTTAAGGTTGTGGGATTGGGAGATGTTAGCGAGCAGAGCTTGTAGACGCTGAAGAGGGTCAGGCTGAGGGATGAACCCTGGGGTACTCCGCAGATGATTTTGGTAGCTTCAGAGTGGAATGGAGGGAGGCGGACTCTCTGAGCTCTGCCGGTGAGAAAGGAGGTGATCCAGTCAACTTTCGCGGATTCCTGCGTCACTGAGGTGGGTGCGTAGGGTGTGGTGGCAGACGGTGTCGAACACAGCTGAGAGGTCCAGGAGGATGAGTTTTTGCCATTGTCCAGTATGGTTCTGATGTCGCCAGTGGCGGCGACGAGGGCAGTTTTGGTGCTGTGGTTGCGGCGTAATCCGGATTGGCATGGGTCTAGAGTATTGTTCTCCTCAAGGAAATGGCTCAGCTGTTTGTTGACAATTTTATCTTTGACATTTGCCGGGAAGGGGATCAGGGAGATGGGCTGGAAGTTCTTGAGGTCCTTTGGGTCCACCTTAGGTTTCTTGAGGAGGGCGTTGATCTCACCGTGTTTCCAGCTCTCCGGGAAGGTGGTGGACTCGAAGGAACTGTTGAGGATCTTTCAGAGGTGGGGTGCGATGATGGAGCTTGCTTTGTTGAAGATGTGGTGAGGGCAGGGGTCGGATGGTGAGCTGGAGTGGACGGTGTTTATTATTTCGATGGTGTTGTTGTTGTTGACGTGGGTCCAGGAGAGCATGAGGCTGGCGGGTGATGAGTCTGTGGTGTTGGTGGTTGACGGGGGCCTGAGTGCCGAAGATGTCGTGGATGTCTGAGATCTTGAGGTGGAAGAAGGTGGCTAGGGAGTCGCAGAGGTCTTGTGATGGTGGGATGTCGTTGAAATTGGAGCAGGCATTGGAATGCTCCTTCACGATGATTAAGAGCTCCTTGTGGCTGTGTGTATTGTTGTTGATGCGTTGTTTGAAGGCATGTTCTCTTGGCAGTTCGGATGAGTTGGTGGTGTCTACGAAAGGCATTTTTTAAGGCTGCGTGATTGTCCAGTGTCTGATTGTGGCGCCACTTCTTTTCGAGTCTTCGGCATGTTTGCTTAGATTCTTGGAGGTTGGCAGTGAACCAGAAGGCCTTCTGTTTGGATTTTTGATCGGGGCGAGAGTGTTGGCACAGTCATCAATCCATTGCCTGAGGTTGCGGGCAGCTGTATCAGTGTCGGTGGTGTTGATGGGCGGGTTCCGGGAGAGGACGCTGATCAGTTGGTCTTCGGTGACCTTGTTCCATCTGTGGTGGGGAATCCGTTGCGGGTGATGGTGTGTTGTGGGTTTCTCGAAGGATAAGTGGATGCAGCGGTGGTCTGTCCAGTGGAGTTCGGTGGTGTGGGTGAAGGAGATGTGTTTGCTGGCGCAGAAAATGGGGTCGAGTGTGTGTCCTGCGGAGTGGGTGGGTGTCGTGATGAGCTGTTTGAGGCCGAGATTGGAGAGGTTGTCAAGCAGGGTGATAGAGTTGTTATCGTTGGTGTTCTCGATGTGGCAGTTGAAGTTCCCAAGGAGTATATAGTCTGTGGATGCGAGAGCGTGAGTGCTGATGACGTCGGTGATGGAGTTGCTGAACTGCTGTCAGGGGTCTGTAAATGAGGGTCCCTCGGAGGGTGGTATTTGTGTCAGTGTGGATTTGGCAGTGCAGGTGTTCGGCAGTGCTGAGGGTGTCTTCGGTGCTGGTCGTGATCCTGAGTGTGCTCTTGTGGATGATGGCGATGCCTCCTCCTGGTTTGATGGAGCGGTCCCTGCGGGTGATCTTGTATCCATCCGGGATGGCTATGGCGATGGCTGGCGCTGAGGAGGGGTTCATCCAGGTCTCGGTCAGGAAGGCGATGTTCGGGGAAGCCAAGTCGAGTTGATTCCAAAGTTCAACTGTGTGTTTGTGAACAGAGCGGGTGTTGAGTAGGATGCATCTGAGATTGTTGAATCCTGTCTTGGATGGGTCATTGGCGTGGATGCTAGTGAAGGTGCAGTTCTGGCAGGAGAAGGGTCCGTGGGTGAGCTGCTGGGTGGCTTGATGGCAGGCAGGTGAGCGGCCGCTGGTGAGGGCGTGGAGGGTGGTGGCATCATAACGAAGACGGGTGCAGTGGCGTTGGGGGGGCGAGAGCCAGGGGTTCTGGCGCTGGGCGCTGTCCAGATGTGGATGGGCGCAGACGGGCTTGCCATTAAGTAGGGAGGGGGAGGAGAGGACAGCTGGGAGGCGGAAGTGGGTGCGAAAAATGGTGTGAAAAAAGGGGACGGGCCACGAGGCAGCAGCGGCAGGAGTGAAACAGGAGAGAGAAGGGGGCGGGCCGCAGGGGCAGCAGCGGCGAGGGAGAGTGAGAGGGGGGAGAGTGAGAGAGAGAGTGGAGGGAAAAGTGCAGAAGTAAAGCAAGAGTTAGAAAGAGCACACATGAGAGCGAATGGCAAAAAGAGGCACAGGGGGCAGACACAGAAGAGAGAGCACACAGACAGAGAAGCAGAGAGAATGAGAAGAGAGGGAGCCTAGTAGGAAAGTAGGGCTCTCCCACTAGACACCAGGGATGAGGTGCAGGCAGATGCCTGAGAACGGCAGAGGGCCTCGAAGTCCTGACAGGGGACAAGAGTTCAGAGGAACGAGGGCTCTACTTAGCAAGTGGAGCTACGGGAGGCAGAGCAGTTCACTGACCAAGACAGTGAACTTCAAATCCCACATAGCCTCTGATATGCAAGTAGGCTGCCACTCAGAGGAGGATAAAGCCAGCCATCTGCCCCAGGCACATCTGCAACCCAGGCAGGTGAAAAAAATAGGTAGTCAGGATGTCTTCAGCCCCAGAAGTCGTCCCCCACCCCTAGGGTGGGCTACCTGGTCTGTACAGCCGAAGATGGATTCTTCAGTTTTCAAAAGTGGCAGAATAGAGACTTGTGGGTAGAAAAGCGGCCACACTCTTCTGGAAGTGGTCACCTCTGTGGCAGATTAGTTGCTGGGGTGTAACCCATTGACTACCAGCACCTAAACCCCTAGTGTCCCTAAATCTAGGATTTAAAGGGGCTCCCTTGGCACCACAACCTTAGACTTGCAACAAAGGACAAAGAAGAGACCCAAGTCTGCGACCTCAGGACCTGCCCAAAGGAAAAGGCTCCAAAGACTGCACCTGTGGCTACCATCCTGCAACTGTATCACTGTGACTCGTCCTGGACCAGAGAATGGTTCCAAAGGAAAGAGGAACCCCTCTGCAAGCCAAAGGCAGCTCCAGAACTCCCTTAGACTAGAACGTCTAGACCCATGCAGCCTACAGGCAACCCACACTCTGAGAAGCAAAGAATCACTGGCCATCGGGCCCGCAGAGGGATCGCCCAAAAATAAATGGTCTAGTGCATTGTAGGAAATGTAGTCCTGACCTCTAGCAATTTTCAAGCAGCTACTTTTTTCCTCAGGACTCCAGCACATCAAAGTAGCCAAACGCTGTGTTTGCTACTACCAAATCTTGTTGGTGGCCAGTTGAGCTACCACTACCTTTGTTTTGAGGGAATTCTACAGCATCTTCAAGCCAATGCCTCAATGGCCCCATTGCCAAGATATTGCATCCCCCTCCTTCACTAGCCCCATTTTGCATCTCCTGTCCCAGCACCAAAACCAGTACCTGCAGCTCCTGTGTTCAGCACCAAGGACAGCCCAGACAATTCTGCACCTGAGCCCTACGAGCCAGGTAAATTTAAACTGACTGTTGCATCATGGTCCTGCGACACACATCACCTTACCATCCAGTGGTTCCAATGAACTCGCCCTGCAAGTGACCAAGTGTTACTAGAGTATTTTTCTATTGACTGCAACGTTATCGTTTTGCAAGAGTGAAATGCACCGATTTACTTTTTCTTTGAAAATCCAGAACTCCAGTTATACTTATCCAGTTCTCTTCATCTTGTTGTCTAAAAATATACAAAAATCTACTTTAGTTTCCTAAATCAATGTCGGATTTCTTTCTAGTCATGTCAGTTCCTTATCGTCCATGTTGGTACTCTGAAAAGCTTATTACACATTCCTCTTGTAAAGCCAGACTGCTCTATACCACACTACCAGGTCCGAGCTTGGTGTTTAATTGTGTGAATCCAAAGGGCCTTTTTGGGGGTAGCATGAGATAATTTCATAGTGAAGCCTAACCATTCTCATTGCATTATACACCCACTTTCCTACATGCCCTTTCCAAATTGTGTCACACATTGCTTTCACTGGCTTTCATTCTCTAAGAAAGTTCTTTCCATTCAAAGGTTTCACTCATCAAAAAAGAGTGCAGATGAAGACTAACTGTTGCTGTATTAGCATGTTAAATTACTTTAATAATACAGGATTTGCTTGAAGCATCAAGAGTGACTCTTCTCCAACAGACACATTTTCTTTCCAGGAACACCCAAGATGGTTATATTGTGATACCTTGGGGGTTCAGTCCTGTGAGATCTCAAGAGATTTCAAACACTTTTGAATCCTCTTACATTGGAATGGCCACAAACAAATGTGGTTAGGAAAGTCTAAAGTGAACCACTACTAGCAGATTAATTCTTGGGGGTAGAGCGGACATCCAACAGGTTCAGAGGGACTGCAGGGAGGACTGTTATACTCACTGTCCACCATAAATCCCTTCTTCTGTAATGGTGTTATGCCATTCTAAGGCATAGAATATTATTCCAGGTGGTGAATTGTTGACCCTGTCTAATGAGCATAACCCATTGGTATTTAACAACCAAATCAATTTTAGCTTAACTTAGTTATCCCCTCGTGTTAACCAGAGATTTTAATCTTGATCTGGATCCAGTAGTCGATAAACGTATGGCCTTTTTCAAATAATTTATCAGTCATTAAAAAGAAGCTGCACATGCCCAAATTCTGGTATTTTTCAAGTAGCAAAAAATATTATAATGAAAAATGGGACGTTTCTTGGAACATGTATTATTCTATGACAGCCATTTAGGCCGTGTTAAGCACCTTTCCAAACAGAGGATCGGACACTATGATTACAGATACCTGCCCACCTGGCAGGGATCACTTAAACCGTATGAATAGCACCCTTTTTTATTATAAATGCAGAGTACTTTATTGAACAGGTTTGATTTGCCCACTCTAAAAAAAAAAAATCTTTTTCTCATTTGACAATTTTGTTTTGAGCTGTAACAATAGAAGTACCATATGAATTGAGCATGATTTAAAAAAATAGAACTTTCACTTAATCATTTTCCACATTAGAGTATCAAGGCAACAATGAGGCCAAGAGCATAACAGTTTCCATCATAAAAAGAGGGAACAAAATTTCAGACAACAATGAATTCCGTCGCAGACCCCATTCAATAAACTTGTTCCTCCATACAATAACTTCTGCCATTGCCACCAACACAAACCTATGCTTACATCATTTGCTAGTGTTGGATCTTTTCACTTGTTAAGAAAGCATTCCCAAATGTCCTAAAATTCAGTTATTTAGTGTTTTATCACCCTTTTATGAGATGCCATGTTAAACATATCAACCATGTATCGAAAGAGGGTATTGCAGGTCTCCAAAGTCAAAGAATTCCCCTCTTTGCTAGGGCCATGGTGGTGAAGAACAATCACCTACACTGGTGTGTAGTCTAAAGAATATCAAATGTATTATGTAACAGTTCAATTTGAGCCAATAGGGTATCTTGACATTTAAGTTTCATGTCATTCCAAAAATGCACTCAATAGCCGTTCAGTTTCTAGCATTCTGAAACAATGTATACTATATCACAGTCAACCTTCTTACGTCACCTTCAAAGTGAGTTCAGGTTCAACCTCGCTTTGTGCAGTCTGCTCAAGGACCAGTGCCACTGATGCATTATTTTAATATACCCTAATTTCGGCCTAGTTTCCTGCAACCTTTTATTGTAATAGACGAGTATGTTACTCCAGTGCTTATCAGGGAGCTGCCTCAACACTCGATTTTCTCACCATGTTCTAGTTCTCTATCAATAGATTCTAAAACCAATAGTCAATTAGGACTCTGTAGAGTCTCAAGGTCACCCCCTGAACAATCCTAAGTGTTAGCAGGTATTTGAGAATATCTATGCAGTGTAGTGCAGTGCAGTGGGTGTCAGATCCAACAGCTGTCTTAAGAAGTTGGTTTTTATTCCAAAACCGTTCCACAACTGATAGTTGGGTAGGTAGAATGCCCATTGCTGTTCCATAAAGGACTAAAAGCATTCATGGGACAACAAGTGCTCAATTACCCTTAGACCAAAAAAAAGTCAATTTGTCTATTGCAATCTCACTGTTATGTCATATAGGTGCCTGTGCATCTATCGCATGGTAGATGTCCTGCTTTTTGTGTGCCGTCTGCCAGGTATACAAAGGAGAATAAATGACTTGGTTTGCATCTTTTTTTAATTGTTCGGTCTTCATATTCAATGTGGTAAGCCCTCCCCCTTTAGATACAAGCATTTCTCACAGCGATAGCAATCGGAATAAGGGAAAAGCGAGTGGATAAAACATGTTTAAGAGAACGTTTTTATTAGGAACCCTTTGGCTATTTGGAATCTCCTTTTTATTAGTACTGTGTAGTATATCAATATTAAAATTATGAAGGGCTCCCAAGAAGGCATGACATAATCTCGAGGTGAAAAGCCTTTACATTGAAAACAGACTCATACAAGACACTTGTGTTCTTGTTTCATGAGCTACAGGAGTACAGTCGCCATCTTTGATATGAGCGTCTCTTTAAGCAGGAAGTCTGTGTCTTGCCAGTTCCTCACAAATTTTGCTGTGCATTTATCACTTTTTTATGTCTCTGAAGTGAAGTTACAAACACCTATTTTTTTCCTTTGAATGTCTTTGTCTTACAATAGTGAATTGGCTTCATTTCATAGAAATGTTTGAGGATATTTGTGAGTATCTCAGCCAGTTATTGGAAACATTATGGATTCAGAGACTACAACTGCTTTGGAGTAGAAAGCATTTGGAACTCAACATAAACTTTTCATAAAGAACTTTTCTTTTCATATGCTTTGATCTTTAAATGCTGTGTGAAGGAATCCAATGTCAGTAAGCCTTAATTGGTGTGAGCTAACACTAATTTGACTTGCAGAATCCCCAGGATATTTTTAATTGCACTTTTATTAGTTAAAGGTAGGTGAGAAACTGAATGTTGACGTTTGGCCAGTGCCTTTTTTGAAATGTGATATTTAAGGTATTATCCTTGTTATCAGTTTTATAAAGCAACCAGAGAGAGTATAGCTGAGGTCAGAATGTTTTAGAGTAAAGTAATCATTTATATAGCTTACAAAGATCATTCATAATTCAGTAAGAAGCAGGATACTGTTGAAAAGGCCAGCTCATTCAGAAGCAACTATTCTCACTCTTCCCATTCCCTTTAACCCCTTTGGAATGGGAGTTTCAAGTGGTATTGAATTCCCTTGCTAGATTAGGCAAGGGTGAATAATGCTAGTGCCATGGCATTGCCAAAAGAATTATTCATGAAAAGCAAGTTTTGTGATAGCATTGTCTTTTATATGAGAATCCATGAAGATGGAGCATGTACATAACCTGAGAGAGTCGATGCTCAATCCAATACATTTCAATGTGGGAAAGGAGCAGACCCTCCGATGCCGCTGAGACATGATGTTTTGAAACTCAACACTAGGTTTTGTGTCAGTTCAGAAAAAAATATTGATTATATTTTCTAGGGTTCTTAAGAGCCTGTATGGGTGGCACTAGAAGCACAACAGCAAATCTAGACGTAATATTTCATAATAATGATTTGTACATTTGCCCATAGTGAGAATTGCACTTTTGTCCAAACTAAAAGATCCATGGTCAACGTATCCAATACTGGGAAGGGATTTCCCCTAGCCATGTTTTTCAGGCCTCTTTTTACTAGGATGTCCATTTATTTCCAGAGTACTAATTTGCATTTAAAACGGGTAGATTCCAGGATGATATGTTTGATCACTGACAGTGCTTCACTCTTATCATAAAGGTCCTTATTTTATTGGAAATAGTGAATGGCTTCAGCACCAATAGAAATATTAGTAGAAAGTGTGGGCCACACTGTCTGTTTTTCATAACACACTGAAAGGTGAAGATGTGAACTGCCACAGGACAAAGAGTGGGTTCTCTGTATAGACACTTTACATTCTGAATAAAGTCTGATTCCAGTTTCATCCTGTCCATTACACCGAAAAATTCCCCAATAATTCAGTGCATGCTAATGCCTTTTCAGCTTCCTGTCACTCCCTACTAAATGGGATGTATGCTCTTTGTGTCCAGGTATCATGATATAGAAGCACAGATCTGTGTGGGTTGCGGTGTAAGTGAGATCCCAATGACTATGCAGCACAGATAGCATGGTGCAGGTGGCAATAATATGGTTATTTGTGCATCAGGAGAAATTAGATCAATATAAATACTTCAAGACATTAGCTCTGGTTGGCCACAATGCTATGAACTGTAGTCAGATGAATCTGTGGCTGGCCCAGGCAATGAAGACTGATCCTCTGCACCACTGAAAATGTTAATGCAAATAAGAGAAGTGCAGTGGTAAAAAATAAATTGAGCAGACACCAGCATATTGCTGTGTCACACATTATCATCCCTTAACATTAAGTCATCAACCATGGGAATGATGTGGACATATGTGTAGAATGTTTATAAAAGCCTATAATCAGGGTTCCCAAAATGATCTCTGTTATCCAGTATAATGTGACTGTTGGGGCGTAGGTGGCATCACCCAATTGTATTTGAAGTTTATCCTTGCCTGTGTTTTGGGCAAGACAGGGGTTGCAACAGCAGCACGTTTGATGTTGAAGGCTCTGCTCACAGTGTCCTCATTTCTCAGTATCCTCTTTGCCAAGCTCTGCTCAGCATTTTAACTGAATCCTGCATTAAGCATTAAGGGTCAAGTCCACTTCTCTTGCATGTGGTGCCTCTGTAACGTTGCATGAAGGAAAAATTCTAGTATTGACTTATGACTTCTCTATCATACCATAGGTCAGGGTAAACTTTTTTGATACATCATATGAAAAACTTTACTTTTTGCACAATTATGCCATGTAGTATAAATATGTTACGTAAATTACATGAAGGGCATTCTTTGATTGGGGATTATCCCACACCAGAACCAATTCCAGAGCTATATAAGGGGATCCATTTTGGGTCTAGTTGCATTGCAATTGTGCTTTGCCTAGGTGCTCCCTTACCGGACTCTTCTGGAATTTCTGTGTCCCTCGCAGTCCTGCAATCCACTTTCCGGCTCATCACCTTGTTTTTTGGCATGGGTTAAAGAATTGCTTTTTCTGGATTCTAGTCATTTCCCTGCCTGCTATTGCTTATTTGAGAACTACTCTAAGACTGCCAGTGTAATCCTGGCCTGCATGAAGAATGTCCTTTGTCCTTCGCTAGGAAGACCTGTGCTTGACAAATTGCACATAGCCAGTAGGCCCAGTAGAGACAAACAATATAGCATTAAACATCATATCTACAAAGATTTTCCATTGAGGAAGATGTACATTACAGATATTAACATAGATTCTTCCTGCAAGGCACAGGCTCTGCTGTTATGATCAAAGTTAGTCACCGTCACAGTGCTTTTTAAGGGACATCTGGATTTGTCCCTGGGCATGTGTCTTCTCTTGTCTATGTATCTCTCCCAGCTTGAGCATTGGTACTTGACTGGTTAAGTAGAGGACGATAATGATTCTTGATTGTGATCTTGTTTATTTAATGATAACAGGGGCATAGTTCACCATTTATTTTATTCACAAAGAGTAATGGTGCCCCAGCTGGAGTCTGTAAACTGGGATAATGCCTTTCTTCAGAATTGAAGCTATTTAACTTTCGACTTTTGCAACAATACTGGTGGCAATGCAACATATTTAAAGTGCTAATTTTGTTAACCAGTCAGTACTTAATCAACCACAACATTATGAGAATAATCTGAATTGTGAGTATTTGATTAGATCAAATTGAATATATTTACGATTTATTTTATCAGCCCATTAATAAATCCAAAGTGGAATGAGTAACTGGACCAGCAGCTCAAGGTGTAAAATTGATAGCAATGATCTCTTCTGAAATCTTTTTCTTCTGAAATCTTTTTCAGGAAATGTAGTATTAGCAATATATCAAAAAATGATTGTCTATATAATTACTATTGAACCTGGACCTCTCTGCAGGGTCTCCCCCAAATGTTTTGCCCTTTTCTCCTCCTCTTTTAGCTGAATTCCATTGTGTTGGCCTTAGGACTCTGTGCACTTTACCACTACTAACCAGTGTTAAGTGCCCATGCTCTCTCCCTGAACCATGATTAAATTATCTCATACCCAATTGGCATATTTAATTTTCTTGTGTGTCCCTTGTAGAGTGGTATACCATATACCCCAGGCCTGTAAATTAAATGCTACCAACGGGCATACTTAATGTGCCACCCACTTGAGTAGCACTTTAAAGTATGTCCCAGGCCTGCCATTGCAACCTGAATGCCATGTTAAATTGCTATGTCAACTTGGCATTTAAACCCCCATTGCCAAAAACGAAATTGCCCTTTTATTATTTGCGTCACCCTTATGGCAGGCTCTAGGTAGCTCATAGGACAGGGTGCTCTGTAAATAAAAGGTTAGACATGTACTTTTAAGATTTACATGTCCTGGCAGTGAAAAACTCCTAGATTCGCAAATTCACTACTGTGTGGCCCACCCCTCCCAAGGATAACATTGAGGATTCCTGATTACATTTAATTAGCTGTCATTTCCAATGGGGCGCAGGTTGCTATAACATGTTTGGTGTCTATGAAATTATAATAATAAACCCTCTGTAATTGTAAAGTCAGTTTTTTCATTACAATTTGGAAAATGCCACTTTTAGAAAGTTAGCTTTGTCTTGTGTTAGCTGTTATGTTCCTGAAGCCTATCTTGAGTCACATGGCTGGTTATAACTGGTAACTTCAAAAAAAGGGGGGGGGTCAAAAAAGGAGGATTGGGCGGTCCAGTGTACACCCTCCCGACAACGTGCTAATATGATATGGTACACTGTTCCGAAATCAAGAAAAAAGGAAAGAGAAAGAGTCCTGATAATCAGGAGCAATAGTCCTCACACACCGTATTTGGTGTCATGCTTCATCATCGGACAGCTCCTCATCAGACCGGCGCTGCAATGTCTGACGGGCACCCCCCGAGGGGGGGCTCTTTGCCGGAGATCTTTTTGAATATACTCGATGATGCTGCGGAGCCAAATATGGGTCCGAGAGAGGGAAAAATGTACAGAAATAAGTAAAATTGGCTCAGATCCCTCACTCAATAGTTTATTATTTGCTGTTGGGAAATGGTCAAGATTAAAAGGAAATCAAGGGAGTGAAACTAGAGACAATGCTCGGACACTCACACAAAAACAATCAAAATTTTAAGGAGGACGGAGAAGATCCGACACTCCTTAGTATGCGGTCATCTCTTTGCCACAATAAAGTCCCAAAGAGTCCGAAAGTCTTCTTTAATTTTCTTCCTTACTTCAAGTACGTCTTTGACTGAACCTACTATTCACAGGTTCAGATTAGGTAGCATTATTTTTTGGAATCCTTCAGTAGGTCCAAGACTGATTCATTAGAAGAGGGATTCAAGAGCACTATTCAAATTGACATTCTTGTCTCCTATCTTGTATACACTCCTCTTTCTGCATCCCTAAATCATGTAGAGCTGAACAAATACTGTGCCACTAACAAGTTCATCTTTTATAACTCCACTCACACCTCTTCTAAAATGTAATACCAAATCCTGATCCTTTCGATGAGAGGTTGAAGCTATATGTTTGAAATCAGCAATATAACTGATTAGGTCCTACTTTCCTTCCAGAATCATGTTCACAAAAAGGTAATCAAAAGTCCTTTTTGAATGCATCATTCGAATTAACAGAGAATGGTGCAGGTTGCGATTGGGTTGTAGGTTAGTGATTATTGTCATTGCGCAAAGAGCAGCATCTCCAGTTAAATTTCTCAAAATAAAAATTATTTTTGTTTCAATGTTTAGACCAGAAAATGGAGCTGTCTTTGCTCTACAAAAACCCAGTAGCTCTTAGGCTTTCCATGAAATTTCTCAGGGGCTATTATTTTCACCATTGACGAAGAAGAAGTTGTACTGAAGCTGTACCTGAAGTTGTTAGTTGGAATTCTTTTCATTTTAGGGTTAGAGTTTCATTATCCAAATGAAAGACTTCTATTTTTTTCTTGTGCAATGTTGCTGCATCCATATCAACCACAACTGCATGTGGTTTTGTAATCCACCAATGGCTAACAAATGTGAACTACATACTGTTTAAACTATTTGCTTTCTTCTTGAGAGTATAATTAATATAGAGCCCTCAAGTATTAATCTTTCAAAATGCCAAAAAATGTGAGAGCTGAAATGGGTACCTCATGAGTACCAAGAAGAACAATACCACTGTACCCGAACCTCATTAAAAATTAGAAGCTTTCTGGATGTCGGTTATAGTTGTTGGAAGCCAAGAGGCTAAACTGAAGAAACTCAATAACGCCAAAAACCCAAGGTTAGAAACCTGGGCTGCTGAGGTAAGAATAGACGCAGTAAGCTACCTGGGAGAACTTCAGTCAAAGACCTGGACCCTTGCAGTGAAGCAAACAATAGCAGAAGAACAACTAATGCAGAACTGAAACAAACTGCAGAGCATCAGACTGTCGGTATAAACCGCTGTGAATCATCTAATACTGAGATATGCTTGGAGTAAATAGTTTGCACAATTACAGACATGAGTGGTAGAAACACAATACCATGCACGCACCAGGCACAGATGCAAGTGTCCAGTGCATGTTACTCATCTAAGGAAACAGACACTAATCTTCAGTGGGTGTATTCTTCATTCTAAGGAGCCCCAAAAAAAGGGTGAGTCGCCATTATAGGCAAGTAAGTGTTTTCAGTGAGAGCCCATTGTGCTGTTTTTTTTATTGATTTCTCAGGCAAGACTTAGTACACATTTTTATATCTCACATCTCTACAGAAAATCGTGCAACAAACATTAGTATCAGGATAAAGGAGGGTGACATTAGTGGCCATGTTTGAATCCATGGTTATTTATTTCTGTGTCATTCATCCATGCTGTTCATATATTTGGCAATTGTGATTTTTACATGGCAATACATGCAATTTATGCTGGTTGTTTTAATCAAGTTTGGTCTGCACTTCACCCTTCATAAATAACCTGGTGCATGACTGCCGAATGCCTGTTTCTGCTGGAGATAGTTGATATATGATTACATGTTGAACCTACTTATAGCCATACATCGATATATAAACCATTGAATGGTAGGGTGACCTGGTATAGTAAGAGGAATGGTGTTTTATGATGGTATTTGAACCAGCTAAATCTTTCACACAGTCAAAGACGTAAGCCGAACGGAAGGAGGAAGGAAGAGAAAGAAATGATTTTGTTGCGAAGTCTGTCCCATGTTGTTATATGTATTTGTAAAACACATTATCATCCCCACACTATCACCCATGAGGGTATCCAATATGTTGATCAAGAAGATAAAAAGAACAGTGTGCCAAATTATTTATAGTGATACCTGAAGCATTACCCTGATGTACGAGTTACCTCAAAGAAGGGTTCGGCTATTAAAACTCAGTTAAGACCAATAGAAGTAATCCAGTTTCAATGATGGTTAAAGCCTCTCTAATTAACTACAACCTAAAATCTTTCAATAATATGATTGTTACAAATATGCTTCTACCTCATATATGTTGATTAAATATTTAGATGGATTACTTGATCAGATACATGTGAACTTTCATGAGAATTTAGTTCCTCAAACCTGAATTTTTAATACTAAAATATTGAGGACATTGTTTGGTAAATCTCTTTAGCTGACTTTTATCTGTAGAAACCAGATTAACGGAGAAAGCAGATGATGAAACTGTGAAATATATGACAACTGACTGAAAAACCTTAGTGGTTGCATGGTGAGAGTACTGCAACATGATCTACATTACATGGTGATAGCACTATTGGAAGTAACATCAATGCAACATTTAAAATAACTAAAAAAATAAAGGCTGTTCTGTTACAGTAATCTCAAAGAAAAACCTTATCTGGCTCTTTTTCTTATTCCTTAAAGGTTTTGTATGATGTGGAGGGAAAATATCCTTTCAGGACATGACTCCACTTCTAGTTAACTGACACAGACAAGGGTGAACTGTATTTCTGCCTCATTCCATTTGTAAGGTCCCACCCTGAAAAAGAGAAATTAACCCGCTTTTCAGTTTAACATGAGCATTGCAGTCTTCTTGGAAGAAGGTAAACAGTGGGTACAGCCTACCACTGACTACGAAAGTTGGTGCCCATTGACCCTCATTGCTGCCCTGCACATTTGTGACAGCTTCAGCCTGTCCAATCCCATGTAATACAAAAGCAAATACAATCTCTAGCTAATCAGGAAAAATAAAGATCCAATGGGTTCCTAAACTCTTACCCTAAAATTACCTTTCTCCCCACTGCTTTAAACAAAACAAGCACTGACAGAGCCAATGCTTTTTGTTAGTAAAGTGTTTGGTAATAGTTAGGCGACTTTGTGTGTATTGTTTCCAGCTGTCCCCGAAAGAAAATACCATATTAAAGTAAAATCTTGGGCTACAACAATATGGAAGCTAGGAGTAGAGCTTCTTTCCTAAGTACCTTCAAAGAAGAGTGTTATGAAAATGAGCTATGAGATAAAGTTTGTATTGTATGTAAAAAGCCATCCATTGAAAAGTATTGCATATTTGAAACCTTTGTCAAATAACTAGTATTGTTATTGCATCTTTAGGAGAGCATAGGTGTGCACTTTGTAATCAAAACAAACTGTACAATTAACAGCATGTTGTTTTGACAGCAAATTAAAACAAATACAAATGAAAGGGTGAATGATTAATACCACTTTATCTTTAAGACGTCAGAAAGCACTTCCTAAAATAAAATGTATGAATTAGCTATTTAAATGCTATTGTGTCAGCAAAGTAAATACACTGATGAAGCTACATTGACTCTAGTCCAACCTAACCAAAGGACTACTTGAGACCAACACCTACTAAGAATACAAATAGGACAGTATAACCATTCACAAAATGCTATGGCCATAATAGTGCATCAAAACAATGGCAAACCACAAAAAATGCATTAAAACTACTGGCTAACAAGCATTTGCAATGCAATAGGTCTCACGTTTGCTTGAGTTAGAGCTATTGGCATTGTAAATGATCAACTGGACTTTTCTAGCTGCATATATTGGTCAGTCCAGCCACATAATTGGTTCTCTCTGCCACATAATTCCAGCGGCCCTGCAGTTAACTAAAGCATGTCCATTTACCTTCTTTTTCTATGTTCATTTCTATCCAGCAGAAATCCCTCCGAGTGTCCCCAATCAGGATTAGAAACCCAGCATTAAGATAAAGACATCACACAGGAGTGTGAATGCAGCAACACCAACTGGCTGCTATAGTCCGCCCAGCAAACTCTGTTTTGTTAAATGGAATGTCAGGGAGGAGTAACTAGTGTACTAATGGCTCTGGTCTGCAACAAAATTGATTAAATACATGTTTATACTCGGTGGAATTCTCTCATCCTCTGAGAAAGTTATCTGGACATTCCAAAGGTCACAAGGGAGGGGCCCTCAGAGCTCTATGCAGACGAGGTGGGGATACGAGGCAAACCCAGGGTGCCACCCTGCCTCGCTGTACAAGAGGCCTTAATGCAGCATCGCGCCTCCCCATAAGGCCCACCTCTGTAAGGGAGATGTTCAAAACCACATAATGCAGGTAAATGCATATCTGCAGAGGGAAGGAGTCTCAGCTTACCGATTCCTGGGAAGTCTCATGGTTCACCTATGTTGGGTTTTATATTTTAGACAACTCTCAATGCTGCTTCTTTCAGAGGATTCACACTTCTTCACAACAAATCTGCAGAATATTAGGGTATTGTTTCCACTACTTTTCTGTCAAATTTAGAGGATGTATCATTATATCATGACAATCAGACAGACCTCCATGTCTTTAAAGGAAACTGCACACTTTTGGTTAAGATGAACATCCAGCTGCACAAAATGTAGGAGATATGTTTGAATAACTTCAGTCACTGGTAATCATGCTGTGCACCGACGCCTCCTGGGAACCTACTCACAGTGACCTGGGAAAGGGAGCACATCACTCTCCCCGAGACAGGGAGCCACTGACAGCACACATTAACCAAAACAAAAGCTCCAATTATCACACAGTTTGGAAGGCCATAGCAAGAGCCTGCCTTCAAAAGAATGCATACGGAGACAAAGAACTGTAAAGAATACACAAATGGTGTTAAATAACATAGATCAGAGGGTCCCTCTGATCCGGGCACCACCACACTCAGCGCAACTGCACTTCCTATATACAGCGTGTCTGATGCCCAAACGGAATGCAACACATTTAGAAAGAGGGAAATGCCTCTGAAGATTGTTTTTATGCAGAAAAGTGCCCCTTGGTGCACAAAAACAATCCTGCCAACAACGCAGGCACCCTTACACCACGGCAAAAGGGTGCCTGCATTGGCTTCAGACAGCCAAAAGGGCGCTAGCACAAAGAAAGGACAGGAATGAGCTGTATCAGGTTAAATACAGCACATTTCTGCCCTTTCACGCAGCACAGCGCAGCAAGCCATCTTGCTGTGCTGTGCACATGAACGCTTGATAAATATGACCCCCAGTTTATATAGGTGCTATTTTCCCATTTTCATTTTCTATGCCCATTCTGTGAAAAAACGCAAAGCCATGCTCAAGAGTATTCACTTGACAGCATTATGTAAATGCACTTTGGTACAATACACTTTTTAGTAAAAAGTGTTGTTCTGAATACCAAAAGTTAAATTGGATTATTGTTTAATAAGGGACTTCGCCTGTGTTTACTTATTTCCTTTTTACGCTCAACCTAATTTTTTGTTACATGGGACACAATTAAAATATAGTGGAACCATATTTTTTGTCTTGAACTTAGGTTACCGAATGGAAATTATTTACGTATGTCTTTGTTTTGGGAAATAGATCATTTTCACCACATATGTGCTTAATTCTAGTGAGCTATCAGGAGGGACAGGTTTGTTCATATTTCCAAATGACTTTTCTAATCTCATTTTAGGCTGTTTTAATAGGCATATCTTGTACATTCTTCTCAAAGTGAACCCTTTAGGAAATTCGATTTGTCAGGTTAATATGCCACACACCTAAGAGTTTTTTATGTTTCTTATATTTTAAAATGTATGCATATGCCTTATTACTTACCATTTTCCTAGTCCACCCTATTTGCCTTCTCCCTTCCTTTCTTTGTTCCTTCATTAATTACAGGCTTCCTTCTTTGCCTCTTTTTCTTCCTTACCTCACCTTCCTGCCCTCCTTTTCAGATTCTGTTACTTTCCTCCATTCCACCAGTCCTCTGTTTGTCTTTCCCCATTAATTCTGCCTTCCTAGAGTTCCTTGATACCTCCATTCCTTTCTGTCTTACTTATTTTGTTCATGTGTTCCTTTCTGCCGTCACTCCTTGCTTCCATCCTTCCTCAGTTCTATTCTTTTACCTTGCTTCCTGCCTCCCTCTTTTTCTGACTATTTACTTACTTTTATATTTCTTTGATAACTCTCATTCTTTCTGATTTATTTATTTTGTTCCCTCATACTTTCCTTCCTGTCTTTCTTCCAATATATTTTCTGCCTTCCTTCTCTATTCCCCTATGACACACTTCCTTCTTTTCGCTCTCTAAATGTAGTGAGAAAATAGACAGTTTATCATATTTCTTTAGAACATATTTTAAATATAAATCTCTCTTATTAGAACAATCCACTCATGTAAGATGCTTTCTCTCACCACTGATACCCATAATTAAAATCTTTATAGAAACACATGACCAATGTTACTCATTGTGGTGCCCCGTGGGGGCACAACTGCTGGAGCCCAGCCACCCTTGTGTGCAGTTAGTCAGGAATGCTTCATTTGGACTTCCCATCATGGCCCATATCCAGCTGGCAACTGGAATGTCTGGCCCAATGAAATGTTGTTGGGCTGTGGCAACGTTTAGTGGCCAGGTCCAGGGGGCCTGCAGTGCTCCTCACCAGATTCACAAGGCCCCTATAAGTTCCTGTGCCCAGGGGTAGGATCTGATCCATGCAGTATGCAGCCAAGCAAGAGGATCCTGGACCAGCAGCGGTGGTGGGAGCCCGCACACTAGCTTTCTCTATCACTCGGGGTCTGGCTTGATCCAGCACCATCTAATGGTATGGCATGCCATCAGACTGATACTACAGCCAGAAGTAAGATGCATCAAGTTGCAGCTGGAACCCACAGATTGGCAGTTGGAATTTGTGGCCCCCCTGTTCAAGGTGGTACCCAATTTAGCTCCTTTCAGTCCAGGTTTCGAATGGTTCTTATTTGTGTGTGTGAGTGTATGCCAATGATGGATCTGTGAACTCAAGGGTTTTTCCATGCCTGTCAATGATTTCTGATCATTCCAGTCTATATTTGTGGTCTCCTGCTGCTTACAATCTACTTAGCCATCAAGGATTTTTAGCATCATAAAATATATATACAAAAAAAGAACAAAAACTGAATATGCCAAGTATAGGCTGCAATTTGTACCTCTGTTTATTTATATAATATGTTATAAAATAATAAAATGTAAATATCCAGACATATTGTTTCAAAGAAACCATATTTAAAAGAGTGCTCGTGCGTCGATAGGCTAATGAGCAATCATGTGGTAGTCATGCTATAACAATTTATACAAAGGAATGCATGGTGCGAAAGGCATCTTTTTTATGTGGCAACCGCACTATTCCATTCATCAAAGTTATTCAGCCCATTATTAACAGAATCAAACCGTGGAATCCAGTGCTCTTGCAGCATAGAAGTAACTGCATCATGTCACCACCCTGAACTGGGAGGGAGGGTTGGTTGATTACCTGCCATGTGAAATCATTTTCATTGTGGTTCAGGGAAGTGAAATAGGATACCAATGGGGCGTTCTCCAATTTACACCTAATCCTACTTTAATGCTAAATGATACGGGCCTTAATCATCTGTGTAGTTTGTCCAATGTAAAGTAGGTCACAGGGACACCGGATGCATACATGACATTGGTAGAGCAACAGTTGCTCGATTACTTCAATGGGTAAATATTTTTGCCACTTCTGAAGGTTTATTATTAGAAGTTTGTGTGCATACTGTGCACTGCTGACATTTGAAATGCCCAATCACAGACAGTAAACCCCATGAAGTGATGATGGACGGATTAGTCTTAGTTTTGGGTGTCCATGTAATGCTGTGGACGAGATAAGCCCCTAGGTTGATACATCTTTTGTATGAAAAGAGTGGGGAATCAGCAAAGATAACTTGGGAACTAAGTATGCTCCAGTTCTTTTTGATTATTTTACTGATTTCATTACTTGATGGGCAAAATGTAGATACAAATGGTATGTGTGTGTTGGGGTTTCTAATTTTAGGAGTGAGAAGGGGTTCTCTCAGGCAATGCCATGCTTGTTTGAGAGAGAGGGATACCAGCCATCTGGGGTAGCTTCTTGATATCGGTTTTTCCCAACAAACAGGATAGCAATGTTTGAGGTGAATGAAGCACCCATTGAAACACTTTTTTATGAAGATAGAAGGTGTCCTTGTATAGGAAGTAGTTGTGCATGAGAACTATCTGTAAAAGTACTAGAATAAAGTCTGTGGAATGCGTGTAGGTTTGGGTCTTGAGTCAAGTAGTTTACGTATGAACTCAATACCTTCTATTTGGAAGATGTGAGTGTATAGCGATTCAGTGCACAGTCTAAGTCCCTCGTTATGATGATGGTGGGATGCCCCGCCGTCATCCGTGCTGACGGTCGACGTGGTGTAAACCCCCAGGAAAAGGCTGGAGGAATGGGACTCATAAGCCGCAGGGCAGCTCTGCTTGCAGCTCTGCCCTGTCGGATCTGAAACACCGCCACTGCCAGGCTGCCTGGTGGTTGGAGCCTGGTGGTGGCCGCATTTCCACCGTGGCGTTTTTGGCACGGTAATAATAGGGCGGGCGGACTGCCACTAACGCGGCGGTCTGCCCGCCACCATGAGTCTGGCTATCCATGGACCACCAGATTCATAATGAGGGCCTAAGTCTGGGTTAAAGTCTTTGTCTTCTATTTGGAAAATTAGATCCATACTGTCTTTGATTAAGGTACTTGTGAGAGGGGCAAACTCTGTGATTACAGAGTCTGTATATGTGCCTAGGGGCTCCAGGGCTGAACCAGAACCACAGAAAATCGGTTGTCCAGGGGGGCTCACTGAATCTTTAAGTATTTTTGGTAGAACATAAATGACTGGAGTGCATTGGTGAGTATTATTAAGGAATCAATGTTCTTTTGCTGCGATGATACCTCAATCCAAAGCCCTGTTAGTGACTTTAGTGATTTGTTCTTGAATATCTGATAGTGGGTCAGATCTTAGTGGGAAATAAAGATAAGTGTTAGATTATTGTTTTACTATTTCTCTGCTGAACTTGTCTGAATCCATAATCATTATGCTGCCACCTTTATGTACTGACTTATTAATCAGGTCATGATTGGTTTTCAATGATTTGGGGCTTTCTGTTCACAAAGAGATAATTTATAAATGACATACTCAAAGTCTTGTTTCAATTGCATCACTTCTTGTAAGACCACTTTCTAGAAGGCAAAAAGTTATGGTGGCATGTTGGAAGATGTTGAGTGACAAGTTAAGGAGGGATGAAACAGTTACCACTGGGTATTGTGGTCATTGGGTCTACAGGCAAACAGTTGTCAGAGTCTGATACATCTTAAGAATTTGAGTAAATCATCATGTAGGCCCAAAAAATCACTGCCTTCTGTAGGGACAAAAGACTTGCTCTTTATCAAGAGATGATAGGATATGGTCCAAAAGATTAAAGGTATGGGCCAAGATGAAGTGGTTTTTAACAGATGTCCCCACTGGCAAAACTTCTGCCAGGTCTCCTGGGTAATGATACTGGAAGCTTTCCCCTTCCTCTTCCCCTGCTGCAGCCTCTCCCTAAAAATCGGGCTGGCTCAGGAGGTGGTTTATGGTGTTCGGGAGCTAAACTAGTGCCCTGACCTAGATCAGAATCGTCGGCTGAGGTATTTGCAGACTCTGGGAGTGTGATAGGTAGTGTTATAAAATTCACTGACATAGTGATATGTCTTTTTTTCACTGTAGTTCTTAATGCCTTTTTGTATTTTACAGATCTTTTTGTTTTGTTCAAAGGAATTGAATGTGGCAATAGTGTTGTTTATTTTTTAGCATTTGTCAAGGTGATGTTTTCCAAACTCAATTTTTCTAATTCGGCAATCTCCCCCTATTCTTTCTATGTTCCAGGGCGATGTCAATTCCCAAGACCATCCAATGTCTCAAGCATTGGATGGTCTTGGGGATGGTCGAGTGATTGAAAAAAGGACTTGAACCTAGGGTCATCTGTGAAAATTTCAGGTGTGTTTCTTATTTGCAGACCAAGTGGTATAACCCCTGCTTTTAATTAATCTGTCAATATACGAGCAGGAAAGACATGTCCAAATTGTTTTTTTCTTTAGTTTTTCTAGTCTGTGTAATAGGGCTTGAGAGGTATTGGCTGTGGGAGTTACAGGTGTAGACCAATTAGAGAGTAAAGAAGAACCACTGATGATTTCATTAATATAATTTTACGAATAGTTAGAAGCTTCTCTAGGGGACATAATGTGGTATTAGATCCTGAAATAAAGCCTCACATGAGGGCTGAGAAAGATATAGATAGATAGGCTAGAGGCAATCAAACAACAGGAGAAACCTGTAAACCCACTTGAGACCAGGGTGAATTATAGTATCAAATAACAATGTTTCATTGGGTAACACTAGAGAAAATAATAATTCATAGTAACTTAACTATAGGGAGAACAGAAAGAACAACATACAGCACCACAAATTGTCAATGAAAATGTATTTTTTAAGGCAGAAACCCAACTTAAATAGCAACATCAACATTATTTAGAGACTGTGAGTTACGACGTGCTCATGAAGGTACAATAAAGGGTGCAAGTGAAACACACGGATGTGAAGAAAAGAGGCAGCACACAGAGGTTATTCTGTGGTTATTACACATGAATATTTTTGTATTTTGACAGAAGAACGGAATTGTCCCAGAATCATGTCAAAAATTATAATCCATAAATTTGCTGGCGTTTGTCTGCAGAATTGCAACATTCATAAATTGAGGTCATCATTAGTGTAGCATCTGCCCCAACATGGGTACCCACCAAGTGCCATGCCACACACTGAGCTGTGTCTTACATGTCTTGATTTTTCTGCATTTAACCATCAACTCATCATTCTAAACCTACATTCACTTCACAATGCTCTAACACTTACGCCAGTATTGTATAGAGTCCATAAGGAGCCAAAAGGGTTCCATCATTATTAACCTACACAATACTGCATCTCCCCTTCAGTTAAATATTGACAACTTTTTACAAATATAAACACATTCATAGTACTTCTATGAGCCTTCATGGTGCTCTTTTTACTCGTTCTGATTGTGTCTTCAGATACTGGGAACTGGAATTAGAAGTGTCCAGGATCTGCATTTGCGAAGCAGCAGCAACAACAGTCAGGGGTTATTCAATTGTCTTCTCAGAACCAGTCTCTGTTGTCATCAGTATCTGACGAATGGTGAGCTACATGTCGGAAATGCGTGGAAATTTGCATAATGGAAGTCCCAGGACATTGGGCAGTCACCATTTGTCCTTTGCTAGTTATGACATGGAATGGCTCAGCACCGAATGGAGCATCAGAATTATATTTTCTTGACTGAAGGACAAGCACTCGATCTCCTTTAGTGAAAACAATTGGCCAGATTTATGCTGGCCTTGCGCATTTCCAACCCCACATTCGCGTCATATTTTTTACACTAATGTGGCACTGGAAGGTGAAAAATGGTGCGTCATATTTACAAAGTGGCATGGTGCTTCAATTGCCCCCACTTTGTAACCGCATGCGCCACATTATGCCTGCGCCAGGCATAATGTATGCAAGGAGGGCGTTCCGGCACTAGTAGGGCCATACAAATTGGGCAAAGGAATCTATGAGATTCCTTTGTGCCATTTATATTGTATTGTGTTGTATTGTAATCGTATTTATATTTCAGCCATGGGATTTAACAAGCGGGATCACTAAGAAGGCAAACCCGAATTATCAGCTGGTTGAGGACAGCTTCTTTATTGAGCCAAATTGCACACCACAGCTCCAGCGGGGCAATGCTAATTCTATCCTGTAAGTATTCAAAGCACAATTCCAGGTGGGCAGAAAAATGGGGAGTAGAGGGCAGGACACCCAATAACCAGCAACAGAATCGATTTTCCTCTACCTGAAGGTTCCCAGCATCTTTATACCCCAACAATCCCATACCATAGGTCACAGCCAGAAGACATTTTCTCTTATAAACCTCCAATATGAGGGGAACCGGCTTCCACCCTATATTGGTGGCCAGAGAGTGGGTAATACTCACTGTACGCACCATACGTAAAGCCCTATTTGTGAAGCAGGGAGGCCAACTACATGAGTCATCAAATTCTAGCCCCAGATGTGAGAAGGAACTTACTTTTGTTAAAGTGCGTTCTCCTATCCACATAGGGCAAGTCTTGGTATGTTTTGGGCCACAGACCATTACAAAGGTCTTTGAGCAGTTGGTTTCAAGGTCTAATTGTTTCATGAGCTCAACTAAACTATCCACTAGCAGTTAGAGCCCGTTTGCAGTCCTCGCCAGTAAGACTTCATCTGCAAACAGTAGGGCTGGAATGGCATTATTGTTTATGCGGGGCACATCAGCTCTTGTAGAAACCAACATTTTCTCTAGCTCATTAATATATAAAAGAAATAGAAAGGGGAGAGCTCACCCCTGGCGTACACCCCAATTTACACCAAAATGGGAGGTGGTCTCGCCATTCAACCCATTCCTTATTTTTGTCCTCTGCCCCTGGTGAAGGAGTCTCAGGAGGTCTACTAGGCCGTCATCAAGACCCATATTTAAAAGAATTGCCCAGAGCTTTTCCTTATTAACATAATCAAATGCACTAGACAAATCCATAAAATCCAAGTGAATGGACCCACCTTTCACATACTTGTACTTGGCCTTAAGTAGGTGAAGGTTCAGGCACTGCTCAGTAGTACCCAGACCTTTTCTTAAAACCATATTGGGCCCAAGTAAGAATTTTTTCTCCTCTACCCAAGAGATCAAACGTTCCAGTACCACCCGTCCCATTCATTTTGAGAGGAGTCGAGCAGCGAGATTGGCCGATAACACCTAGGATGTAGAGTATTTCCTTTTTTAAAAATTGGAACCACTACAGATGTTTGCCATGATATAGGGGATCCAACCCTACACCCCATATTAAAAATCCTGGTTAGCAAAGGGGCTCAACACCCTGGGTATTTTAAAAAAAGGTCCATCAGGATCCCATCCGGACCGGTGGCCTTATTTGGGAGACTATCGCACCTTTTCAACCTCAATCTCAAAAAAAAAAAATTGTAGCCAGGACTTAAGGGCAAAGTTATCTATACAGATTGACCCCTTACTTTGTTAGACCCATAGATACCTGAAAAATGGCCAACCCAAGCATCAGGGGGGATATGCGATGTGATTGCTTCTGGTGATTTGCCATCTGAGAGGCCAGCCCAGACTACCCTCCAAAAAGCCTGGGAGTCCTTCTTTTTAGAGGCTTCTATAATATTTTCCCAGTGCACTATCTTAACTTCAGCTTTCCGCTGCTTTACAGCCTGGGTATATGCCTTTCTACAAGCAGGGACAGTGGCTTTGTCTCTAGGATTTTGGCTAAGCGCCTGATGCAGGGAGGCATTGGCTACCGTACACAATCTATCAAACCACGAGTGGCCAGTCAAAGGGACATTTTTAATTAGTCTACTCATGTGATCCCTAATATAGGAAGTGAGCTCAGTAAAACCTGTTAGGCAAATGGCAGGGCCCCCATTGCTTACTTGCCTTAATATTTGCAGTGATGATGGGGAGGATTGCACCTGATCCATAATAAGCGCCAGATTTGCTGAGCGCCAAACTACCCTTCTACCATTGTCCTTTGTCCCTAGTTTTTGTCTGAGACCAAGTTCTCTCAGTTTAGTTTGGGAGGGCACTTTGAATTGAAGCACCAAGGGGTTATGGTCACTGAAAACTGAAGGGATCACTTGTAGCCCTTGGGTCAGGGGTTAGAGGTTCTGAGAAACAAACATGTATTCAGTTGTGGAACTGCAGGCCCAGCCAATAAATATTGGTACCACCGCAATCTCTGGGCAGTATTTGGGGCTAACCAAGTCATGCTCCAGAAGGAGGGCACATAGGTGCCGTCCCCTCGGATGCAGCCCTGTTTGATCCACTTTACTACTAGCAGGATCAAAAGGGGAGTCCACTGACGTGGCTATATCTCTCAGTTTGGCATTAAAATCCCCTGCCAAAAGCACATTAAAGGGCCTGCCACTCGCATAAGCCCTTTCAACCAAGCAACTGATAGCAAGAGAGAGGTCAAGAAAGGAATACTTATTAGTAGATGCAAAATAATGCAGTAATTCACCCAAAGAATTCTTAGCTTGCCACCCCAATGTACTTCAAACGCTTGAATTCCATCCAAGTCCACTGTTAATGGTAAAACCTTATAACCAAGACTAACCTTAAACTAGGCCACAAGGCCCCCTTTAGCACGACCTGAAGGTGAGGAGGTGGCAAACTTGCCAAAACCATTGTATCCACCAAAAAACAATTCTGAAACAACCCAGGTTTCCTGCATAAAGATAATATCAAAATTTGATATAAACAGCCACCAGCCCTCAACCTCTAACTTTGAAGCCAAGCCGGCCACATTTCACATAAGGAATTTCCGGTTTTGAGATTTATCAATTGATGGCAAAGCAACCAGTTACCCTTGGACATTCATAGGTGGATTAACTTTAGGTACAATCTGTTTGGTGCCAATATATCCCTTTTCCACCAAATTCCCCTATCCAGTAATTCTACTAGGCTCAATTTGGGCTGCCGGTGGTAGTCAATACACCTCTTCCAATTCACTCAATACTGAGTAGTGATTGCTAAGTGGAAGATGGCTTGGAAGGGAACGACTCACTGAGCCCCATTAAGGGCTTGGTGAAAAGTCTGGGTGTTTTCAATGTTCTGAGCATCTCTTGTGGGGGACTAGATGTTTGTTAAAGAAGCCCAACAGTAGAATTCTAAGCTGTTTCAACCTGATCATACTTGCATCAGCAAGCGCTAAGATTTCCTTGGCAACATTTGGATCTCGAAAGTTGACAATCATGAGGTGTCCAAGTGATTGTTTCCTCACTAAGCCTATATCACCCACCCAATGGACCCACAGGATCTCTTTGAAAAGGTCCCAATTGCAACTTACATTCGTATTTAACCAAAAAACATTTTTTTTTTTTAAGGGCTGAGGTAGGTTCCTTTATGGAGCCTTGAAGCTTGGGTACATTAGCCATAATGACCACATATGGACAAGAGGCTGGTGGCAGATTTATACCCGGGTACTGGGGTAGGGGATGCTTAGCCTGTTGTTGTTCGTGCTGGCTGCCAAGGGATGGAATACTATTTGAAATTTGAGGATTAAGTTCCTGTGTGGGAAACTGACAGGAAGAGTTGCCAGCTGATCAATTGAGCTATCTTCTCTCCCCCCATTCTGTGAACCTGTGGAGATTTATGCGGCTGCTCTAGAAAGGTGATTAGGTCTCAGGACCATCCCCTAAAATTATCTGAATACTTTCTTGAAAAATGTTTGTTGAACTAGCATCTCAATGTGAAAGTACCACCATTCAAGCATATATCTAACAATATGTACACATTACTATACACAACATTGCAGTAGCTGATTATCGTGGCCAGAGTAGCATCTTTGTTTAACAAGCACAGTGCAGTCAAAATCTTTTAAAAAAAGGTTCTACAAAAGTGGATGTAAGTGGAAGAGAAGCATATGAAGAATGACACATGTAACAACTAGAAACAGTATGCCACAGCCAATAGCAATGGAGGAAAAGTAAAACACAAGAACAAATGAAAACGAATGAAAAGCAAGGAAAGCAAGGGGGTGGAATGTAAGCCACTTTCAAAATTTATATTAAATATAATCGATTTCACAAGCGTTGTGCAGGCAAAGCCTAAAAAAGGGGTCCCAAAACGGGTTTTGGCAGTAATGGATTTTCCATAGACTTTGTACTCATGTGTAGTGGCCAAATGCTCAGTCAGATTTACATCAGATTTGACAGAAGTATAGGTTATGGTGTGCAAATGATCCTTTTTGGTAGCACATATATGTAGGGTAAGTATTGTAAAGATTTTAAGCAAAGTTAACTTAGTGATATCTGTTTCAAAACTATAGTGTCCTACAGTGTATTATTAATTTTTTACATATTTTATTCTTTACTAAAAAGTCTACGTAGTACAGCGGAAATACCTACAAATTACAGTGCTACTCAAAGAAAAATAAATACATTGTTTACAGAGTTATAAACACACTGTAGTACACTATATTTCACTACAATGGTATTTAAAAAAAATAAATCTTGTTACTACCACAGTACTTTATACGTACTAGCATGGTTCTCCAAAATCTGTTTAAAAATATATACAAAAACATAAAACATCTCACTACTTATTACCACATTAATGAAGTGATGCTAGGTAGGGAACAACAAAAAAACAAAAAAAAACTGCTACTTTCCTATACATAGGGCCCTAACCCAGAATGCAGTAAAAATGTGCTGAAAACTGTATGACTGCCTTCTATGTCTTTTAAAGACATCCAATTAGTCAATCAGAAACTGCCTTGTCATTGGCATGTACCACAGTGTACTGCAAGGTTAGTCTGGTATACTGTGGCACAATATATAACTAAATATTTTGATACTTATAACTATTTATACCTACTACCAACAATTAACATTTACACATCATAATCTATATTCCTGCCACATTACATCTAAACCATTCACCCACTTTCATGTTACATCTGTTTAAACTATCACTCACCATTCTACTCATCTCTAGTCAATGACACTCTGTTATACGCCATGCCACTAAACTCTATGCCACTATATGCCACTGAACTCTGTGTCATTTTAGTATAAGCCTCTCCATTCTGTGCTATTCCACAGTTTACCACTCCACCACACTTCCCTATGTGCCACTTCACTCTACACCACTCCAATATATGCAATTACTCTACGCCACTCAATTCCAAGGATCTGCAGTGTATGTCACTACACTGTACACCCCTCCACTCTATGCCACTCCATTCTATGCTATTCTACTGCACATAGCTCCACTTGGTGCCTCTACACTCTACTCTATTCTATCCACTCTATGCAACTCCACTTTATGTCATTCCAATCTAAACCAGTCCACTCTATGCTATTCCACTGTATACCATTCCAGTCTTCAACACCCATTGTACACAACCCCACTATTCACCGCTCCACTCTACACCACTCCTCCCTATGCGACTTCAGAGTACGGCACTACCATCTACACTAGTCCACTCTACGCTACTCCAATCTTTGCTATTCCACTGAATGCTTGGTATGGCTTTGCCCAAATAGGGTATAAACGTTGTCCTATGGGAGCTCTTGGCCATTATTTTCCAGTTTCTCATTGTGTGGGTGACCCTGCTCCTTTGGGTTCCCTCTTGCCCATATCTGCCCACCTCCTTCTCCGTCAACCGTGAATATCTCCTGAAGGGCCTCATCATATTCAGTGGATCATATTCTGCATTTTTCCTATGGTTTAATGGGTCCAGACTCCTTCTGCCACACCCCTTCCAGTTTGTTTGAAAGGCCCCTCAAACTGCGTTCCAAATCTCACATTTCATGAGAACTTGGAGTGCTTATGTGATTAGTGGCTATCTTGAAAGATGCACATCTAATAATACAATGCCCTGTCTTTTCTGCATGCTTGAATTCATTGACATCCCATTGGATTCACTGGGGATTGCTTACCTTGGGCGGCCTCGGACCGCCTTCCTTGGCCCACCTGGAAGACCTTCTTGGTTTCTACCAGGAACCCTGGTCCTTGCCACCATGAATCCATCTCTCGGAGACCTAAAAAAAAGAGATGGTAAGGCAAAAGGTGATACATTACATATGGTTGTGCATTTGCACCATTGTGATTTGAGCTGATGCACATATGTGGAACTTTGAGCACTTGATTCCACTTATTTGAGAGACTTTTTATTTTAATCTAAGCACAATAAGCAAAGTGATTGAACTTAGTTTGTGTCCAAGTAGTTGATCCAGCACTGAGAGAGACAATATCATTTTTGGACCACTACTTTGAGAGAACATTACTTGGAGAAAAGAGTAGCTTTAAAAGTTTCAGGCTGTGTATTTGTAAAGTTCAGCATGCTTCATTGTGGACACATCAGCAGGGAGACTCTTTTGTCCTCTGGAGCAAGAAAGATTAGAAACAGATCAGGCTTCATGCAATATACCAGTTAGGCAAAACAGTGATTGTGAGAGCAGTACTTTTAGTGGTTGATTCTGTACTTATTTCAGAGTGTTAGAGCAAGAGGACTGGTGTGAGTGTATTAGGATTGTTTGAAAATAAGACAAATCCAACCCAACACAGGAGTCATAGAAACAAGAGACCTTCTCCTCTCTCTCTCTCTCTCTCTCTGTTTCACACACACACATCCCATTCCCCTTCCCTTCGGAAGCACCTGCCAACTTAGTCATGCTACCAGACATAAGACTTGTAATTGAAGGATGTGGGCAGACTATCATCACAGCTGCAGAACACCTGGACTTCAGGTATCTGGTTCAATCACAATGCTCTTCCACTGTACACCACTGAACTCTATCCTACTCCACTCTACACCACTCCACTCTACACCACACCACTATACCCTATCCCACTCAGTGCCACACCACTGTGCACAACAGAACTCTATGCCATTCCATCCTACCACACTCAACTCTATACCACCTCACTGTATGTTATTCCACTCGTCACTCAACTCTGTGCCACTCCAGTCTATGCCACTATACTGAATGCTACTGCACTCTATTCTATTCCACTGTATGGAACTTCACTCTATGCTATTCCACGCTACGCCACTTTACTCGATGCCACCCGACTGTATGCTATTCAACTCTGTTCCAGTCCATTATAAGCCACTCCACTGTACATTATTTCAATGTATGCCACTACACTGTACCTAACTACACTCTATGCCACTGCTCTGTACAGCACTCCAATATATGCTATTCCACTGTATGTCACTCCACTCTATCCACTTCACTGTATGCTACTCCACTCTACACCATTCCACTGTTCGCTATTCTACTCTATGCCACACTACTATACACCACTTGAGTCAATGCTACTCCAGTGCACATAACTCCACTCTTTGCCTCTTCAATCTACGCCATTCCGCTCCACACCGCTCCACTCTACAACACTCAACTGTACGCTATTCCACTGTTTGCCACTCCACTCTTCCCCACTCTGCTCCAGACTAATGCTATTCCACTCTGTGCCAATCCACTCTACACCACTCCACTCTACATTCCTCCACTCTACACCACTCAACTGTACACTATTCCACTGTTTGCCACTCCACTTTTTCCCATTCTGCTCTACACTACCCCACTCTATGCCACTCCACTCTACCCAACTCAAGTCTACATCATTCCACTCTACATCACTCCAATCTATGCCATTCCACCTTACACCACTCAATTGTACACCACTCAAGTCAATACCTATCCATTTTACATAACTGCACTTTATACCACTCCACTCCATGCTATTCCACTGTATGCCATTCCACTCTAGCCACTCCATTGTATTCCACTCCATTGTACGCTTCTGCACTCTAAGTAATCCTACTCTACCCCACTTAGCTCTATGCTACCCCACTCAACAGCACTCCACTGTATGCTATTTCAGTGTGTGCCACTCTGCTCTATCCAATTCCTCTCCACGTCACTAAACTGTGCTCTGCTCAATGACACTGAACTCTACTCAATGAAGGTCTACGTCCCTCCACTCTGCCACACTATACTCCAATTTATAGCATGCCACTTTACAGCAATGTACTCTTGTATATGTGAGTCTACAACACTCTACTTTACTCTATTCCACTGTTCATCACTCTACCCTACTCTACAACACTCTACTCTACTTCCTCCATGCCACCCCATCCCACTCTAAAGACACTACTCTACTTTACTCCACTGTATTCTCCTACTGCATTCTATACAACTCCATTGTATGCTACTCTAAGCCACTCATTACTACAACAGTCTATGCCACTCCACTCTACCATACTGTACGATACTCTACTGTTGTCCGCACCAGTCCACTGTACAACACTGTAATCTATCCTTTGGCAGTCCACTCTACTCCACTATATGACACTCTCCAACACTCTATGACATGCCAGTCCACTCCACTGTAGAGCACACCTCTCCACTCTACAACACTTTACTCCACTGTATGCAACACCAGTCTGCTCTACTCCATGCCACTCTATTCTACAACCCACCATTCCACTCTATGCTATGCCACGCCACTGGACTCCACTCCAGTCTACTCTACTGCATGACACTTTACCTCTCTCTGTATGCCACTGTACAGCACCCCTCCCCACCACTCCACTCTACCACACTCTACTCCACTCTATGTAACTCCTCTATGCAAGTCTCTACTACCATCTGAGCCACTTTATCACATTTTTATCCACTCCATGCCTCTACACTACACTGTGCAACTGTCTACTCCACTCTGTGCCCCAACACTCTACTCTACATCACTCTACTCTATAACAGTTTCCAGCCCTCTACCGCACACCACTCCACCATACTGTACAAAACGCCACTCCAATTTATGACAGTTTACTCCACTCTATGCTATGCATCTCTACTCTACTTCACTCCATGCCACTCTACTGAATGACACTTTACTCTAATGTACACTACACCAGTCCACTCTACCCATACTCCACTCCACTCTACAACACTACACTCTACAACACTCTTCTCCACTGTACTGTCCGACACTCAACCTAATGACACTTCACTCAGCGACACTGGACTCTATGGTTTAAAACATATTGGCCCTCATTAAAACATTGGCCGTAAAAAACGCCTACCACCATGGCAACGGCCGCCAAAAGTCCGTCGCCGCAGCTACCAGCTGTCCATCATATTATGACCACAGCTGGATTCCTGCCACAAGAAGGGCGGAAATCTGGCTGTTGCCACACTGACGGATGGCTGTAAGGTGGTGCTGCTACCGCCAGCAGTGCCACACCACTAGACCGCTGCCAGCGGTATTATAACAAATAATACAGCCTGGCGGTGTTCTGCATGCGGGCGCTGCTGGCAGTAGCAGCGCCTCGTCCTGCCTCCTGCCAGAGGACCCTCTGGATCCAGGTAAGTCAGGTCTCCGACAGGGGAGGGGGTGTTGTGTGTGTGGGGGTGTGTGCATGTATGTGTGTGCATGATTTCTGGTGTGTGTTGTATGTTGACTGCATGTGTGAATGTATTGAAGTGTGAGTGCGTGTATGTGTAGTATTTGTGATGTGTGTCTGCGTGTATGCTTGAAGTGTGTGCGGATGTATGTGTGAATGGATGTATGCATGCGTATATGTATATGTGAATGAGTGTGTGTCTGTGTGTGTGTAAAGGGGGCGTGGATGTAGGTGGGGTTAGGGGGTCTTTGGAAAGAAGGGGGAGTGGGGGGCCACCTATCAGTGACAGTAAACGAATTCCATGTCACTGATAGGGCCTACCGCCATGGTTTTTGTGGTGTTACGAACGCTATGAAAACAATGGCGGTAGGCGGGGTCATAATCCTGCAGGCGGCACAATGGCGTCTGCCGGGCTGGAGATGATTATCTCCAGCCCCACATGCTGTTACCGCCATGGTGGTCGGAATGAAGCCAAACGCCAATGTCATAATGTGGCGGTAAGTACCGCCAGCCTGTTGGCGATACTAGTGCCACATTATCGCCGACCGCCGGGGTCATGATGACCCCCATTGTCTTTAGGACACAGGTTGACCCCCCCTATCTTAGTTTATTTTTACAGTTCATGTTTTTATTCATATTTTATTTATAGTAGCAAAGCTGCTTTTTAGCATTGGATTTTTACATGTTTTATCAGTTTGCTTTTATTCTAGGAAAGCGAGGTACACAATATGCTAACTAGTGTATGTCCATCCAGGAGACAGCTTCTTTCACCAAGACACAGCATTTCATCAGAACTGTATTCCCAATGTGGAATGCAGAGGTAATTATGGCTACAACAATCCTGGGATGCATGCTGTGTGACGAGCAGCTTGTCTGGTACTGATCTGCCTGCCCCCAGAGAGCATTGCCATTTACACAACAGGCTGATTCCTGATATTTTATCCAGTTATGGTGCTGGGGCACATCATTTAAATCAGGCAGGCAGAGGGCTACAACCACTATGCTCTCAGAAATACACATAGGGTTAGGTAAGAATCCCTAGATCATCTAGAACCACATACATCATGGTTGGATTGTTTATCTTCTATTCCCTGTTTGTAATACTGATTACCTTGTTTTGTTTCATCTGCCTAATTATCACAGTTCACTCTTTATATACTAGATTGTGATTTTGTTAATAAATGTATTAAAAACTTATCTAGCATCTTTGTGTCTTCCCTTGGCATGCTGAGTTACTGAGCAAAAGAGGTATTATCTGTTTCCATGGCTTCCCTGGGGACTCGAAGTGTCATAGTACGTGTGCCATAATCATCTTTTACCCCAGAGGTTTGGAGGTTTGAGTAAGTCACTGTGAGCTAGCATGAAGTTAGGCTAACAGCTACTAACTGTGTGGATAGACTCAGCCCCCCACACTTTACTGTTCTGTTGTCTTAAACATGCAGTCCTATTACCAACGTTAGTCTTTCTATACACATCAAACGTAAACTACACAAACATTCGAAATTCTGAAGTTATAGTTATAATTTAAATGTATAATTTATGCGCCACCTTCAAATTATTAAAACTCTGGCACCTACATGCAAAGTGTAATGACCTCTGTAGTCAAACTATGTTGACTGTAACTCATGCCTTTTCCATGCACTGGTTATACCATTGAATATTAAATAACTTATAGTATGTGAAATCACAGCATTCATAACAACACATGGTATCTCAAATGACATTATTTGTGACAAGAGAGTCCATGGTACAGCTATGAGTTATAGATAATGTAGTGTGGCTACAGAGTTTATACGTGGATGAGTTATAATAACTTTAAGATGGTGCACAACTTATAAATTTAAGGTATAAATTGGGGGCTGACCATGATGTATTCAGGGTCAGATATACCAACTGGGTTCATCCTGGTCAAAGATTTTACCTTCTGACTTAGCCCTATAAGTCCCAATTCACCACAGAAGTATACTTCTACCCCCCATCCCACCCCGAGAGCTCAGGGGAGGCAATTAAAGACACAAAGGGTGACAGGTAGAGGCAGGATCTACACCAAGTCCAGTTGCCACTGGTTAGTTGGACAGTTGAACTGAAATGCTGCTTGTACCTTGTCATATCCCTCTTGCTTCAAAAGCATGTCAGCCTTATGATCCTTGGAGTCCACTTCTTTGTCCTGGATACAAGAGACAGCAGCTTCAGTTCTTCAGGGCTCCTTTCTGGTCGCAGAAAGCATGTCTAGTCCTTTCTGTTCATCCTCAGGTCCAGCAGTGTTCTGAAGTGGGTGCCTGGAGGTGCCACATTTAAGCCTGGCATGAGTTAGTGGGTTGGAATGACTCCTGGGCATGCCCTGACCAATGGAGTAAAGTTCCTGGGCCATGCCTACCCACTTTGGGCATTTGATGGCTAAAGTCTTCAGCTGCACTTAACTTGAGGTTTGTGGGCTGGGGCTGTGGGTGAGGAGTATACTATGGTATTCTTAGTGTTCTACCATATCTAACACTAAAATCAAGTTGGAGCCAGCCCCATACCTCCAATAAACCCAGAGACAGAAGGTTAGTGTTTGTTTTGACGAGTTGAATTGCAGTCCTTACATTGCTACAGTCAGGCTACTCAGTATAGGTATGGAGTCATGTTTGCACTGGCACTGAGTGAATGGCACAATGAGTGCTGCAGTACACTGATGGCCTTTAACTTCCAGGCCCTGGGTACACTTTAAAGACTGAAAAAGTATAGGGTCCAGCAAAGGTGAAACATACATGCAGAAAATTTGGTTTTCCTACACCAACAGTAAATGATTTAGTTAATTGTAGGGGGTCACTTAAAGGGAGTGGCTGGAATATTGTAAACTTCAGACCAGGCTGGTGTTTTATCCTGAAAAAAGTACGATTAACACCCATTTCCTCTTGGAAGCTAAATTGTTATTGAGGGATGCACAATTGTGTGAGCTGATGAGTTTATTTATGCAATGAAATCATTTAACTTATCTGGGAGTCTCTGTCATCAGAGTTGGACCACATTGGACTCTGTTACCAGTACACAAGGTCAATAGCATCAGTATATCAAGAAGCAGGGTCATACATGACAGTCAATGAAAGAAGAGTTGAGAGAGTTTGTTTAAGGTACAGGGCGCAGCAATACTGTACACTAGTTTTTGCTATGTTCAGTGAAACCCTCACATTATAAAGTTAGTCTGTTCAGCTGATACAAAGTTGCTTGGATACACCTTCTCTACGAATAAATGCGAAGTGCCTTCTGTTTGAATAGCCATGCTGCAGCACAACATTTTCAGTATACAAGCCTGCTAGTCCAGGGAAACTCAACCAGGGTTTTGTCCATACCCATATTAGTAAGCATGTTCCATAGCTTTAGTGATTAATTCTGGGGAAGATAGAACTTACGTTCATAAAGGACAAATAGATAGAACACCCTCCCCCTTTGCAGTAGTATATTTGGGGCCATATTTATACTTTTTGACGCAAAACTGCGCTAACGCAGTTTTGCGCCCAAAAAATTAGCGCCGGCTAACGTCATTCTGAAGCGCCATGCGGGTGCCGTATTTATTGAATGGCGTTAGCCGACCGGCACTGCCTGGTGTGCGTGAAAAAAAACCACGTACACCAGTAAGCGCCGGCGTAGGGAAAAATGGCGTTTGGGCATCCAAAAATGGGGCAAGTCAGGCTGAGGCAAAAAAATCGTCTTAACCCGATTTGCGCCATTTTTTTTGGGCGCCCAGACGCCATTAACATGACTCCTGTCTTAGCAAAGACAGGAGTCATGCCCCCTTGCCCAATGGCCATGCCCAGGGGACTTCTGTCCCCTGGGCATGGTCATTGGGCATAGTGGCATGTAGGGGGGCACAAATCAGGCCCCCCTATGCCACAAAAAAAAATTAAAAAAAATACTTACCACAACTTACCTTTTCTTCCCTGGGATGGGTCCCTCCATCCTTGGGTGTCCTCCTGGGGTGGGCAAGGGTGGCAGGGGGTGTCCCTGGGGGCAGGGGAGGGCACCTCTGGGCTCATTTTGAGCCCACAGGTCCCTTAACGCCTGCCCTGACCCAGGCGCTAAAATCCGGCGCAAATGCGGGTTTTTTAGTCCCGCCCACTCCCGGGCGTCATTTTTGCACGGGAGTATAAATACGACGCATATGCATTGCAGTCATTTTTTAAGACAGGAAAGCCTACCTTGCATATCATTAACGCAAGGAAGGTGTTCACGCCAAAAAATTATGCTAACTCCATGAACTTTGGCGCTAGACGCGTCTAACGCCAAAGTATAAATATGGAGTTAGTTTTGCGTCGAATTTGCGTTGAAAAAAACGACGCAAATTCGGCGCAAACGGAGTATAAATATGCCCCTTGGTTACTAGCAGGTGAAGGTTTAAACATTGTTCCCTTGTTCCGAGGCCCACCTGCTTCAGATAGAATGGTACATCTGCAGACTAGGCCAGAAGTATTTCTAAGACTGTGGCCTACAACTTTGTATTTGAAGTCAAGTAATGAGGTAAGTTATTTTGCAGCACAGGTCCTTTCTGTTGTCTTCTTTAAACACTGGCACTAATATGTTTGTCTGCCAGGAAAAAGGCAGTTTAGTTTTACATGCCAAGATCCCTTGTGAAGCGAGGGGCCCCAAAATCGATAATAGTTTCATAAATGTGCAGCGGCATCTCATCAGAACCAGGGAGCTTTCCTGATGGGCTCTGTGAAATTACTAGAGTGACTTCATGAACCTGAAACCTGATTGTTAATGTGTAGAGTGCTGCCGTAGCCGCTACTTTTTAAATGTATCAAGATAGTAAACTGGGCTGAAGGGTCTCACGCATTGTTCTGCAGTAATATTAACCACGAGTCACGGAAAATGGTAATTTATTGACTATTGTCCAAAAAGTCTTGACATTTTCTTAGCAGGATAAGACCAGATTTTTCCATGTCTCTTCCTTTAGGGCTATTTTTCAGGTTTTCATAGAGGATTTATATGCTGACCTACACCTTGCTATTTCCACTCTATCTCTTATTCAGAGGCTTGCGCAAGCACGCAAGCATTTGTTTGCACCCTTGCAAGCCCTTCAAATTAACCCGGATGTGCATGTTGGATTGGGTGGACTGGAGACAGAAACAAGTTCCTATTAAAGTGACCCAGGCCAACAAAAGCATCAACATCATCTATTATGCACTCATAACTAGTGTTAAATGTTTACTAATAGTGGACAAAAAAAACAGCTAGGATGTTGGCACCCTTCCATCGTAGCCTCATACCATTGTTGTTGGTTTCCATTTCTATAATGCCCTTGTTGGGTTGCGCTTTGGTTATTTATTCCATGTAAAGTTATGTCTTAAACATTTGGGTTGCGATCAACGTAGGCATTAGCCATAATACTCTCTGTCTGTTAGTGGGTAGTCAATGGTTGTGAAAAAACATATTGACACTCACCAGTACCTCCATCACAGCTAATGAAAGTTGCAGTTTGTTTATCAAGCTCACACAAAACTTTGACTGTGTTACAAAAATCAAAGTCTAGCAAGATCTTGTAAAAGACTGTCCATCTTTAAAGGCTGTGCCTGTTCTAGCAGGAGTACGTTGATGAGTCCATCCCTTGAGCCTGTTGCTTGAAGGGGACTCTGCTGAGACTGCTGCATCAGTGAAGAGCTGCCATGGGTCTCACTAGCACCCTTGGGGGACTACATGCCACACAATCCCCCATCACCAATCCAGCTGCATTCCATCAGCGGCGCTCAACCGAACGAGACCAGGCCCGGCCAGGCCGTCCCTTGGCTTTGAAATATGGTCTTGATCACCCAAGTATTGTATCTATCGATCCTAGTTTTTTAAAAGAAGTGCGGTGTTTAAGAAAGGTGGCAGACCTGATTTCTTATTATGGGGAACACGAAGCTGTGGGAGGTGTAGGTGCTTCGGCAGCGTGTTCCCCAGGGTAAATTGTGTCCATTGAGAGTATGATTGAGAGTGCAATTGGGGTTGTGGCTGGTGAAATCAATCTCACTGAGCATAGACTCTCCCTGGACTATGTGGTGCCATTTTCCCAGTGTCACAGTGGTGACGTTAGAAGCACTGGTAGCCCCCTGCATACACTTGGGGATCAGCCAAGCCTTACATATCTTGTAAGTTAAGACACCAAGGTCAATAGAGTCTCGGCTTTAAAAGACCAAGGGCCCTCTATCACGTTATAGCTACGCCAGCATGCCCCTATGGTCAAACGGAAAAGGTAGCTGGGTAGCAATGCGCTGATGAAACGTAAACAGCCCCCTCATCCACAAAGTAGCAAACAGCTACCTGCCTGGATCCAACCCACTGGAGCACTAACTAACTCCCCCAGTTCTTCTGCACCTGCAATATCCTTTTCTGCCTAGTCTACACAGACCTGTAATTTCAAGTTACTTGACTGTTCTTCATCCGAGGAAAAATGTGCCAAAATTAGGACCAACCTTGAGGCCAAACGTAAGGCCCTGTCTGACTGTTTAAGTTGGATCAAAGGTCAGCTAGATGGCTTGCTCAAACACGTATCCACTGACCACCCAAGGAATAAGGGCATTGGCCCTTCTGAGTCTGGCATTCTACTCCTTGGAACACAGGAGGATGTCTCTAACCCCAACCATCAGGTCATGTGTAGCAATTTTCCAGCACTCCAGGCACTTCTGTTGAGCACGCATGGACCCATTCCAAATGTTTTGACGGAAGGCTAAAACTCTGCGAATCCATGTGTTTGCCCTCAGTGCTGAACATATCCATGTGGCTGTGCCCCGTCATCCCCAGATCCGCCTGCCCAGCCCATTGTTAGTTTCTCGATAACTTTTTGTGAAGAGTCTTTTGCCAAACGCATGTCCATATGTACTAATATTGGCTGGTGTTCCCCCTTTAAGAGTGGACCTCCAAGAGTGATGTGAGCAACTTCAGAACAAGGCCAGCCACCTGCTACCTAAGCATAAACATTTTGATGCATGCAGCCCACAAGAGATCTTAAGGGTGAGAAGGGTAGGCTGGCTGAGGACCTCTCAGAAAAATATTCCAGGTGATTGTATTGTTATTAACTTTTAAAAACTAATGTCCTTAAAATACTTGGAACAAAGGAATGTAATAGCAATGGTGTAACCAACATTGTCACCCTACCACTTGGGTTTTTCTATAGGCCACCACATTCTTTCTTTGGCTTTCTTCCCAGCTGATTAACTTCCTCTGTACCATTCCATGCAAGATTACTTTCTCTGTGTTAACCAATCTAGAGAATATTGACTGACTGAAGGAGGCTTCAAAGTTGCCCATGCAAGCAGTGATTAAATATGCCCTTCCTCCTTGCATCACTTCTGACGGTTCATCAGCCATATCAGACCCAATTATTACTCCCCCTTTTCTCCTGTCACTCCCTCTTATCAGATGGAGATGAGAGGCAAATTTCATTTCTTTCAGAAATTACTATGAATAAGGGCCATCCAATGTACCCAGCCTATCGTAACCCAGGACTCCTGTTTAGTGATCCACATAATACTGAAGGCACCAAAGTGGGTAGCCTGGGCTGGAATAGTGTAGGGCTTGCGCCCAGTCTAAGCAATCCGCTTAGTGATCAGCATAACTTTGGGGGCACTAAAGTAGGTACTCTGGTTTGAAATATTGCAGGGATTGGGCCAAAACTAAATAATCCGTCTTGGGGTCAGTTTATTGATCAATTACATATTTGCGTGATCCAAGAAACCTGGGCAATTCTTCCTACTAACAGGAAAGGATGCAAATGTTTTTGCATCCCCGCCAGTGGTTCTAAAATGGGGCACCCTTTCGGTGGTTTATTAGTTTGGATCAGTGTGGTACTACGTTGTAGAATAACTGAAGTAAGCTTGGGTTCTTGTGACAATCAAGGCCTTGTGCTTTCATTTGATAGGGGGTTTTCACTATTGTTAATCAATTTGTATAACAGAAGTGTGGCATTAAACAATGAGTCTCCCACTTTGCATGTTTTGGCTACTTTTCTTACTGACTTTAAGGGATTGCATCATATAATTATTATGGGGGACCTCAATTTTATATTCAAACCAAATAATGTTGTTCAGGATCTACCTCAAGAGGAACACCTCTTCTGGGGTATTCCAGATTTAAAACACCCATTTAGGAGGCGTTTTGACATAACCCTAGCAAATGGACTTCGAGCATGCAATGGCCATTTTCCCCCTGACATCCAGCTTGCTCCCATTTTTAGGCGAGGGTCCTACAGCAGCCAAATCAAATATGTTTTATGAGACTTAGGGCTCTGGAAGTACATGGCCAATATGGAGGTAATCAAACATGTCAAAAGTGATCATGACCCCCATCACTTTCCATTAGTGACCTTTTCGCAATAGGTACTTCATCCAATTCCGAGGACTACGAACAGCAACTTAAATTGTCCACCAATGACAGGAATGTAAAATAGGAAGCAGTGAATCAATCCACGATGGCCATTATTCAATTATATGAGTCCCTTACTGTCCATATGGAAGCTATGTTTGATTACTGGGATGACGGTGGACAAATCATGAAAGAACATTTGAAAAGTTTTTATATACTACAGGACCATTTTGTGCGCAAGTACCAAAAGTTGGACAGGCGTATATGTAAGAGTGGGTGGTACAATCTCAAGTTCAGGAAGGTTAAGTCCATTCTACTTGCTGCAATTATGACAGGGAATATTGAAGGGATTAGATCTTAGAGAGCTTCATATGGATATGAGTTTAAAGCTGGCAAAACAGTACTGCAAAGATCAATTGTGATTTGGCTTATACGAAGCAGCAAAGAACAATGGCGGAAGATGTTTCTGGGTGACTGTTAATTCTGGTATTGGAAAGCGCTCAATTGGATCGTCTAACCTGCCATGAGAGGGGACCACCCATTTCTGCAAACTCTATTCGTACAATCCGGAGTCTGAATATACCTCTCAGTAGTCATTATTTGATAATAGCAATCCCATGGCACCATTGGAATTTACACTACATGAAATCCTAGCTGCAGTTAATGC